>NC_136959.1:59647161-59774661 GCF_032717465.1 Coenobita brevimanus | reverse complement strand
AAAAAGTCTAAAATATATGCAGGTAAAACAGCGACTGGAGAAAATGCAAGAAAATATCAAGAAGACGAGTAAGAAAGTGTTAAGTGTAGCGAAGAGGAGGTGTAACCATTTCAGACAAGGCCACCACTTCATCACCAAGAGGTTAAGTGTGCGTGTGGGAGTGTGGGAAGGGGAGAAAGTGTGCGATGGAGTGTGGGAGTAGGAGAGAGAGGAGTACAAGTGTATGTGAGGGAGGCGGTTTGAGTATCATCGACATCTAAGGGCTAAGGCGCCAGTTACGGGCGTGTGTGTGTGTGTGTGTGTGTGTGTGTGTGTGTGTGTGTGTGTGTGTGTGTGTGTGTGTGTGTGTGTGTGAGAGAGAGAGAGAGAGAGAGAGAGAGAGAAACTTTAAGGCCGTGAAAGGCGACGGAGAGGCAGGGAATGCTAAGTGTGGCAAAGAGAAGCAGTAACCATCCCAGAAACCGCTATCTCTTCATCATAGAGCGCTCCGCCTAAGTGTGTGTGTGTGTGTGTGTGTGTGTGACGGAGAGACCGAGGAATTGCGTGAACAAGTGCCAGAATGTACGAGAGCATGCAAATGTGTGCGTGAGAGGGGTGTGTGAGTGATTGTGTGTGGCTGTGAGTTATTGGAAGCGTGTATGTGCTCTCAGGTGTGTGTGTGTGTGTGTGTGTGTGTGTGTGTGTGTGTGTGTGTGTGTGTGTGTGTGTGTGTGCTGCTCCCTTCCTAATTCCCCTTCTCCCTCTCTGTTATTGTTCCTTCCTTCTCTCTCTCCCTTCCTCACGTCCTTAATTAATTCGCTTAAGTCATTCCTCTTGCTCTTTCATCTTCCCATCTTCTTTTTTCCCCCATTTTTTTTTTTCAATCTTCAATATTTCATTTTTATTGTCATTATTTTTCACCTCTTTATATCGGTACTTAACAATTTTTTTATTTTGTTTTTTTTCCTAGATTGGTCTGTACTAAAATAACTTATCATCATCATCATCATCATTATCAACATCATCACTACCATCATCATTAGCACTCCCCACATTCTTACTTGTGTCATTACTACCATCATCAACATCACTGAAGTCATCAATATTTTCATTACTACCAAAATGATATTGAAACTTTTATTAAGCACTCTCCACCACCATCACTATGAATATCAAAACCACTATCATCACCACTACCACCACCACCACTATCACCACCACAATCCAACCATATCTCGCACCACCACTACCACCACCATGCCGGGGGATTGTGGTAGGTACAAACACGGGTGGGGGGAAAGAGGAGGAGGTGGGTGGGAGTTGGTGGAGGTGGGTGGGAGTAGGTGGTGGTGGGTGGGGGTAGGTGGTGGTGGGTGGAGGTGGGGGGTTGTCATGGCGGTACGGAGTTTCAGATTGTCTCCATTAGTCGCATAATCCAACACTTTCTTAGCCTGGCACGCTCCCTCCATGCCTCCTTCACCTCTCTCTCTCTGCTTCCTCCCTCCCTCACTTTTCTCTGACTATTTTACTGTCTTCCCACCCTCTCTCAAGCTTTTCTATCTCTCCTTCATTTCCCTCCCCCACTCATTTCTATCCCTCCTTCATTTCCCTCCCCCACTCATTTCTATCCCTCCTTCATTTCCCTCTCCCACTCTTTTCCCTCCCTCCCTTTCTTATCCTGTCTTAAGCTCCCCCTTTCACTCTTATTCCTCTCCACCTTTTCTCTCCTTCACCTTTGCCTCTTTACTCCACCTTTGTTACTTCCCTCTCTCACCTTTTCTTTGCTCCCTCCCTCTGCTTTCTCCCTCACCCTTTCTGCTCTTGCCTGCTTACTTTCTCCCTCATACCCTACTCTCCCTCACCCTTGTTTAACGGTTCACCCTTACTCTATAGCCCATCCCTGCTTGCTCATCCTCACCCCTCCTGTTCTGTTCCTGTTTCTTTCTTCCACTTTTCTTGGTCTTTTCTTCTCTCATCCATTCCATCTTTCCCCAACCACATCCTTCACCCTTACTTCCTTACTCCCTCACCGTTTTCTGGACCATCACTAACCATTTTCTTTCTTTCACTCCCTCACCATGACTCCGCCCCATTCATTCATTCACCATACCTCCCCCCTCCTCACTCTCTCTCTCTCACTCTCTCTCTAAGTACTGCTTTCTCCTGTTAGTTCCTCCTTGCCCCTGTCCCCACCCACTGTTACTTCCCTCAACAAAACTTCGCCAATCTGTAGTTCCTCTATTCGCCAAACTGTTTTAATCCCAGCTCATATAAACACAGGTAACAGGAATTTTTGTTACACATGAAATATTATACTGTATATTCAGAACACACTAGAGACGGCTTGTAAAGGGCTTGGTAATAGGGGATACGAAGGGAGAGATAGGGAAGTGGGGAGGAAGAGATGTAGCACGGTGGGAGAAAGGAAATTGAGAGTGGGGAGGAAAAGTGTATGAGGTGGGAGGAGGGATAGTGAAAGGGTAGAAGGGGAGGAGGGATAGTGAAAGGGTAGAAGGGGAGGAGAGGGTGTGGGAGGTGGCGGAAGGGATGTGGGAAGGGGAATGAAGGGGTGCTGGTGGGGGAAAGATGGAATGCGCGATAGGGGAGGAAGGAATGTGAATCGGGGAAGAAGGGAAGGTGTCACTAGTGGGAGAAAAGGTCATAAGGGAAGGAGGAGAGGGTGTGGATGGGAATGGGGAGAAGATGGGGAGGGGAGATGATGGGAAGGGAGTGGGAAGAGAACCATTTGGCAGCCACACAGACTCCCTCCCCAAGACGTACAAGGGGAGGAGAGCGTGGGGAGGGAGGGGGAGGTAGGGAAGCGTGGGGGGAGGAGGGGGAGGAGCGTGAATGGACGGCAGGAAATAAGAATTGTGAAGTAATATATGTAGGGTGACGAGGAGGAGGAGGAGGAGGAGGAGCAGGAAGAATTAAGACAGCAGGACGAAAGAGGTGTAACATAAGAAACAAGAAAACGATAATGAGGAATAAAATGAAAAGGTAAAATAAAAACAGGAAAAATATGGAGTGCTTGAGGCGAGTGGAGAAAAAGATCGTAGCGGAGGAGGGGAAAAAAAGAGGGGGTAGGGAAGAGGAGGTGGTGGAAGAAAGGGGTCAGGTGTGGTGAAAAAGGCGGAGAAAAAGACTTTAAAGACACTGGAGGAAAAGGATAAATTACTAAGATGGTGGAGGAAAGAGCTAGTTGCCTGGGGAAAAGAGGGAGAAAAATGTCTTAGATTAGCTGTTAAAAAAAAGAGGAAAGAATCTTGAAGTGAGATTAAAGTCAGATCTAGAGAAAATATTAATAAAAAAAGAGAGAAAGGGGCCAGGTATGCGGTAAGAGATGGAGGGGAAAAAAAGCAGTATAAGATAGAGGTGAAGAGATTAAAAGGGCATGGTAGTGTTTCAGAAAAGGGCAAGAAGGAAGAGGGGGTGGGGAGGTCAGGAAGCGTATGAGGGGAGGGGGTGCTCTGGCCGGAAAATTCACTCAAAGGAAACGAGAGAGACGGATGGGGAATACAAGTTTAATGGACGACTGAGGCAGGGACAAAAAGGTGTGGGGAGGAGGGGGGAGGGGAGGAGTGTGGGGAGGGAGAAAAGGACGAACGGGGAGTGGGAAGGAAGGAGTGGGTGGTGAAGTGTCGGGAAGGAAGAAGGGAGTGGGGAACAAAGTGGGGAAGAAAGGAGGGGATGGGGAAAATGTGGGGAAGCAGGGAGTGGGAGTGACAAGATGCGGAGTTGGGAGGGAGGAGGATGCGAGGTGTGAAAAGTTGGAGTGGAGAAGAATGTGGCGAAGCAGGGAGAGGAAAAGAAGGAGGAGATGAGTAGGGGGGAGGATGAAAGGGAAGGGATGGAAAAGCGAGGTACGGAATACAGCTGGGGAAGGAAGGGGAAATGTGGGTTAGGGAGGAGGAGAGGGCGAGGAACAGAATGGAGATCAGAAGAAGAAAAACTGCAGATGAGGAAGAGAGGGAAGGTGAGGAACACTTTGAGGAATGAGGGGTAAAGAGAAAAAATAAATTCTCTTTAGTAAAACAAGAGCCATTCACAAGGCCCACCACTACACAACTCTCCCCACAGCCAGACCTCACTACAACCACGAGCCACTCACTAACTTTAGCCTCAGTCAACTCCCAACTCCAAAGCCACACTCCAAACAGGCGCCACCATGCACCCAACCAGTCGATAGGGGCATCCTACTACTGCTATTGATACTACAACTGCTGCTACTGTTACTGCTGCTGCTACTGCTATCTTCACAACTCAGCCAAAAAGATAGCTAACTACAAAAATCACAGAAACAGCCAACCACCATCCCCAGCCCCACCACAAACAAAGCTAGTCACCATCACAGTCATCACCACATCCCAACCACTACTACCAAACAAGCCAACCATAATCTCCCCACCACAGCTAACCACTAAAAACATTACCACCACAACTACCACCACAATCGCACCCACCACTACCAAACCAACCACCATCACTGCAATCGCCAACCACAATCCCAGCACCACCACCATCGCCGAAAGATCCACTGGACAAGAACACACAGAGGTGGGGAGAGGGAAGGGGAAAGGAGGGGAGGGTAGTGAGGGACAAGGAAGAGGAAGGGGAGAGGGATAAAGGAAGAGAAGGGTGAGAATTAGAGAAGGGAGGAGATATAGGAGATTGACAGGAGAGTGCGGGAAAGGAAGACAGCAGGGAGAAGGGGGACGGAAGAGAGAGAGAGAGAGAGAGAGAGAGAGAGAGAGAGAGAGAGAGAGAGAGAGAGAGAGAGAGAGAGAGAGAGCAAGACAAAACAAAGGTAGCGGCCGCAATAACAGATCTATAAACATTTCACACTCGACCCCCACCATCAATAGGAGTGGGGGCGGTCTAAACACATACTTCCCCTCACTCCCCTCATCCCACTCCCCTCACCCCTACTCTATCCCTTACCCCTCACCCCCTCCTATGTCCCCTCTTTCGCCTCTCCCTTCCTATCCTCTCCTCTCCACTCCCTCAATTCTTCCCTCCCTACCCCCTCTTTACCTTTCATCCCCTTTCCCTCTTCCTCCTGCCTACTTATCTCTCCCTCCTCTCCTCTCTCCCCTCTTCTTTCCCCTCCTGTCTCCTCATCTTCTCTCCCCCACTCTTCCAATCCTCTATCTCTCCTCTCCACCCCCTAACCTCTCCCCCTTCCCTTCTCTCCCCTCTCTCTCTCCCTTCATCCCCTTCATCTCTCCTTTCCACCCTCTCCTCCTCTCCCTCTCACTCTTTACCCCCCCACCCCCCGTCATGATCCCTCGCTTCTTGTGCTCACCTTGCTTTCGTTCAGGATTCTTGCTTTTATTTTATCTTTCGTTATATACTTGTTTACTTGTTTCACTGCGTGTCTTTACTCATGTTTCAATATTTTGTTCATGTCAGTTTTATTATTTGCACTGATCCTTCTTTTGTTTCGAATTCTGCTCTTAATCTATTTTTTCTGTTTATCTTAGAATTTGTTTATTTTCATGGGTGTCTTCTGTATCGGTCTATTTTTTTCTGATGCCAATTTAATATCTTCTTGTTTCTTTTGTTGGCTCCTCCTTTGTTTGGCTTTGTTTTTGTTGCCTTCCTCCTCTGTTTATCCATCTACACTATTCCCTTATTTCGCGGGGAGTTGTCCATATCGGTCTTTTGTTTTCTGGGTCATTTTGTTACCGTCTGTGTATTGTGCTGCCGTGTCTTTCGTTCGAGATTCAATTCTTACTGTTCTTTTAACTTTTATATTTATCTATGCCTGATCAATTAAGGGACAAGTATTATCAGTATTGGTCTATTGTATTGTTTTTCGGGATTTCATTTCATCATCTCTATTTTTTGGATGCTGCTTCTGTTTATTTTTTATTTTTTTACTTTTTTTTTGCCAGAGTATCTTACTAAGAAGGGCCTTTTCCGTTCTCATCTTTTTTTCTTTTTTTTTAATAGCTTGTTTCTCTCTTCTTCTTTTTCCCTTCGGTGGTCATCTCTTCAGTTTGGGAGTCTGCTAAATGGACATTTTCTTTTATTTATTTATATATTTGGTGATCTAGCCTTCACTTCTCTTTTCTTCTCTAACCCGCATCCTTCCGTTAGTCCCTCCCACCCACCCACTCTCTCTCTCTCTCTCTCTCTCACACACACACACATACATACACACCTCATTCCAATTCCCCTCTCCTCCTCTCCTTTTTCTTCCCACACACAAGAAGACAACAAATCACCCCCTCCATCCCCCTCACTCTGGCCAAGGTTCAGTTCTCAGCCATTTATTTACAAACGCGATACAGCCCCCCAGCCCCCCTAGCCCCCCCGAACCCCCCCTGCCCCCCATCCAGCTTCAGTCGCCCATAAGATTATTCGCTGGAAATGTTTTGACTGCTCGTCCGTCTTGCCTTCTTTATTTTCACTTCCTTGTGTGTCCTTTTCATCGTCATCATCATCATCATTATTATCTTTAACATCGTATTTCCTAACCACTGTACATTAAATGGGTCAGAAATGTATGCGAAAAGAACACAGAAAAACAAGGGAGAAGAAGCAGGAGGTACAGAAAAAGCCAGAGAGTTCAGAGAAAATTATAAAAAAAAAAAAACACGTAGACAAAGAAGTGGAGTGACAAAGAGGTGGAGTGACAAAGAGGCGAAAGACAGTCAAAAACAGGAGAAGAGGACAGGAGAAAAGAGCCCAAGGAACAGAAGTGAAGGAAGAAATTAAAGGTTGAAGGACGAAGGATGGAAGCACACACACACACACACACACACAAAGAGGAAGGAGCATGGAGGTCAAAGGTGAAAAAATTAGGGTCGGGAAAATAGTAAAAAAGGCAGAGGAAACAGAGGCAAAAGGGACGAAGAAAAAAAAAAGTGAAAGAAAAAGAGAGGAGTACAATGGACAGAATAACAGGGAAAAAGAACACAAGAGGATGAGGTAAAATGAACCGGAGAAAAAAAAAGAGGAAAATCAGACAAGGTGGAAACAAATGGAAAAAACTGGAAGGTCGAAGCGACAGAAAAGAAGGCGAAAGGGAAAAAAAAACACACGAAAAAAGGACAGACAGAATGAGAGAGAGAGAGAGAGAGAGAAAGAGAGAGAGAGAGAGAGAGAGAGAGAGAGAGAGAGAGAGAGAGAATCACTCTCGCACTATTAACCCAGTATCACCAACAACACTTCCCTTTATTCCTCTCCCCTTCAGTCTCTCGGAAAGTCTCTCTATCCTTGTCTCAAACTTCACGTCCCTCACCCCTCCTCAAAGGCGCCCCTCATATCTATCTCAAAACTTTTCTCCCTCCCTCCCTCCCTCCCTCTCTCTCTCCCCAAGTTCTGCCTAAGTTCTTCCCTCCACTTCTTTCCTCAACTCCTCCACAAATCAACATCTCTCAGTCTCTCTATTCACGGCCATCTCTCAACAACCAGGCCTTCCATTTGAATTCTCTCTCATGTTTATTCCTTTCTATTAATATTTTTACTTTATTCTTGCTACGGCTACACAATTTTACTCAGCCTGGAGACTTTACTAACTTGAGGGATTGGCTTCAGTCCTCACTTACGCCTTCGCTAGTAAAATCTAAATTGTTCTAGATTTCTGTTTTTCTAAGTTGAACAAATGCGTCTGGGTGTAAAAGGAATAAGCTATAATATTACGCCACTCTAAGTGAGGGGGTTTAAGCTGTGTGTAATTAATTGGTTGTCTTCTATCATACCCCTACCAAAAACTTAGAACAGACAAATTAGTGTGAATATTTGTGGTCACCCCTTCTGGGATTAAAGTGTCTGGTGACAGATTAATTGATAGATATGACACACAAACAGAGGCAGAAAGAGAAAGTCAGACAGATAGAAAGATATTGCGTGATAGAAAATTAATGTAATAAAATACAGATAAAAAAGCATTCTCTGATATGTTAACCATTTTTCAAGTCATTCACTGAAAAACTTGGTTAGAATCTTACAAACACGACCCTTGGATCCTAAACATCCTTTTCTATTATAGTTTGTATAGTATGAGAGAGAGGGGTCTGTAAGCTGAGGGAAAGGCAGCGTAATGTGATGGGACAGGGCGACATGGAGCCGAATTGTCTGTGGCCACCCCTTACAGGATTAAGACGTCTAGCAATACACAGACAAACTGACAGATAAATAGAAAGATAGATAGATAGACTGATAAGTAGACTCACAGATAGATTAATAGATAGATAGAAAGACTGACTGAGCGATAGATAATCATTTCGAGGAACAACACGGTCTACTGAGCATCCTTCGAGTTTCCCCTTGCTTTTCTTAAGTCCCTCCCCTCTAGTCTCCCCTCAGATCCTGCCCCTTAGCTCTGCCCTTACCTCCTCCCCTTGCTTCTATGTCCTTCCCCTTAATTCTCCCCTCAGCTCCTGTCCCTCAGTTCTGTCCTCACCTCCTCCCCTTAACTCCTTCAAACCGATAACGTAATTTGTGCTATTGATGCTGCCTCCAGACGATCTGATTTAAATTAGGTAAGAAAAAAAGAAAAAAGTTATCGCAGGGAAGGGGTTTAGTTAGCTCTCCCTTAAACCCTCTACTGGCTTCCTTAAACCCTCTAATGCGTACATAAAAACCCTTTCAGTTAGCCGTTCCTTCCTAGGCTGAGAGAAATCGTCTGGGAGAGGAAGAAAAACCGTGATGTTCTCCCTCTGAAGGTGGTAATCCTCTGAACGCATGCAGGTCGGTGTGGCTGGTGCGGTAAATCAGAATTCACTCTCACGTAACTTCTTAAAACGCGCTATTTTAATACTTTTACGAGGGAGAAAAATAAAAAGGTTGAGCACGTTGAGTTTTTCCAAGAATCCAAAAGCCGCTCATATATTTTGGATAATATTATTTTTCTCTCTCTCTCTCTCTCTCTCTCTTTCTTTCTTTCTCTTATTGGAGTTAATATAATTTTCATTTAATTTGCAAGATGAAGTATACTTATCTATTTATTATTATTATTATTATTATTATTATTATTACGGAATATTGTAGAAGTTCTTGCTTGTCTAAAATTATAACACTGAATATAACTTCTGTATGTTTTTATTTTCTTGGTAAAAATTTGGTCTGTCTCATTCTGCTCAAAATTTCTTGGTAATCTGCATGTATGATTTCAACGTTATTTTTCAGGGGACAGGCCATTACCACATCACTCTCGCCACATGCATAAATAAACAAATAAACAAATACAAAACACACACACACACACACACACACACACACACACACACACACACAGAGGAAGGGTCATCTTAAATCATTAGCTGTAAGAAAAATAAATACTTCATCGTACAGAAAAGGTACCTAACTTATTATATTTTTTTTTTACTGCAGGGTACAACCATCTTCCCCATCACTCGTACCTCACTCCCTCCACTCGCATAAATATCTTTCCTTCCACCACCCTAAAGCTCCCACTCCTACACCCACACAGGACTCGTAAATCCCCTTCTCCTCTCTACACCATCCTCATAACTCCATCCCTCTCTCCCTTCCTCCGTCCCCACTTCACCTCCCTCCATCCCCACTCCTTCCACCCAATTCTCTCCTGTATCCCACCTCCTCCATTTCTCTTTCCATCTCTTATTTCCTTCTCAGTTTTCTTCCATGCTCATTTGTCCTCTTTCCATCCTTAGTTCCCCTCCCTGCTTCCATCTTCCCCTTCCTGTCTTCCCACTTCAACTTACCTCACCACTTCCCTACCCTACCTCTAACTCCTCCCTTCCTCCACTTCCTCTCCCTTCCTCCAACTCCTCCCTCCCTCCCCAGTCCCCACCTAGGCGAGCTCTTAAGGGTCTTGCTAGTAAAAGAGGATTGGGACATACTCTACACGACACATCCTTGTCTGCTTTTATCGCGTGGTTCTTATCTTGTGTCTTGGAAGCTACTCTCTCTCTCTCTCTCTGTGTTGCTACCCCATTTTCTCTTCTATATATTTCCATCCTCATTTGCATTTTTCGTTGTCGCTCTTCTCAACTCTTTCTTCCACCCTCCTCCCTACGTCCTCTCTTTTTGCTTTCCATTCCCTATTCTTTCTCTTGCTATCGTTTCCTATATCAATTCTGTTCTCCTCCTTTTCCTCTTTCATGCACCCCTTTCTTTATACTCCTTTCCCTTTTTTCCCTCATTTCCTATTCTCTCTCTTGCTGCCTCTCCCTTTATTCTGCATCCCATCATCCCACTCTCGTATTCTGTCTTTCATCCACCCCGTTCTACGTGTCTTCCATTCCTCCACTGTTTTTCTCCACTCCCTATTCTCTTTGTTCCTGTCCTTCCCTTTATCTATCCTTCTCTTTATTCTGTCCCTTCCCTTTATTTTACCTATCCTTCCCTTTATTTTCTCTATCCACATATATACGGTATATAGGCATGTATGTGTGAAAAGATATGTACCTCTCAACTGGTTCTTATTATAGCCTAGTTACAACTGCCTCAACTGTCCATGTCTATCAATCAGTGTCTATCTAATCATCCATCTATCTATCTATTCATCTATCTATCCACCCATCTATCTATCCATCTATCAGTCTATCTATCTATCTATCCATCTATCCATCCATCCATCCATCTCTCCATCCATCTATCAATCTATCTACCTATCTATTAATCATTCTAATCACTTGCCAATCTATTAGCAGCGATATACAAACAACCATTACCTTAGCAAACCAACACATATAAAGATAAATCATATACTGCTCCCTATAAATATCTAAGCCTCTGCGGGAGAGTGACCTCAGGAAGTAGGAATCGACTCCATGTAACGATGTCGTAAGAGTTTCGTGAATTGGAACTGGATGGCTTCTCGCACGATACGAGGCCAGGGTATGACGAGTGGAGCATATGCACAAGTGATGCTCAGTTTTGCTCCCTAACACCTCTTCCCATGCGATTTACTTTGCTTATTACTCCTTGCTGGACGATATGGGAGTTTGACGAGTGGATCATATACACAAGTGATGCTCAACTCTGCTCCCTAACACCTCCACCTATCCGATTTATTTTGCTTATTACACCTTGCCGGACGATACGAGGCCACGGTATGATGAGTGGAGCATATGCACAGGTGATGCTCAATTATGCTCCCTAACACCTCTTTCCAAGCGATTTATTTTGCTTATTACACCCTGCTGTCCTCTTCCTTGATACTTAAATCATTCTAATGTCGCCATTCACTTCATAAACAACGTGCAAAATTAAACTTCTCCTAAGCGATTTATTTTGCTTATTACACCTTGCTGTCCTCGTCTTTTATACTTGATTCATTCTAATATCGCCATTCTCTTCATAAATAACGTACAAAATTATATTAACCGGCCGTATCCAAAAATAACTAGCTAAGGAATAGGTGCTAGGGAGCCTCCTTAAGCAACAAGGATACGGACTCTGGTGTTTGAGTAAGTTAAGGAAAAAACACCACAGCTCGCTTTTTTTTTTTTTTTTTTTTTTTTTTTTTTTAAATAGCCTAAGAGTGACCCTTAACCCCTTTCTGCTTAGCGATTTCTTCTGGATACATGCAGTTAATATAACGATAAAACGCTGTCAGACAGGAAGGTAGATTTGGCTATACGGCGTTTACTCTAACTTGGCCTAGACTTTCGTACATTTGTGGCTTATTTTACGAAGCTCACTGGCACAGAAAGTACAACAACTTTCACCCTTTCCACAGCACTTCTTCATGACTAGCATCCTATTTTAGCGCTAATTTACGGCTACAAATAAGCAATCAAGGTGGAGAGATGACAATTTTAAGCCACACACACACACACCACCACACCACACCACACACACCACACACACACACACACACACACACCACACCACAACACACCACACCACACACACACACACACACACACACACACACACACACACACACACACACACACACACACATCCCTCAATTCATAACTAGAGACGTCGAGGGTGGGGGAAGAAAGAGGCGGCGACACAATCTCCTTCAGGAATCGGCTCTTTCTTCCCCGCGAGCCGCTAGTACAAATGCCAGCAAATTTAAGAGAGGCAAGTACAAACACTGCAGGGATTTAGGAGAGGTAGTAAATTGTGGCTTACAGTTTTCATGGACTGGTTCATGGTTGCGGTGGGGATAGGGGAGAGGAAAGTGAGGGAGAAGGGGAGTGGGGAGAGAGGAAGAGAGAAGGGAAAGAGGGAGAAGAGAGGGATGGAAAAGGGGAGTGGGCAGAGAGGGAGGGAGAAGGGAACGAGTGAAAAGACAGGGAGGGAGAAGGGAAAGAGGAAGAAGAGAGGGAAAAAGAAGGGGAATAAGAAGAAAGAGAGGACAACGATGCAGAGTAGTGATGCTTAGTATACTGCTGGAGGAGGAGGAGGAGAAGAAGGAGGAGGAGAAGGAAGAGGAGGAGGAGGAGGAGGAATACCAATTGTCCTGAGAGCGGAGACTGGTGAAAGGTGGGTGAGGGATATTGCAGAGAACGTCTCCAGGAAACACAAGGCGAGAGGGGAAGAGAAGAGGGGAGACAGGACAGAACTGAGAGATAAAGATAAGCAGAAACAGATACCGATAAACTGCGATAAAGATGGATAAATAGACTGATAGATAGATAAATACAGATTATATATATATATGTGTGTGTGTGTGTGTGTGTGTGTGTGTGTGTGTGTGAGAGAGAGAGAGAGAGAGAGAGAGAGAGAGAGAGAGAGATTAGATCACACACACACACACACACACACACAGACACACACACACACCGTACGAAAGGTGGGAGAGGAAAGAGAAGCAAGAGAATGTAGGAGGAGGAGAAGGAGACCGAGAAACAGCAATTGTGTGTAGTCCTTCGAGCGGTGAAAAGTGGGCGAGAGATATTGCAGAGACGGCCCGAGGCAAGAGACAGAGGCGGAGGGAGGTGAGGAGAGAGACAGAGACACAGACAGATGGAAATAAGGTGAAAATGGGAGATAGCCTTGGCATGGAGAGATAGACAGACAGATAGATAGATATTGATGGACAGAGAGATACGGACATACAGATACTGACAGAGAGAGAGAGAGAGAGAGAGAGAGAGAGAGAGAGAGAGAGAGAGAGAGACCCGGAAATAAAAGTAAAATACGGTTAGCGGCAACCTGGTTATGCAGAAAGGCGAAGTGAAGCGTGAAAAGCAAGAACAGAAAACAGGAGTGAGGCGATGAGAGCTGAGAAAACACAGAGAGGGTTGAAGCTGGGTGTGTATGTCTTTTAAAGAGAGAGAGAGAGAGAGAGAGAGAGAGAGAGAGAGAGAGATTACACTCTTGTGACTGATGCACTTGAGGTAAAATAAGGGTAATTTTTAACCAATATTATCCACACAATAACTACATTTTGGCCCGATTCTCAAGACAGCATCAAGACTATAAAAGGACTCTAACACACCCCTACAAGCAGAGTTAATGGGTGGGGTTGTAACTACAGGGGCTCTACATGTCCCTGGTAAAGAGGACAGCGGGGTAATGGTGGGGTTGGTGGGGAAGAGGGTCATGGTGTGTAGTGGCAAAAAATGGAGATGTATATGGGGAAGGGGTGCAGGGGAGGGGCTGCGGATTTACGATGGGAAAAAAATACATATGGGGTTTAGAGGATGGGACGGTGGTTGTGGTGTGAGTGGCTGATTCTGTGGCACAAGTTGAGGCTGTGGATTAAATAAGGAAATAAGCATACACTGTCGACTGTCCTTGCGCACCGAACTGGCTAGGCAAATAATTCAGACATTTTAACGACGAAGAGAAAATTAAGCAGACTAGACAGAAGTAGCTGGAATTAATCTCTTAAAAATTTTCATAGACGGACAGAGAGGTAGTTAGGTGTGGGTAGATAGGTAGGAAGGTAGGTAGATAGAAAGACAGCCAGATAGGTAGACAGATATACAGACAGATAAACAAACATCTGTATTATTATATATAAACGTATTTCATTACCCAATACTTCAGGGACGAAGGGGAAGTAAGGAGGGCAGGGTCTGAGATTTACAATGAAAAAAATGTACACGGCCAACAGGAGGGGTGCTGGCGATGAGGCCGGGATAGGACTTTATATGTAAAATGTATACCAATTATTAACTTGGAATTTAATTTTACTCAGTACATACAAGAAGAGATATTTTAATAGTAAACACAGCAGAACAGACAACCAACTGGAGCAAATGGCAACTACAAGCGATCGAAAGATAAATCCTTTTCATATTAACATTATCCTCCACGAGAGAAATAGCTCACGTTTCATTCTTACCTATTTCTGACGCACGCACAATCACTTTCAATTACAAGATCATGACGAAAGGTAATAAAAATAACAATAAATCTACCAAATAACAAGTCCAAGAACAATTTAAACCTTAATAAAGATTAAAGGCAATAAGTAACGAGCGAAAGCCTTGGCATTTATAGAATCCAAGTCTCTCCGCTAATTCCTTCTGGCCAAGTTGTCGCCGGGCAAAAATCTTGAGAGGGGAAGGGAACACACGAGGGAGAGGAGGGCAAGAACGTGTACAGCAGCGATGGAGAACGGTGAGCAATGCCGTTGAGTGGAGAGGGGTAAGAGTGATGGAAAGGGATTGAGTGATGATGTGGAGAGGGATAGTGATGGAATGGAGAAGGAAAGTGTAATGCTGTGGAGAGGGATAGTAATGGAGTGGAGGGGGATAGAGTGATGGAGTGGAGGGGGATAGTAATGGAGTGGAGGGGGATAGAGTGATGGAGTGGAGGGGGACAGTGTGATGGAGTGAGAGGAACAGTGTGATGGAGTGGAGAGGGACAGAGTGATAGAGTATGGAAAGGATTACAGAAAGAAGAGGGATGGACGAAAACAATTGAAGACATGATGACAGAGGAGAATGGTATGTTGGAGAAGAGGAAGGGTTGGTGAAGAGAACAATGGTGAACAGGACTGAATGGTGCAAAATGAGAGGAATGTTAGAGAGGGAGGGATGGAGAAAAGAAAGAGGAATGTTTGAGAAAATGAATAAACGGGATGTTGAAGAAAAAGCGATGTCGGAAAGGAAAGGGGAGGGGGGACAAAGGAATCGAACAAGGGAGGACAAAAAAGCATTGGAAAGAGGACAAGACTCTCTCTCTCTCTCTCTCTCTCTCTTCCACTTCACCTCATTTCTCCAGCTTTGCCCGCCCCTCCCTTTCCAATAAAAAGCATCAGATTAAACCCCATGCATAAAACGTGGAAATGAAATGCTTTACTTCAGCTGGTTTTCTTGTTTTATCTGCGTCAGACTGCCTACTAAACCACGCCTGCTGAAGCATCGAATTGGCCGGTGTGGAGGAGAACAAGGGGCACCGGGAAGAGAAAATATATCATATGCTGAGTATACTGAAGAGGAAAACCGTAGGAGTATAACGATATTCTTAGGTATAATTTTTCTGTCTACCTATCTATAGCCAGACGCCTTAATACCGTAAGGGGAGGCCACAAACATATCGCCTCCATGTCACCCTGTCCCCTGCCATTATGCTGCCCTACCCCCAACTCACACCCCCCTCTCTCATATACTTCTCCACTCCATTCCTCCATCTCATCCTTGGTCTCCCCCTCCCTCTCACAACCAGTTCTTCCAAATACAAAACCACAAGAGTCTATTATCAATCTTAAAACCACCTCTTCCATTCTTTACTAAGCTTCCTTTACGTATATTATCTTTGGAACTTAACACACTTTTCAAAATATTGTGTAAAAGTTTCGCAATATTTCGGCCAAAAAGAAATATTACCCACAGGTGTACACTGCGCCCTTTTGAGTACTTACAGATGTCGCGGTACTTAGGACGGGAGAGGCAAGCGACTTACCTGTAAAAATAATGCATACTTAGTAAATGGAAAGAGGTTATCAGTAAATTAACATAATCCAATAATAACAGCAAACTATTATCACTAATAACAGAAACGGTGATATTAATAAAACACTGATTTACACACACACACACACACACACACACACACACACACACACACACACACACAACTTACCAACAAGACTCTGAGTGGAAAGAGTTGCAAAGCAGAGTCACAAATTGTAAAAAACTTTATTTTATTCTGGCTGACTCAAAAGGAATGTGTACAACTGAGAGGCCCCTGTGTCCCATGGGGGGTTGGTTTAGTCAGCCCAACGAGTCAGCCAGTCAGTCAGCCAAAATTTCAGTGAAGTCAGCTAAACCCCCAGAGCCTTAGTCAAGAGGGCCAAGGCGGCTCCACAAACTGCAGCTTGAGGAATGCACTCACATCTCCCTCCTCCCCCATTCCTCTTTCCCTCCTGACTCCCCCCTTCCTCCTCCTCTTCCTTCCCTCTCTCCTGTCTTCTCTCTTCTCCTCTTCCCCCGGTCGCTCCTCCCCTATTGCATTTCCCTCTCCCCCCACCTGCTTTTCCTCTCCCCACTCTCCTACTCTACCTCCATCCCCCTCCACCCCCTGCTTTCCCCTCTCTTCCCCCTTACCCCCTCACCTGCTCTCCTCTTCCCCCTCCCTTTTCTCTCTCCCCCTCTCTTCACCCCCCCACCCCGCCTGTGACCCCCATCTCCCTCACACAAGCCAACCCAAATTCCTATGTCACATTATTCTTCTGGGATTTATCGACAACATCAAAAATTCCTCGTCCTCATATTTCTACCCCTCCTTCCCCACCCCTAGCCTTCCCTCCCCTCCCCAACCCTTAACCCCTCTTTCTCCTCCCCATCTTCCCCAACCCATACCCCTCCTCTTCATTTTTTTCACCCTCTCCCCTCGAATGTCTTCCTGCCCTTCCGTCCTCGTCCCCTTTTCCTTTCCCTCTTTTTTTCGCCCCTTGCCTTCCTGCCTCCTTTCCCCTTCCCTCTCCTCCCCTCTCCATTCTTCCTCTCTTCCTTGCTTCCCCTCCCACTTGCTGCCCCTTCCCCTTATCTTTTTCTTCTCTATTTTCTGCCCTTCCAACTTCCTTCCCCTTTTCATTTTCCTTCTCTCTCCTCCCTCCCTGAACCTTAGTCTTCGTGCTCTCTTCTTTCCCTTCCATTTGGTCTCCTTCCCCTGCTCTCCTTTCCCCTTTCTTTCCCTCTTGCTCCCTTTCTCATTCTCCCTCTCTTGCATTTTTTTCCCTCTTTTGCACCATTGGTCCCTTCCCCTTCTCCCAAACTTTCCCCTTTTGTCACTCTAGCTCTCTTCCTTTTCTCTCCTCCTCTTCCTTCCTCCTCCTCCTTTCCCTTTCCCTCCCTCAATCTCTCTCCCCAAACTCCCTTCACCACCAAGGAAAAAGCCAGACGAGCCGCAAAAAGCCCAATCAAAATATCACATGCATTACAGGGAGGGTTTGCCCCGGGGAACAGCAAGCCTTAATGACCAAAATTATAATCCAAGCTCAGTTTCTAATCCCACTTTAATTAGAAGAGGGATCGACGCATCTCAATTTCCGATCTCAAAAAGAAAAAAAAAAAAACTTACTTCCTGCATCGCCAAAAACATTAATAAAAAGTTGAAAAGGAAAAAAATTAGCATCCTATCGTGATAAGTTTCTTTCTTGAACTTTATCTCATATTAAATTTTCTCTTATCTTTTATCAGTGTCCAAATCCTGCCTTTTACATCGTCCTGCCAGTTCCAATCAGGCACGACACAGGTAATGATTTAAAAAAAAAAAAAAAAGTTAATTCCATGTTTCCCTCATAGGGGTGTAGGATTCTGGAGTGTAGGGTTCTGGGGTGTAGGGGTCCCGGGGTGTAGGGTTCCGAGGCTAGGCTACAGGTTTAAATCAACGGCTAGGGGCCGCCACTACTATTGTTGCTGCTACTACTACTAAATAATAACAACAATAAAAGGGGTATCTCCTGTTTTATAAATCTGTAATGTATGTAAACATCACAACTGAAATACAGCCTACCCAAACTAAAACTGCGGCATAAACAGAGAAGCGAAATTCAGACAGGAACTTGCTAAATTAGTAAACTCTACGCTCCGCACTCGCCACATTTCAAAGCCTCACTTCACTTGAGTGCTTGAAGAGATATTGGGTGGCGTTTGATGCCATGAACAGCCAAAGATCAAACATTATTATGAAAAAATGACGACAACAATGAGAAAGTTAAAAAAATATATCCCAACCACCATTCCTACCACTACGACCACTTTTATCACTATCAACCAATATAACTTTTTCACAAACTTTCAGCCTTTGGTTCTTTCTTCTTTGCATTATAAACGCTACCAACACAACCACTATCGCCATGAATATAGTACCACAAACGTCACTAGCACCACCCCTACCAGGATTATAAAAAGTACCACCACTACCACCACGAACATTACCGCAAATCACCACTATCACCATTATTACCATCACCACCAAGACTATCACCTCTACTTTATCCACCACCACCACCACCACTATCACCACCACTTCCATCACCACCACTACTACCACCACTTCCATCACCACCACTACTACCACCATCGCCACCACTACTATCACCACCACTATTATCACCATCAATACTATCACCACCAAGACTATCACCACCAATACTATCACCACCAATACTATCGCCATCAATACTATCACCACCACTACTATCACCACCACTACTATCATCACCACTACTATCACCACCACTACTATCACCGCCAAGACTATCACCATCAATACTATCACCAGCACTACGGCAGCTCCCCTGGTGAGAAAGAGTGAGGGTGACGTCCAATAATTGCAGAAGGAGAAGCGCGCCAGTGACTGCAGTAAGCCATTCTCTCTCTCTCTCTCTCTCTCTCTCTCTCTCTCTCTCCTTCATATTAGTTTTCTTTTATTTTTGGCTGCGTCGCAAGGTGCCGGGTATATGAGAGAGATGTGTGCTGATTTTTTTTCCCTGGATTAATGTGTTCTCGTCCTCGTCGTCCTCCTCTTTTTCTTTGGGGTTTTCTTAGGTGCTTTCAGGCCATTTCCAAGGATCTGGCATTTTGCTTTGTTCATAAATATATTGTCTTTTGCATACGTAGTTATTTTTTCTACTCCACTTCCTATTTCCTATGAGGGCTGATGCTAAAAAATAGATAGACATATTGAAAGACAGAAAAAAATACATTTCTGGCTTTTTTTTTTTTTTTTGAGACCATTTATCATCTTTTACTTTTTCTGTAATTGCATTTCCTCTCTTCCTCGTCAGTCTTTCCCTCCTGCATTTCCTTGTATTTCCTCAGGGACATCACAACATTTTCTTAACCTTTCTTAACTCTATTATATTCTTGCGACCTTAACTCTTTGAACTCCAAGATGCCCACCTTTTTCTATATCAATCTCGCTGTCTTCAGACGATTTTCCTCAGCTTACAGTGAGATGTCTCGTAGCGCAGGGCTTGTAAACCATCTCCATTAACCCCTTAGGTACGATTTCATGCTTATTTCCTTCTTGCTATCTCCAGACGATTTAATTCAGGTTAAGAAAGCTCTCGTATTCTTGCCATTCTCACAATACTGTCATCATTTTCCTCCTCATTTTCTTGTACTGCTCTTCTCTCATCTTCCAATCCTTCTTTTTGGTGGGGAATCGAAGGGCTAAAAAAAAAATCCATGTTCCTACTCAGTAACGACCCCTGCACCCACGACACACCACTCTCCCTCATATCGTCCCACAATCATTCAGCTCCACCTCACTGTCCAGTACTGCTACTCCCCCCATCCTGTCTTCCCCACCCAATTTTCTTTTTCTATGGTGGACTACGATAATGCGGAACACAAACCCATCTCGCCTTTCAATGGCACCACTCCCGCCCTGAACGAGACCCGAGGAGAACAAGAAAAGGTGAGAGATGCTTGTATCAAGGTGAGTGGGTGGGCCTTTGAAAATGCGTGGGTGATTTGGATGGGGACTGTGATGGACCCATTCTCTCTCTCTCTCTCTCTCTCCCTGCCTACCTACCTATCTATTTATCTATCACTATCTATCTAGGCTTCACATATATCGCAATTACTAGGTCACCTGGTCTAAAAGCCTGTAAATACCAAAAAAAACATTACATTCTTCAGGGTAATCATATTTAATTATAATGGTGAATCTTCAAACGACGATAATCACCACAACAAATACGACAACTTATTTTTTCATTAATCCCTGAACCTGCCTCACCCCTTATTTCATTTCTGCCTGAAAAACACCAAAGATTCGTCCCCTCCCCCGCCCACATTTCCCCTCTTCTTTCCGACTATTTCCCTCTTCCCAGCTTCTCCGTTTCCCCTCCTTCTAAGACTCCTCCTTCCCCGTTTCCCCTCCTCCTAAGGCTCCTCCTCCGTTTCCCCTCTTCTCATAACCCTCCCTCCAGCTTCCATATTTCCCCTCTTCTCTCCAGACTCCCCTTCCCCCAGCCTCCATATTTTCCCTCGTCTCTCCAAAGACTCTTCCCCTTTGCTCCCAAATTTCCCCTCTTCTTTCCACGGACTTCTTCCCCTTATCTAGCCTCCTCATTTCCCCTCTTCTCTCCAAGGATTCCTCCCCCCATACCTGCCCCTCCCTCTCCGAGGCATCCTCTCCCTTAGCCTCCCCATTTCCCCCTTTCTCTCCAATACCTTCTCCCTGCAGCTTCCATATTTCCTCTCTTCTACGGACATATTCTCCCCACCTACCCTCCCCATTTCGCCTCGTCTCTCATCTCGTACCCAGCAGCATTAAATTTGGCGGGCCCCAGAGATCCCGTCCAGGTGAAAGTGACAATTCCCACAAAACGCTGGGCGAAAATGGAAACCCAATAAAAGGCGGCCCACGACCTAAACTGGAAAGTCACTCAAAGGAAGGAAGGCAGGATCTAAGGGGGCCGCCTGGTGCCACTGCCTCTGCAACCACGACCAAAACAAAGGCACTGAAATACTCGGGAAGCCTTACACAAAGCGGAGACAAACGCTGGGAAACGAAAATATGAGAAAATGCTGTACTCTTGGTGGTTAAAACGGATTCCACCTGCTGGGAAACTTTGTGGTATTTGTTTTGCAGGTGAAGACGGTCGGAAAAATCAACTGTTCTGCATACAAAGACGGCAGGATTTCTTTTTCCTTTAGAGAGGGGTTTGTGAAAATTCTGCACACGAAAGAACTTGGTAAAATGTGTCCTGAAGGCCAAAATTATAAGGGAAATGTAATCCAGCAGCGAAGATCTATTGCAAACTCGGTCTGCAAGAAAGGAAATCTGAAAAACATGTTCCTTGTGCGAAAAACGAAGAAAAATATGTTCCGCATGAAGCGAAGGCTGCGAAACCATACTCTGGGAGTGGGAAAAATAAGAAAAAATAATTTCATATAAAAAAACAGCCAAATATAAAAACATTACCAGTTTTACGTGATTCCCGCTAAACAACAAGATCTTGGTACCTTCTCACTCTACTCTTAATTCAGATACTGTTCCAAGAAGGCTCAAACCTACAGACAAATCCATTAATTCTTAAAATCTCACTCCAAAAAGGATCCACAGTTCACACACGAACGTTCAATTTCCTCTGCTGTCGTAACTTCCTAAGATATTACCGTGTCACTTTTTTTTTTTAACCCCATTTTTCGTTTTCGTTATCCCCGTCGCAATTTTCTCTATTTAACAACCATCATGAAAACCATTTACGTTCTGATTAATGGCCGGGATATTTGTCAAGTCCAGTTTCGCACGTGGGTTACTGTTTCATCTGTGCTACAATTACTTTTTTCTTCTTTTCATTTTTTTTTTTTTTTTTTAAATATCGGTGGACAGGGATTACTGGAGCTGTCTTTTTTTTTTTTTAATTGTTGTTCTCTTACACCAGCTCGTGTTTACAGATAAAATGTTGTTGTGAAACAGTAAAAAGGGTTTGCTTACGTTTGATTAGGGACAGCTAGGTAAGGTTATGTAATGGTAGGCTGGATTGGGTTTAGTTACGTAGGGTGAGGTGAGGTAAGCTATGATAGAGTAAGGCAAGTATAGTATGGCAAGGCAATAAGGTATGATAGAGTAAGGCAAGTATAGTAAGGCAAGGCCAGATGAATATGGTAGGGTACGGTTGGAGTATGTGAATGAATTTGGTATTGCTAAGTTATGTTGTTATACTTAATGCCACACAAGACCGCAGTAGAGTGTAGCCCAGAAGTCTACACGGCGCCACAGACGGGGAAAAAACAAATCCCCGCCACTCAACCGCTGTAAGAGAGCCACCACCAACCTTGCCATTATCTACTACTAACACTCTACGTAAAAATTATCCACACTATAATAAAGGACGTCGCAATCTGTATCAAACCTGGGAACACCAACTGAACACACCTGCCGCAGCCTCAATGAATAACTGGTGACGAAATACAAGCCCTTACTGTGAACGGTGGAGGGAGAGGCACCTGTATTAAATTCCTCATTGACACAGGTAAAGACAAGGTGTGCCTCAACCAGGTCACATAATTAAACAGGAGCGGAGTACGGTCAAGGGAATAACAGGTTGGGATGTTTAGGTAAGTATGTCAAAGGTTGGGAGGGTCGGGGAATAGATAAGTGGCTGGGTGGGTCAGGGAAGTATGTAGGAGGTTGGGTGGGTCAGGATAGGCAAGAGGTGTGTGTGTAATATTCAACTTCATCACGAGATATCTTGCCTTGGCTGAATTTAATTGTCTGTACGCTGCAACTACAATCAACAACGACTGTCCAGATCATATAAGCCGTAGGGGACCACTCTTTGCCTCTGCTTGTTCTTACATGACAAAAAGCCCCCATTACTTCTTGGATTTAAACCATAGCCCGGTATTACAAAGCCTTCTCGTAGCTAACACGTTTACCGTTATGCCACCAAGTCGAAACCCGAGCTGAATAAAATCGCTTAAAAGTGGCAAGAACGAAATAAACCATCGTACTGCAGCTGCCAAACAGAAGCGGAGTTAATTCATTTGGTCGGCGTGCGATCACCGGGAAGGGAAGTTGGGTTAGTGAGGGGTGCATAGGAGACGAGGGTGTAATATTGATGGAGGGAAAGATGGGCAGGACGGTGACGAGAGTAGGTGCGGTGAGGAATAGAGGTATTTGGTGGAGAGGCAGCAGGAGGAGCGGAGGGAGACCGAGAAATGGAGTGGAAGGATACAACAGTTATGTGAAGAAGATAATGATAACTACAGCTCGTTCACTGTAACCTGGCCCACATTTTCGTTCTTTTGCAGCTTCTTTCACGTAGCTCAGCGGCAGAAAAAGACAATGGTACGGCTCCACATCCTTTCCATAGCACTTCTTCGTGGCAAAGCATACTCTAGTTTTAACATACAGCTACAACTCAGCATCAAGAAGGAGAGATGGCAATTCAAGTTAGAGTAAATGGAGTAGAGGGCGAGGTTAAAGAAGAAGATAAGCGAAAAAAAAGGGGGCCACTTCTCGATAAAAAACGTCTGAAGTGGAAGTGGAGGGAAAGAATGTGTGGAGAGGTGGAGCTGATGACTAAATAATTACAGACAAATAGGCGATTATTAAAAAGAAAGTAATAACATCAACCGGACGGAGGTTAAAACAAATAACACAGTAAAAAAAAATAAATAAAAGTCCTTTCACCATAATCAGAGCCTGTAACCGGAACTGGAGGCTAAGAGTGCGTGGAAGGATTGGGGTTCATGATTATATAAGGCAATCACGAGATGCTAATTTAAGAAAGGAATATTATTAGCCAGTGCAAGGTTAAGAGAGGTAGTATGTAGAATATTAAAGCACACCTATCACACTAACACCCTGTAAGTGGTGGTGGTGAAAGGGTAAGAAATAAGAGGAAGTGAGGTAAGAATGAGTGGACGTGGAGGGTAAGAATGAGTGGACGTGGAGGGTAAGAATGGGTGGAAGTGAAGATTAAGAATGAGTGGAAGTGAAGGGTAAGAATGAATGGAAGAGGTGGGTATGAATAAGAGGTAGTGAGGTAAGAATGAGTGGAAATGGAGGGTAAGAATAAGAGGAAGTGAGGTAAGAATGAGTGGAAGTGGAGGGTAAGAATAAGAGTAAGTGAGGTAAGAATGAGTGGAAGTGGAGGGTAAAAATGAGTCTAAAGGGCAAGAATGCGTTGAAGGCTCAAGGTTGATGGGTACATTATAGGCAACTCCGTCTGGTCGATGGTTATAATTCATCACCTTTTCAGTGTGTGGCACCTCCCGTCACACACCTCAATTAGCGGGTGTCATGCCACCTTAAAGAGTTTGAAGGGTGAGGGTTAAGAAGGGAGAGAATGTGGGAAAGGGAGAGATTTGGGGAGGAGAGAGAGGCTGCGGTGAGGGTAGAATTGAGGCTGAGATGAAAGAGATGAGGTAGAGAAGAGAGGTGTAAAGATGAGAAGGAGAAGGTATGAAAAGAATAAGACACAGAAGATTAAAGAGTTTGAGAGCTGGTTTAGGAGGGGAGAGAATGAGGGGAAAGTGAGAGGAGAGCATAGGGGAGTGAGAAGGAAGGAGGGGGTTGAGAAGGGAAGAGGGGAGTGAAAGGAGGAGAGGTGAAAGAGGGTGGATATAGGATGTGAGAGGATGAGTGGGGTGGGAGTGAAGATCAAGAGCTGTGGGGCTAGAGATATAAGCACCTAAAATGAGATGACGTGAGAGATCAGGTGAGGAGAGAATGAGTGTATAGTAGGCTGAAGGAAGTGAGGTGGGGTAAGGGAAAGTGAAAGAGGAGGAAGAACTAGGATAAGAGAGATAGCAACAACAGAGTAAAGAGTTGGGTCGGCCTAGTTCGGTTTAAAGTTCTAGAATGAGGGAAGTGAGAGGCAGGGTGAGGGGTGAGACAGTGAGGGGAGAGATAGACAGGGTGAGGGGAGAGTGAGGGGAAAGGGAGAAGTTGGGATTACAGTAAGCCGAAGAGATAGACACCCTGGGATAAAAGGTATAGCAGACGAAGTGAATGGATAGTGATGCAAGTATACCAATCTTTGAAGCTCACCCGGAACCTTATAGAAGCTCACTATACAGAAGCTCTATACACCATAATACAACCAAATACCATACAATCCTCTTCGCCGACACACAACAAACATTCTCCTATCACCAACCACTCAAGCAGATTACCTTACATAAGCCAATCCCGACTACATCCACACACACACACACACACACACACACACACACACACACACACACACACACACACACACACACACACACACACACACACACACACACACACACACACACACACACACACACACACACACACACACACACACACACAGTTCCAGTCTCTAATCTATCAGTCACCAATATTAATCACATCCCAACACATCACATATCTCGCATCCCCCACAGACCCATATACCCCTCTAATCACATCCCTTTAAGGACACACGCATCCCCTTCTGCTATCTTCGTCAAAACACAAGACAGAGAAGAACAGAAGAGAGGAGAAACAAACATACAACCAGTCCCCTTCCCCTCCTACTCATACACTCATCCTCTTAATCTCAGACACACGCACCCACACTACACACGCACCCATCCCTGTCCTGTAGTTCACAACACAACAAAACACAGCGCAGTACAACCCCTCTCCCCACCCAAAACACACACACACACACACACACACACACACTCACACACACACACACACACATACACACACACACACACACACACACACACAACCTGGTCCGTACAGTACACACGCACCCCTCCCTGCCCTCTAATCCATCACAATCATCACAATCAGCATCACCCAGCACACCACAGCAGGCCACCGACTTCTCACGGCATCCTCGACTTAGCCCTCCCATCATCCCATTCACCCAATTTTCGGCTCTAGTCTGTACCATCCCTTAACTCGGAAGAAGTATGACGAAATGGGTGAAAAAAGCGCAAGTGTGAGCAGGGAAAAGTATGATGAAAAGTGTGAAAAAGTATGAGTGAGAAAAGCGTGAAGAAAAGTGAAAAAGACTAAGTATGAGCAGAGAAAAGTATGATGAAAAGTGTGAAAGAAGTGTATATGTATGAGGAGGGAAAAGTATGAAGGAAAGTGTAAAAAATATAGACAGGAAAATTGAATATGACAAGTATGAAAATGTACAAGGGATAAGGAGAGGATCTAGTCTCTACGATCCCCTAAATAAGAGCAGGAAAAAGTATGATGAAAAAGTATGAGGAAAGTATAAGACCACAAGGCAAAGGAAGAAAATGAAAAAGAACCGGAGAGGTCCATGGTACGAGAGAGAAAAGGTGAGAAATTGCTGGACAGAAAAGAAAAAAGAAAGTGACCCAAAGACAGAGGAGGAGATGCAGACATGGTGGGGGGAGGGGGAGGGGGGGAGGAGGAGGAGGAAGAGGAGGAGGAGGAGAGAGGAGGAGCGGGAGGAGGAGGAGGAAAAAGGAGGAAAGAGGAGGAGGAGGAGGAGGAGGAGGAGGAGGAGGAGAAGGAGGAGGAAACAGGAAGAGGAAGAGGAGTAACAGTAGTTCCCTCCTTTATAATCTAGCGATCATACCTAAACCATACCAACATCACTACCTTCTGTTTCTCCATCTTGTACAAAGACTACAAGACGTGAGATGAAGGAGGGGGAAGGAAGGAGGAGGAGAAAAGAACATTAGAAGGAAAGAGCACACACACACACACACACACACACACACACACACACACACACACACACACACACACACACACACACACACCCTACTCCTTACAACAACATTCTACCATTTTGCCTCTCACTCACTCTGTCATTTGGATCAAACCTTTTTATCGTCACAGGATATCGGCTGAAGGAGTGAAAAAAGGGAAAGAGAAAGTGGGACGAGGGGGGCCTTTAGCAATCTTGTGCCAGGCGTGTCCACAATATCCTGGGAACTGGACACGACCCCGCCCCACCCCACTCAACGCCACTCCACCCCACCCCACCCCACCCAACTCCACCCCACCCCACCCCACCCCTCTCCTCCCAACCCCACCCCTCTCCATCCAACCCCACCAAAACCAAGTGACTTGCTAGTGAAAAATCGCAGACCCGAAGAGGCAATAAGACGCTTGCACGGATAATGGACAAGGTTGCCTCAATATCCGGCAGAGAAGAGAGGGTGAGAGTGAAAGAGGGTGATAGAGAAGAGTGTGGGAGAGGAGGGTGAGAGGAAAAAAAAGAGACAGAGATAGAGAAAAAAGCGTGAGAGAAAAAGTTAAAAGAGAAAGCGAGCTAGAGATAGATGATGAAAGAGAGAGGGGTGAAAGAGAAGGTGGGTGAGAAAGAGGTCGAGCAAAAGAAATAGGGTATTACAGGAAAAGTTATAAAAAAAGGTGTAAAAAAAATAGGGTGGAAGAGAAAGGGTGTGTTAGTGACAGGGGGTGAGAAAGAGGGAAAGATAGTGAAAGAGAAGGATGAGTGATAAGGTTAGATAAGATTAGGTTAGGTAGGGGAGAGAGAGAGAGAGAGAGAGAGAGAGAGAGAGAGAGAGAGAGAGAGTTAAGTTAGTCTGTCCAAGTCTTTCATCAGTCTTTATTAGCACGTCTTTTCACACCAACTGGACAGGCTTAAGGGACGTGAGGTCAGGGTGAGGCTTGAGACATGATGCAGCTTTGGTCGATTCTCTTGTCATTCTTTTCCACTTTAATTTTTTCACCGGGTTCCGTTTTCGCCACACGTTTCTGTCCCCAGTCTAATCCTCTCACTACATCTGAGCAATAAAACCTTTTGTACGGATAATGGATAAGGCTATTTCTGTATCTGGGAGTTGGGAAGAGAAAAGAAGATAAAATAGAAGCGAACAAACAGAAACAAAGAAGAGGAGAAAGAGAAGAGAAGAGAAAAGACATGAAAACACCACTTCAGTACAACTTTGGTAATGTTGGATACGATGATGCTATGTGTGTGTGTTTTTTTTCTCGCTCGTTTCTGTTTTATATCTTCTTGTTTTTATCTCAGTTTTTTTGATAGGCTTAGACAGCTGCGGCCAAGGTTAGAAAGGCAGAGTAAGGTTGACAAACAGGGTGCTATATTGCTGACTTCCTCGTTAGTTACCCTTTTCTGATTCTTTTTTTTACGGCTCCATCTTGTCACCCTTTTCTGTCTCAAGCCCTTCTCTCTTGCTAGATTTGTGCAATAAAACCCCTGCACGGATAATGGACACAGCTTCTTCAATATCCGGGAGCTGGTGGCAGTAACAGGAGAGAAGAGAAGAGAAGAGAAGAGAAGAAAAGAGAAGAGAAGAGACGTACAGGAGTATTCTGGATGTCATTTTTTCCCGCCATTCGATCCTACTCAAACCACTTCTTTTTCACGATATTCAGTTACAAATAAGGCTAGAAAACTTAGACAGGTTAAAGAAACGATGATGTATTGTTGGTTTCTTCAAAGCTATCAACCATTTTTGTTTTCAACCCCTCCCTTTCACAGAATTCCATTTAGAGTGAGTGAGGGTGATAAAGATAGCGTGATGCATTGCTAGTTTTTTCGACTGTCTCCTCGTTTTTATTTGCACCATTTTTTCACCATACTGTATTTCATCACCGTATTTTGTCTCAAATCCTCCTCCTTTACTAGATTCGTGGAATAAAACTCTTGCACGGATAATGGACAAGACTGCCTCAGTATCCGGGAACTGCTGGTGACTGGAGACTGAGAGAAGAGTAAGAGATAGGGGATTGGGGACTCCTTTCAGTTCTCTTACCCTTGTGTGTCTTCAACCCCTATTTTCAGTATCAATATGCAAACTAAGTCGTAAATGAAAAGGCTTTACGGTACCCTCCGAAACACACGGGTATATGGATCTTTGTCATTTCCTTTACCAACTTCATTTCACTTAATAATTCACCTTCATTTCTAAACTATCCATCTATCTATTGCCCGACGCCTTAATTCCATACGAGGTGGCCACAAACAAATCGCCTCCATGTCGCCCTGTTCCCTGCTGTTTCACTCAAATAATAATAATCAAGTACCAGCACCGGCAATACTATAGTTCTTTCACCTTAACTTGGCCCAGAATTTCGTCGTCTTGCATTTTATTTCACGCTGCTCACTTAAAAGAAAACTACAACTCCTACATCCTTTACCCTGCACTTCGTGACTAGCGCAGTTCTTGTGTTACTCTCATATTTTCAGCATTCAAGGTCACGAGGTGTCAATTTTAAGCCAAGTCCAAGTGAAAAGAGTATAGTGCCACTCAATCAGTAATTTCCTTCCAAACATTCTCGCTGTCTCCGCCAAATCTGACAGGAATTTCTCGGTCCATCTCCTTCCTCTTGTCAATCAGTCTCTTTCTCTCTGCCTCATCCTTTTGTTTTCCCACTCACACACACGCCAGCACACTCGCGCGCGCGCACACACACACACACACACACACACACACACACACACACACACACACACACACACACATAACTCCCAACTTTTATTCCTGGTCTTCCCTTACTCTCTCTCTCTCTCTCTCTCTCTCTCTCTCTCTCTCCCTCCCTCTCCCGGCGCCTCAGTAAGTGGTGCGGGGCCGTGTGTCGAATCCATCACAAGAAGGGGGACACTTGGACAGGGCTTTCTCCACTCCGTCTCAAAACTTGTCCGCAGCTAATCAATCTTTCCAGGCCACAAATCTCTTCCCCTGTTCTCAATCTCTGTCTGTCTCTGTCTCTAGCTCTTTTATCTCTATCTCATCTCCCTATCTTTATTTTTCCGAGTTTCCCTTTCACACGCTGCCCTCCATCTGTCTCTCTCTCCGTCTCTAGCTTTTTATCTCTATCTCATCTCCTAAACTTTTTTTCTTTATCTCTTCTCTCACTTCTTCAATCTGTGGAAGCGACGAGAGAGGCAGTGCAACAGGAAGAGCACAAATAAAAGACAACCTATCAAAAACAACAGAAGAAGATTAAGGAGGAGGAAGGACGGTAAATAGAGAGAGAGAGAGAGAGAGAGAGGAGGGGGGGGGACTGAGACAATACAAGCACATTCCTTACCCCCCACCACAAGCACCACACTGTCTTATAATCCCGGGCTTTGGGAGGATCGCTGGCTTCTCCTCTTTACCTGTATACTTAAGGATGTGCAAAGGTAATATAATCCTCTAAGATTTTAATGTGTAATAGATTAAAAAAGATAATTAGGTAACATTTATTTCAGTCTATGCCACCCTTATATCGCTGTTCTGAATTTTATATAAACCACGATTACAGAAAATATTGCAGATGAAGATGTAATATGGCAGGTTAATGTATTTTTTTTATCAAGTCTATGCACACTGTTCTCTACAAACAATGTCAACAGTGAATGAATAACAAATGCAGTAAGGTACAATGTGCTAAAAATAAATCACCAGAAAATGTAAATTAAATCGCTAAGATGGGTGCAAGAGCAATAGGTAAAATAAATCGCCAAGAAAGGGGCAAGGGAATACTAAGGCGCAATATGCATGAAATAAATCACCCAAGAAGGAGGTTGTGTGGGGAGCCTCCTACGCCCGGCAGAATAGGCTGGGATGGTCACCTGTCTCGTCAAAGCATTCCAGGTGAGGTATAGGGAGCAGGGAGGCAGGGGAACGGCGGGGGAACGGCACGGGAACGGCACGGGAACGGCACCACAACTCACCCAGGGCGCTTTCATCCCCGGGGGTATTTTGTCGATCAATTCCCCCGTCCAATTCCCTTCCTATCCTCAATACGTGGACTATAAATTCTTCTCCTGCTTCGCCTCCTCCTCTCCAAATCTTCTTCCTTCCTTCCTTCTGTTTCTCTCAAAACTTTCCTCCCTCCTCCCACTTCCTCCTACTCCTCCCAAAACCTTCCTTCTTCCTTTTACTTCCTCGCTAAATCTTCCCCCATTTTTCTTCTTCCTCCTCCTCCTCCTACCCAAACTTTTCCCCTTCCTCTTCCTCCTCTCAGATGTTCAAAATTCCATCCACCTCCTTCCAGAACCTTTCCCCTTCCTTCTTCCTCCTCCTCTCAAATCCTTCTTCCTTCCTCCTCCTCCTCTCAAATCCTTCTTCCTTGCTCCATCTCCTCCTCCTCCTCCTCCTCCTCCTGGAACCTATCTCATTCCTTCTTCCTCCTTCCCAAAACCTTCGCTTTCCTTCCTTCCTTCCTTCCACCTCCTCCTCCTCCTCTTCCCAAAGCTGTTTCCCTTCCTTATACCTCCTTCTCCCCAAACCTCCCTCCTTACATTCCTTCCTAAATCCCACCTTCCTTCTTGCCTTCCTTCTCTTCCTCCCTCCTTCTCCCAAACCCTCTTTCCTCTTCCTAAATCCCTCCTTCCTTCTCCTCGCAAAACCCTCCATCCTTCTTCCTCTCAAAAACCCTTCCTCCTCCTACTCCTTCCTCCCCAAAACGCTTCCTCCTCCTCCTTCTCCAGGCAACCGAGATTCGACATAAGAATTTCACTTAGGCTCTCCTTGTCCCCCGCTTGGGCTTTGATCTCTCATTGTCCGGATGACTAAGTTACGTTATTCTCGATCCAAAGAAGAGACGACGGAAGAGTGGAGGTGGAGGACGAGGAAGAGGAGGTGGGGGACGTGAGAGGAAAGGAAGGAGAAATGGACCTGGAATATTTAGATGTTTTCGAGGTGGGGGTGGGTGGGAGGGGAGGGTCATTTTGGTGTAATGTGGTGTATAAGGAGGAGTTTTTCATACATTACTCTTGATCCAAAGAAGAGGGGAAAGAGGGGTGAAGGGGGAGAGTTGAGAGGGAAAAGAGGAAATGGGTCTGGAATATTTAGAGTGCTATCAAGAGGGGCCATGTCCTTCCTAGTTTAATCTGGGTTATAAATAAGGGAGACTTTAACACCAATCGTACAATCTTGAGTTTTATTATTTATTTTGTCACACGGTGGGTCTTGAGAGGAGGAGGGGGGTGTCCATCCTTATTCAATGTGGTGTTTAAATAAGGAAGACTTTATTAACAGTGCTATGTGTTTTCTACTTTATTTTGGCTGACGGAAGGCGATTACTTTATTGATCTTAAGATAAACCACTCAGACACACAAGGTAATTACTGCAAAGATATAGACAACTTAATCCTTCTTGCAAGATGATTTTTAACCACTTCACTCGGATGACGTATTTCCATGTTTTAAGTGTTGCTACCTCCAGATATTCTCTCTCTCTCTCTCTCTCTCTCTCTCTCTCTCTCTCTCTCTCTCTCTCTCTCTCTCAAGATTAGAAGAGCCTTTTCGAAATGGAAACGCTTAGGTACAGCCATCAATAATCCCTTCACAAACAGAGGTTCTTGAAAACATTAATAAAAAATCGTTTGGAGGCAGCCTGAGAGAAAAAAAAAGTTACATCAATGGAGCGAAGAAATTTACCACTTCTTGCCACCACCTTTGGATGTGAAGGAAACAGGGAGAGTGGCCATTAATAAAGTTATATTTAAACAAGGGATATTTCAGGGTAAAAATCGAGTTTGGTGGGTGAAAGTGTGAGAAGTGTGAGGATGTAGCGAGAAATGGAGGGAGGCAGGGGGTAGGGACGGGAGGGCGATGGAAAGGGTGAGAAGGAAGGATTGGGGGTCAGGAGGAGGAGGAGGAGGGGATGGGGAGAGGAGGAGACCACAAAAGGACAGTCAGTACCCTGGAGGAGATTTGGTTAGAGGTGGGGGTGGGGATGGGGATGGTAGGGAAGAGTCAGACGGCAGGAAAAAGGGATGCGAGAGAGAGAGAGAGAGAGAGAGAGAGAGAGAGAGAGAGAGAGAGAGAGAGAGAGAGAGAGAGAGAGAGAGAACGCTTTGAAGAACAAGGGGGAAAGAAAGAAAGAGGATTTTTAGCCCACCCCGTAGTATTCCTAAAAGAGTAAGAGGGACGGATATGAAAAACTGTAATTTCTGGCAGTCATTAGCCCTTTCACGGCCGGGTCAACTCTTGTATTCTCTTCCGACTAATGACAGATAATTTTATTGGGCTGAGTGGGTTATAGGAGCCTGAGCGTCTTGATACCGGCACCCTTAACCCTTTCTCTTAGGTCGGTATTCCCTAGAACCTCTTCCTTGGCGACTTATTTTTGGATATACCTAGTTAACATCCTTTTGCACGTTCTTTATGCTGAGTATGGCGACATTAAATAGATTTATGTAACAATGGGGAGGAGAGTGCTGTATAATAAGCAAAACAAATCACTTAAGAAAATGTGTTTAGGGAGCTTTTTTTTCGCGACAATAATAGGGAGCTTGGTATTTCCCTCCAGGTAAAGGTGAAAGTAAGTTAAGTTACGGCTGAGAATGTCGCACGAGCCTCATAACAGTTAATTACACTTTTTTGTGTGACTCGGTAAACAGACTAAGATGATCATACCCTGAGGCGCAACAGATGGGCTCATACACCCTCACATGTCACCGCTTGGGCCCTAATACCGTCCATACTGAATACGCGCCAGGGCTGTCTTAGTTAGGATTAGTGATGATATCTGCGGACGAGTTATAATGGTATGTTAGTGGGCCTTGTGGTATGCTCAAAACTGCTTTGGCGAAATTCACATCCTCGGTAGTGATCCCTGTCCAAACCTGGGATTGATATCGCGTTCTCTCGCTCTGCAGTCCCATACTCTTACCACCTAACCACCACCTGGGTATTGATACAGGAGATATTTAACAGTATTTTCAAGTACTCACCATATAATATACCAAACAAATAAGTGCAGTAGTTCTATTGTTGATTGGACAATACTGACACAACAGGTCATGTGATAAACCAACAATTGTGGTGCAGGAGGAGGAAGAGGAGGAGAAGGAGGTGTGGAGGAGGAGGAGGAGGAGGAGGTGTGGAGGAGGAGGAGGAGGAGGAGGAGGAGGAGGAAGAGGAGGAGGAGAAGGAGGTGTGGAGGAGGAGGAGGAAAAGCAGGTGTGGTGGATGAGGTGGAGGAAGAGAGTATGGAAGATGTAGAGGATATATCGAAGAGAATGAGGAGATGTGGAAGAAGTGGGGAAGAAGTGTAGGAGGTGAGGAAGAGGTGGATGTGTGGAGGCTGAGGTGTGGCGGGAGGAGAGTCAATGAGGAACTTGGTGGGGGAAGGGAGGAGGGCGAAGTAACAGCTGGGGGAAGTTTTATTGGGTGCGGGGAGGGTGCGAAGGGTGCGAGAGAGGGTCAGAGGGTGAAACGAAGGATAAGAGAGGAAGGGAGAATAGGAATGGGAGGGAGAGGGGCAGGGAGGGAGGGAGGGATGGGGGGTGAGGAGAGAAGGCCAATATGAGGACATAGAAGATGCGAGAGAGGGAAGATGTGAAGGAACGACGGAGACTGTGAGAGGGGGACAGAAAGTGCATAATAGGTAGGGAGAGTATAGCACAGGAAGGGAGGGAGAGTGTATGGGGAGGAGGGAGAGAGGGAGGGTGCCAGAGAAAGACGGTGTTTTATGGGAAAGGAAAGAACAAAGGAGGGACAGATGCCACAAAGAGAGACGATGCGAGAGAGAGAGAGAAAAAAAAAAAATTAAGCGCAAGAAAGAGGGTACGAGGGAGGGAGGGAGGGAGAGTTAAAATGAGGGGGGGAAGGAGGGTGGGAGGCGAGGGGAAGCGATTGGCATAAGTGAGAGTTGATGCGAAGTGACCACAGCGAAAGAGGGTCGGCTAGGGTGAGAGAGGGTGAAATGGGTGTGGGGAGGCAGGGGAGAGAGAGGTAGGGTGAGAGAGAGGGGTGAGAGGCTAGACTGAGAGAGGGTGAAACGTGTGGGGAGGAAGGGGTGAAAGAAGAGTGAAAAACGAGGTGAGAGAGGGGTGAGAGGCTGAGGTGACAGAGGGTGAAATATGTGTGGGAAGGCAAGGGGAGAGGGCGAGAAGGGTGAGAGAGAGAGAGAGAGAGAGAGAGAGAGAGAGAGAGAGAGAGAGAGAGAGAGAAGGTGAAAGACAGAGGGTGCGAGAAGGGTGAAGTATATGTGGGGGAAACAAGGAAGAAAGAGAGAGGTAGGAGGCAAGGGTGAGAAAGAGGGAGGTAGGAAAAGGACTGATGAGTGAGAAGACTATTACACCTGGAAGAAAAGGTGATATATAAGAAAATGGTCAAAGGGCAGCCAAAATGAGACAAAGAGGTATGAGAAAAGAGTAAAGAGTCAGTAAAGGGTAGAGAGGGATAGAAGAGAGCAAAAAGAGGTGTCAGAAGGAAAAGAGAGAGATTTAGAGAGCCAGGGTACGAGAGAGGGTACGGAAAAGAGGAGGGGTTGAGAGGGAGAAGGAGAATGGTTCGGCGTGTGTGTCCATGGAAGAGACAGGGATGTGAAGAGGGGTGGCAGGGGAAGTGACAGGGGTATGAAGGAAGGGCGGCAAGAGTGCGTGTCAGGGATAAGACAGAGGGATGGCAGGGAAGTGACAGGGGGCATGGCAGAGGGGTGACAGGGGAAGTGACAAGGATATGGTAGAGGGATGACAGGGGAAGTGACAGGGATATGACAGAGGGGTGGCAGGAGAAGCGACAAGGGATATGATAGACGGATGGCAGGGGAACTGACAAGGATGAGAGTTACAAGAGTCAGATTTAAGAAAAAGACAAAAGTGTTAGAAAACAGCGAGGAAGCTGGCAGAAAAGCGTGACATGAATACGGTGTTAAAGAGAAAAAAGATCTGGTGTTAAGAAAGAAGAGAGAATTTAATAAAAGTTCTAAGTGTTAAAAAGAGTCGGAATAGTTAAAAAAAAAAATGAGTAAGAATCATTTAAAAATGGAGTAAGTGAGAGAGAGTGAAAGGTATTTATGAAAGACAAAGTGGGATGTATTAAGTGAGAGAGTGATTTGGAAGTATTAAGTGAGAGAGTGAGTGAAAAATATTGTGAGAGTGAGTGAAAAGTACTGAGAGGGTGAGTGAGATGTATTGAGAGACTGAGAGGGAAATATTAAGTGAGAGAGTGGGAGAAATATGAAGTGAGAGAGTGAGAGAGAAATATTAAGTGAGAGAAGTGAGAAGTATTACGTGTGAGAGTGAGTGAGAAGTATTAGCAAGGAGTGTGAAAAAAGGAGGCTGTCAGGGATTCGAATCATGGCCCCCACAACCCCAACAAAAGGGCCTCTCTGGGGGTGCCGACTCTTAACAACGTGTGACAGGCGATTCATTCACTGGAGGAAGCAAAGTCGTGTTAGGGGGCTTGATTTTTCATGTATCCCCCCCCCCCTTTGCCCTCCCCCCCATAATGGTTGGCTATTAGAGTTGAATGCTGATCTCTCTCTCTCTCTCTCTCTCTCTCTCTCTCTCTCTCTCTCTCTCTCTCTCAAATGCCACGAGCTTAATAAACGCTGGTAAAAATCAAGGTAATAAAAATGATCAAAATGCGAATTCGAAAGGGAAGGAGAAAAAAAAAAATGTCAAGCGAAAAATGACCAAGTGCCAGAGGAGAATATGAAATTAATAGCGAAAAAGAGAATGGGAATGTGTGTGTGTGTGTGTGTGTGTGTGTGTGTGTGTGTGTGTGTGTGTGTGTGTGTGTGTGTGTGTGTAATATCCCTATCTACCTACCTATCTATCTATTCAGTCTTATACCAAATTATGATATAGGTAGTTACGAAAAAGAAAATTATGCACGACCCACTCTCAAAATACTGCCCCTGCCACACATAAATTATTCAAGTTTCACATAAAATCATTCCCTCAAAATTCAGAATCTCAGAGAAATTAAGAGAATGAGTCAGACGTCTTTGGAATTCTCTACCTCTTTTCCTATTTCTTCCTGACATCTTAACCTTCTCCTTAAGTCACTTCCTTCTTTTCTTCCATTTTCTCAATTCTTTCCACTCCCTCCCTGCATCCTCTTCATTTCTCCTCATTATCTTCTTTCATTCATTGCCCCAGCTCCTCCTCCTCTTCTTCCTCCTCCTCGTCCTCTGTTATTTCTTCTTTCACCCCTTCATCCTTCTCTTCTCTTTCACCTCTCATCCTTCATCTTTTCCACTTACCCTTCCCTTTATATCTTTCCTTTATCATCTTATCTTTCTCTCTCTCCTGAAACTTTGTCCTTGAAACACCTCATTTTCCCTCTAGCCTTTACTTTCACCTTACTTTCTGTCTCTCTCTCTCTCTCTCTCTCTCTCTCTCTCTCTCTCTTGTCTTTTGTCTTCTTTTCTTTCTCAAGTTTTAGGCTAGTTCATCCGTCTCACTCACACTTTCCTCTTGCTTTTTCCTATTCTTCTTTCTTCCCTATTTCTCTTCATTGCTGTAATTCGTCTATTCTCTCTCCTTGCTTTTCGTTACCTCCTCCCCTATTTCTCTTTCCTTTCTCTCTTTCTGTAACCAAAGTTTCTCCCTTCTCTTCTACTTCCTTTCGTGTTTTCCATTTACTCCCATTTTATTTTTTTTTCTCTACCATAATCCTATCCCTTCTCTTCTTTCTCTGTTATCTTCACATATTCCTAATCTCCCTCCCCTCCCCTCACCCTCCTTTTTCCTCTCTCCTCTCCTCTCTCACCTTCTTATCTGCTGTGCTCCCCCACTCTCCTCACCTCTCCCATTTCCCCTTCTCCTCCATCTCCCCTCCTCTCTCCCCTCTGTTTCTTCTCTCCCCTCCATCCCTGTCCTCCTCTCGCCTAGTGCTTCCCCTCTCCTTCCTTCCTTCCTTCCTCTCCCCCCTCCATTTTCCCCATTTCCTCTCCCTCTTATCTTCCCTTCCCTCTCCCCTCATCTCTCCGTTCAACCACTCCCCTCCCCCAGTCTCTCCATAATATCTCCCCTCCTTATCTCCCCTCCCCTCTCCCCTCAGCACACAAGTTTGCGAGGGGTGGAAGGGGAGGGACCCAGGGAGGGAGAGGAAAAAACACGCATTCAAATCTCTCCAAAAACTATTAACGAGAACACCATAATAGGATCCAAAATTCATAATTCCTTCATAATTGGACTTGGCAGTGGTGAGCGGGGAGGGAGGGGGAGGGGAGGGGAGGGGAAGGGAGAAGGTGGGGAGCGGAGAAGGTGGGGTGGGGTGGGGTGGGATGTGATTCGATTGGATGGGGTGGGGTGGGGTGGGGTCGGGTGCGATGAGATGGAATGGGGTGCGACTGCATGGGATGGGGAGGAGAGGGGAATGGGATGTGATCGGGTGGGGTGGGGTGGGGAGGGCGGATGGACGAAAAGGCTGGGTAAGATGTAGGCAAGTAATTCGAAAGGAAAGGGATCAAGAGAAGGAATGATAGTGGGAGGGGTGAGAAGAGGGCATAGAAGGGTGGGGTGGGGAGGGGGTGGGCATAAATGGGGGGGGGGAGGAGGTGGTTTGGTAGATGTAGGTGGGTGATTGAGCAGGGAGAGGGAGAGGGTGGAATTTGAGAAAAGAGTGAAAGAGAGGGAGGGAGAGGGGACGAAAAGGAGAGGGGAAGAGAAGGAAGAGTAAGATGTTAAGTGATTAAGAAAAGAATGATTGACGGAAAAATGATGGAAGAGAGGGTGAGGGAAAGTTAAGCAAGAGGAAGAAGGAAAAATGTATACTATCTTAGTGGGAGAGGGGACGAAAGAAGGGTAAAAGAAAGGATCAAAAGGGGGTGGAGAGTGAAGATGCGGTGTTGATGGGAAAGGAGGATGGGGATGGGGATGGGGATTGAGGTGGTGATGGTGGTGTGGGAAGGGAGGTTGAGGATGAGGAGGGATGGGGAGGGGTGAGATAAGGAGGGGAAGGAAAAGACAGAGAGAGGGGAAGGAAAACAGGAAGTGAGATAGTAGAAAGAAATGAGAGGGGATAAAAAGGGACTGAAAGGAATGGAATGTCGAAGGTGAAGGAAATAGGGAGAAGGACAGTGGGAGTAGAAAGGAGAGAAAAAAAAGAAGAAAGAAGGGAGAGGGAAAGAAAAAGGGAACGACTGGAGGGAAACCTGGGAAGAGGAATGGTGAGAGGGAGGGAGAGAAAGACAGACAGGAAAGAAGAAACTGACAATCTAAAGAACAGAAGAAAATGAGAGTGAGAGACTGAAAGAAAAAACAAGGTAAATGGAACTGAAAGAAGCCAGAAAACGGAGGAAACGGGAGAGGAGAGGCTGACGGAGAGACAAGGAAAGAAGGAAGAGAAGCCAAGAATGGAGGAAAAGAGGAAGGAAGGAAGAAGGGGAAGGAAAGACAGAGGGGAAGAAAAGAAAAGAGAATAGGGTAAGAAAAGAGAGAGGAGAGGCACCAGGAAAAGCCCGTTGTGTCGTGGTCGCTCCCTAATGATGGTCGCCTTCACCTCTGTCTACTAATGGCGTTAGCATCATTAAGTCTAATGACCATAGATAATTTACAAACCTCCCCCATTAACGGGCCAAGATTTCCCGTACCTGAGTGTTTACCCCTTTCCACCATCCACACACACACACACACACACACACACACACACACACACACACACACACACACACCTCCCACCCACACACAATTTTAAGCAGTTTAGGGGAAGCCTCTCGTTAGAAACAATCTCCAAGAATTCCTCACTGTAGGCCTACCAACAAAAATGTGTGTGTGTGTGTGTGTGTGTGTGTGTGTGTGTGTGTGTGTGTGTGTGTGTGTGTGTGTGTGTGTGTGTGTGTGTGTGTGTGTGTGTGTGTGTGTGTGTGTGTGTGTGTGTGTGTGTGTGTGTGTGTGTGTGTGTGTTTTCTCCACTAACACAAGATCACTCTATTTCACTATCCATATTAATCCACTATCACTCGCAATGCTCATTATCAGTATGTTATAAGCCTCTCTCTCTCTCTCTCTCTCTCTTTCTCAACCCATTATCAGTGCCTATTATCAGTGTGTATTATCTCCATCGCCACTATCGCCACACTGTCGCCCAGGCCTTTCCGTCGTCCAAATGTCATCCATCCCCGTGATTTATGTCGCCCCTCCGTTAATTTGGGGACTCCAGGCGGAAATGTGGCCCAGTCCGAGTGAGGGGATGGGAGGGAGGGAGGCTGTGTGGTGAAACGAGTGTGGAGGGGAAGCGTGAGGATGAGATGGGAAGGGTGTTTGGATGAGCTTGGTAAGGATGTGTAAGGGGGATGTTGGTGATGGTCGATGGGGATGAGATTAGTGAGGATGTGTTGGAGTGAGGCCATTGAGATTAAAATGAGACTAAAAGGGTTAGTAGTAGTAGTCGTAGTAGCAGTAGTAGTATCAGTAGTAATAGCAATAATGAAGTCAAAGAAATTCTGCTGCCTTTTTTTTTTTTTTTTTGCGTAGGTGAGGCTGCGTGTATCAACTTAAGTTTAACAGTCGGTTCAGACCTTCTCGGAGGGAGAGTGACAGATTTCATCCTTTCTCATGCTGGCAAAGTACGACCCAAGGCGGGGTGTTTGTATTGTGCTGCAAGGTGAACGCATACAATAAACAACAACCACAAGATGAGACTGAAGCTTGACAATCTTCCAATAAGAAAGAATTTAATGAGAAACTATTATTTTTATTTCTTTATCTTATATATAAAGATCTTTGGCGTAATTCACTGGACGAACAAATATTAAGTTCGTAAATTAACCAGGTACCACTGCTGTATCTTTCCTCGTTCCGACTCCAACTAGAGCGATAAAAATTCTCTTTCGCTCTAAAGCATCAAACGAATTCATCTTCAGTTCCAACACCCAGTAGCTTCATTCGACCTTTCCACTCCACACTCCTTTTTTATCGACAGTTAATGCAGTCTTCCCATCGCTAATTCGACCTAATCCCATTTTCTTCACGCAGGTACAAATCTTAACCTTCTCATTTAATTTGGATGATGATTAAGTTTATTCCTGTTATACCTCCACAGACTTCGGTCCTAACCTTGACCAATAAAGAGAGAGAGAGAGAGAGAGAGAGAGAGAGAGAGAGAGAGAGAGATTCCACTATTAGGTTTGGTCTTTTATCTTGGTTTGTGTCAGACTCATAAGACCCCGAATCTAAACAATTACCAAACGAATTACTGTCAGGAGATCAACAACTATAAGAAGTTCGCTGACACTCCTCTGGTGGCTTAGGAAATCGCAGGTGTTAAAGGAACCATTTTTTATGTGACAGCAATATGAAACGCACACAGAAAGAAAAAAAATGTGAGAAGGAAGGACACTGTGGCTCAAGAAGGAATGAGAATTATAGACGACAATGCTGGATGAGAAATGTCGACGAATTTTTACTCATGGCTGTACATAGGAACCGTACATACAAAGCACACACACACACACACACACACACACACACACACACACACACACACACACACAGTGACATTAATGCCACTCAGAAAACGCCAACTATTCCAAGGGGCGAACGACATACCCCTCAAAGGACAGACCTCATCCAGCCCACGCATTCCCCCCTCCCGCTTCTCCTTCCTCCTCCTCCTCCTCCTCCCTCTTCCCATTCTCCCGGCCAAGGAGCTGACGGGGCGGCCTGGGAGGAGAGGCTTCACTTTACGAGCAACAAATCATGAAGAGGAAGGGAGGGTTCTGCAGGGGCGTGAAGAGGTAAGGGGGTGCGGAATCCTTGACAAACCCTTCCTCCTTCTGTGCGCCCTTCGTCTACATATCTATCCCATGCCATCTATCTCTGCTTCTTCCCATACATCTATCGCAGATCCTCTCACGTATCTCCTCTCCCCCCTTCGCTCCCACCGCCTACACACCTGTCCCATTCCACGTATCTATGTCTCTTCCCTCCTGTGTAACTATTCCTGTTCCTCTCATGAATCAATTCCTGTCCCTCTCTTATGCATCAGTCTGTTCTTCTCTTATTCATCTGTCCCTGTTCCTCTCCCATGCATCTATCCTTAACTCCCTCATATATCTATCACAACACAGTCAATCCAGCTATCCCTGCTGCCCCCTCTTCCCTATCACCCTTCCCCTGTCCCTGTTCTAGCCCTTACCTTTCTCTACCCACGCCTACTCCTTTCCCTGGCCTTCCTTATCCCTACCCCTAGCCCTTCCGCTGCCCCTTATCTATCCCTACCCTTATGCACACTTCTGCTGCCCTCACTCCTACCCTTATCTCCAGCACTATCTCCTACCTCCCGCTACCACTACCACTGCACATCCCCCTCTACACCGCCCCCACCACTGTCACACATCTGGGGGCCTCATACATTATCGTTAGTACGGAGCTCTTGCCCACACACACATTACGGGCCACACTGCTTGCATGTCCTCCCTGTCAGGTTGATATACGTTCACCCACTGGGATGCACGTGAGAATGATCTTCACCCACTGGCATGCATGTGAGAATGATGATGATGATGATGATGATGATGATGATGATGATGATGATGATGATGATAGATGATGATGATGATGATGATAGATGATGATGATGATGATGATGATGATAGATGATGATGATGATGATGGCGACGATGATAAAAAGTAAAATAACAGGTAAAGACGCATCGCTGACACCTGGCGTTTTGCGACACAGGTAAAATTTTTTCTTGTGCAAAGAAAAAAGAGCAGAGTTCCTACAGCCTGTTAAATATGTATCTTCCAAGTAACACTAACTGGCCGCAGGAAAGACAGACTAAATATAAATCGCCCTGTAAATAAACTTCACAAAGTATATTAAATACTCGTACTAAACACAAATGTACAGCATAAGCAACAGGTCCCAAAGTTTTATATTAAACTACAAACAAACATAAAACCAAGAGGTATAACAATTTCACAAACTGTAACAAATATTAAAATCTTTAAAAAATATGAGAAAACGCTCACAGAGCGCATACCTCCGCCAATGCCACTGGCATTTAAAAAGATCCGAATCCAGATCCGTGGAGATATTGTGTGGAAAACATAGGATCCGGATGCGCCCCCAAATTTAATCAACTGTTCCTTGACCCATGGCACACTCTTCCACAAAATTTTATTGAAATTCACTGAGAACTTTTGGAGACATCGTGTGGAAAAACAAACGAACAAACAAAGGCGAATACATAACCTCCTCCAACTTTATTGGCGGATGTAAAAATACACAAGGCAACAGGTAGACTACATCCAAGTTTAAATAATACAGTAACGACAAAAATACGAACTCAACAGGTGCACCAGTTTCATAGCAGGTGCACCGAAGTAAAAAAAAAATAAAAAAAAAATAAAAAAATAAAAAAAAACAAATACAAAATCCAATCCACAGGTGTGCCCAAAGTTTCATCACAGGTGTACCGGGATCAATCAGATTTGCGCATTCAGGTTCGAATTAAAAAACTACACCCATATATTTACCAGAGTTCATTAAACGCGGCCGGGGGTGGGGGTGGGGTGGAGTTACCAGGGATTTGGACAATATATATGGCCAACCAGTCTTTATTTTTTATTTTTATTATTATTTCAAAGGTAATTTTTATCTACCCTTTCCCCTTAGGTTAACATATTTACTTTTTCCATATTGACCCACTGAATTTGGTGACGCAGAGTATTTTTTTAGTTCTTTTTTCCATTCGATTTTTTTTCAAGGAGAGAAGATACTTTAAACTAGAAGGGTTAGATAGAGTTTTGGCTACTAGACAGCGCCTTAATTACTAGATGGAGCCATCATTAACCCCTTCAGTACTAGTGGTTCTCCCCAACTTAACGAAATCGTCTGGATGAAAGAATTAGCACACCATCGCAGTGAAGTGGTGGTATCCCCTCACCCCTTCACCCTTTTCATCCCTCCCCTCTTACCCCCTCACCCCCAACACCCCTCCCATCCCTCTCCCCTCACCCCAACACCTCTCCCATCCCTCTCCCCCTCAATCCCCCTCACCCCTCATCCCCTCACTCCTTCTCAATGGCCCTACTCACACAAGCCTTTTAGCATCAGCCACTCAATTTCATGTCCCTTTTATTGGTCATTTTTCCCTCTCTTACTACTCTCTCCCCTCTTACAACACTATCCTTCTCTCTCTCTCTCTCTCTCTCTCTCTCTCTCTCTGGCCATAGCTCTTAAGGCCCGCATACATCAGGCGTCAAGTGGAAGTAAAAGGTGAGGGGCGAAGGTGGTTGAGGTTGGGTCGTGAAAGTGAGAGAAACTGAGCAAAAGTGAGTGAATGGAAAGAAATTGTATAGGGAAAATGGAAAGTGAGTGAAAATGAAGGGTAAGAAATTGCTGAAGAGAGAAGTAGGAGAAAATGGAAAGATTGGTGAACGGATAGATGGATGGACATATACTGTAGACAGACAGATAGATAGAGAGATAGAGATAGATAGAGAGAGAGAGAGAGAGAGAGAGGAAGGGGGGCGTGCGACCCCTTAACACCAGATGGGGATGGGTTATCACTGTGAGAGAGGCATCTTAAGTCGCTACACCCCCTCTTCACTCCGTCTTAGGGGCTTCTTATGGTCCTTCACAGTCTTCTCCTCCACGCACACGCACTCACACACGCACTCACACACGTACACGCACTCAAACATGGACACTAACTTACTCACTCTAGGATCCACATGCACTCAAGATACATTCACATTCAAGCACACAAAACTACACACACACACACACACACACACTCAAAAACAGAGGAAGGCTTATCTTTATGGTTCGTTTTTTCGCTGTAACTAATTTTCTGTATAAACGAAAGTGTTATTTGCCGGAAAATGGTTTAAATATACACTTGCCAGAGCACCAAAAATACTACACATGAAATACTTCCAAAACTAGTGCCTATTAAACTGTCACCATTCCTTCTTCCATGAAAAAAAAAGGTATGTATAGATAGACAGGATAGATAATTATGAATGTATGTATATATAGATAAAAAAGTGATACTCACATATTTATGTATATAAGTAGATAGATATAGATAAATAGATAGATACTTAAGGACAGGTAGATAGATAGATAGACAGATAGACAGACTGACAGATAGACATATGGTACAAAAAAAGCTACCAAGAATTACACCAATAAATTCTGTACACGACCGTTAATGTACACCATCAATAACACACACACACACACACACACACACACACACACACACACACACACGCCCTCGAAAAATAAACACCTTTAAAAATACACTAACCACGGCATCAGAAACAATTTACATAAAACACCGAAAAGACAAACATCGTCCCCACACACCCACCTCCCTGAAATAAACGCTAAAAATACTGCAAAAACACACTGGCCAAAAAATGCTTAGAAAAAACACAGACCATAAAACTCTTGGCCAAATAAATCGCCCATAAAACACTGCCACTCCCCCAAAAAACACTGGAAAAACACTTTAACCTTTTAGCTGCCACACTCAATTTTGGTTACCTTATTCTGGATACTGTCGACCTATTTTATTCACCATTGGGAAAAGCCTCTTGCAGCCAAATGGGTTTAGAAATTTAATTAATCTTTTAGATCCCCTTTCGATTCTGGCATTTTATTCTGTCTAGGAACATGAGATTTTCTATCTCTCTCTCTCTCTATTGCCAGACGCCTTATTCCTGTAAGGGGTGGCCACAAACAAATCGCTTCCATGTCGCTCTGTCCCCCGCTATTTCACTGCCCTGCTCCCAGCTCACACCTCCCTCTCTCATATACATGGGATTTTACTCAACTTATGGGCATTTCTAGCAGTCAAAATGTTGAAATATGGTCTAAAATCATCCCCCCCCCCTCACAAAAAAAAAGAGGGTTCCCTGAAACCCCGTCATCCCTCAAAAGGAATTGTAAAAGAAGTCTCCTCCCGCCTCGAAAAAAAAAAGAAAAAAAAAAAAATCGGCAACACCCCATACACCCCTTTCCTATCCGATACCTGCCCCGTGATTGTGAAAAAAAAAAAAAAAAACTCAAAAATTACTACAATATCCACACACACACACACACACACACACACACACACACACACACACACAATTAAAAAAACCCAAACGCCTCCCCTTTTCCTCCTCCCCTGCTCCCCAAATCCGCTACCCCGGGCCGCGATTGTGCCGTCAACAGCCTGGGAGTCGCCGTAATTCCTCCTAATGAGAGTTTTAATTAGAAAACGAGTGACCTGAAAGTCTGCAGGTCCGGGACGTTTAGGATTATCAGTGTAAGAGGGTTATTAGCAGACCCGCCCAGGCCTTTCTCATTACCAGCAACGAAGAGGAGGTGAGTCTCATTTCTTTACTGCATGGAGGTGGGGAGATGATGTAATGGTGGTGCTGTGTTATGTCTCTCTCTCTCTCTCTCCTGCAACGAGGAGGAGAGAGTCATTTCTTTATTTTAAGGAAAAAAGATGTTATGGTGCTGGTGTTGTATTGTGTTCTCTCTCTCTCTCTCTCTCTCTCTCTCTCTCTCTCTCTCTCTCTCTCTCTCTCTCTCTCTCTCTCTCTCACTAAGGAACACCAAAGGTGCTATAATAATATTAGTAATAATAATAATAATAATAGTAATAACAATAATAATAATAATGGCGCTTTAAACTACTTTGGAGAGTTACTGATGAAATGCAAAATGATGGCAACTAATTAGAAGATTATGGAAGAAATATGATTATATAAAAACAAATTAAATCTCCCCTCTTCTAGCTCCCACAGACCTGTTTTTTCCCTAACATTTTTTCTTCTAACTCTCCAATTTTTATTTCTTCTCCCTCAAAGCTCCTACATTGTTAACTCCAACAACTCATCTCCACCACGCTCCCTCTATCTCCATCGCGCTCCCTCTATCTCCACCACGCTCCCTCTACCTCCACCACGCTCCCTCTATCTCCACCACGCTCTCTCTTACGCCATTTACCTCAAGTCTCTCACTGCAGAGCCACCTGGGAGCCACACATACCTGAAATAGACACAAAGCATCATTAATTTAGGAGTATATGAAAGACATCCAACACGAAAATGATAAATATACCAGCATACTTCAAACTCTGATTATAAAACGCATATTCTTTGCCATAAATAAGTAAATAAATACAAAAAAATATTGAAACTACGCATGATACAAGTAAATAAAAAAATGAATAAATAAGACAATGGACAGGCCAAGCACGTCAACATTAATAACAAGAAAAGTAGGCCACAAAATTCGACACATTTACCTCTACACAGAAAAGACCCATCACGATAAATATCCTTTCAACATCCACGTCAACACCATTCAGACACAAAATGGCGGTTCAGTTGATGCAAATAATTACAATCAATGGCAGTAATGACTCTTCTATAACTGGGCTCGTCGTCATCCAAGCCTCGGATCCAGAATTAAGAAGAACTGACGACTAAAGGGAGGTACGGCTGGTTTTTCGGTGGGGACTAGGGTGGTTGTTCTTCCCCTCCTGTGTTCTTACTCTTTCCTGTGCGTCCTATATCTGTGTTCTTACTCTCTCTTATATCTATGTCCTATATTTGCGTCCTTACTCTTTCCTATATACTGTACGTGTCCTTCCTTTTATCTACATCTGTGTCCTCCCCCTCTCTTTTTCATACTCTCTCTTATGTCCTATGTCTTTCCTATATCCATGTCCTTATTTTTCCCTGTATCTGTGCCCTCCTCCTGTGCTGTTACTCTTTCCTGTATCAGTGTCCTGTATCTGTCTCCTAACTATTTCCTATATCTGTGTCTTTTCTCTTGTGTTCTTACTCTTTCCTCTATCTACGTCCCATTCACCCCAAGGAGAGGTACACAAAGACGACATCTAACCCTTCCTGTCCGAGAAATCTGTCCTAAACTGAATAAAATCGTCAGGAGATAGTAAGAATAAACTAAAAAAAAAAAAAAAAGTTCCCGGATCGAAAAGGTTAAACAATTATCACTTGGTTTTAGCCTGACACAAAAAGAAAGAAAGAAAAAAAAAGATGGGTTCACGGGGCAGCGATAGAGTTAAACCTTACCTCCTAAACCCTCTAAAACCCCTAACTGTGGCTCAGATTTCCCCGGGCTGAGGAAAATCGTCTGCTCTAACCCTATATAAGATGGGCAAGAGTGTCCGTGGAGGCGAAAGGGTTAATTCTAGTAATTGCCCTCGTTACTGGAAACTTAGTGGACCCCAGCCAGGATGTGGAAGAAAGGGAAGGAGGGGAAAAGAAAAGAAATCCTAAATACTTGGTTGCTAATTCGATGTGGAAATTAAAACTTGGCTATCAGACTCCTGTTGGTGATTTTACAGTTCCTTCTCCCTGGAACATATACATACCTACATACACATAAATTACTTACATGCATACCGTACATACACAAACATACAGGTACATTCAGAGAGAGAGAGAGAGAAAGAGAGAGAGAGAGAGAGAGAGAGAGAGAGAGAGAGAATTCTCTACTAAACTACTGAAGAAATGAACATTAGCTTTTCTCTCCCCTAAACTCTACCCTTCCTTCACTTTTTAATAAGCGTAAAATGTGTTACACTCTCACAAGATCACCTGCATATTATATTCCTCTCTCTCTCTCTCTCTCTCTCTCTCTCTCTCTCTCTCTCTCCCACCCAGAACATTATAAAGTTCTTACGTTTCAGCGTATTGACAAAAATAGCACTCCTCCCACTCCTACCCCTTCTCCCCTTCCGTTTCTTACAAGACGTCAAGCGCATCAAAACCCCACAAGCATAACGTATTCCTCGTCCTCGTCTCCCTGTTCGCCTTCCCCACTCACACCGGACGTGATAATCTGTGTTCTGATTCCCTGTGCACTGGCCAAAAATAACACACTTCTTACCATCGTGTCTCCCTCACCCTTCCGTTTCTTACAAGACGTTGAGTGCATCGGAAAATCCCCCCTTCACTTTCCCCATCCATTATTGTGGACATACTGGCCTACCATGATACTTTCTCCTATTCCCTCTTTCTTTCTTTCGAAGGCGGAGAAGGGTAATGTTAGAGGGGAGGTTAGGGAGACGGTAAGAAAGTGGTATGGTGTGCGGTTTTGGTTATTTGACTGTTGCAGAGGTATGTTTAACGGTGAGCGTCTAATCCACAAACTCAACAGTGAAAATCGAACCCAATCCAGAGAGACCCCCGCATGTGGAGACCAGCGCTAAACTGACCGAGCCACCGAGTCGCCCGGTGTGAGTGACAAATTTATCAGATTCCCACAAGTCCCCCGCACTCCCTCCTCCTCCTCCTGCCTGGTAACTGGTGTCATAATTCTAAACATTGAGACCAAAAATGACACACTCCTCCTCCCAGCTCTGCCCTTCAACCTCCCCCCCCCCTTCCCTCTCCGTGAAGGATTTATGTCTCAGGACACGCCTTGGGTCCACCGCCTGACGCCTGCTGGAGTTCCAAACACTGCCCACCACACCACGCTCCACCAGATGCTTACCTCAGCCCTCTGGCAAACTTAACTTACTAATTAAACTGATTAGAGAGAGAGAGAGAGACTCATCCACGAAGTTACTAACGATATATAACTTCATTAAGGCTGCATAATTGATCAGCAGCACAGCAATGGAATCCTTACAAATTCTCACACTAATAATATTTTCACCTTTTGACGCAGGGCGTCCATGTAATTTTTTTTTTTTTTTTTGGGGGGGCAACGGTACTTTTAATCTTTAAACTGTTCAGTACAATGATCTTTTTTATTACTTTAGTCTCACTCCCCCCACAAGATTTTATAGAGCTAAGTGGTTTCCTATGAAAGTTCTAAGACACTTTTTCAATACTGCATTGTGGTCTTCTCACTTTTCCTCCCGCCTTCAAGTGGAGGATTTGGTGGGGGGGGGGGAGTCTCAGTACTTAGCTATTTTTGTCTTTTACTCATGGACTAGTTCTTTACCTATTGTCTACACTGTTACAACTTCGAAAGGGTAGGCAGGTCTGTTGCTGTTTGCTTTCCTTTGTACTCCGTATTCTGAAGCTAAATTTCTAGGGTTTGCATTAGGTGTTAGGTGTCTGAACCATAAGTTAACCTTTTTTCTGCCAGGATGTTACCCTTTACAGCAGCAACAGTAACAAAAGCACTACTATCATCATCGTCATCATCATCATCATCAACAAACACAACACAATCAGCAGAGACACGCAACAACAGAAGCAGCAGCAGTAACAGCAACAGCACTACCATCATCATCATCAACAACAGCCTCAGCAGCAACACAATCAGCAGGGACGGAGCATCAAGCAGGAACAGCAGTGTATGGTGTGAATTTCGAGGTGATCCTGTCGTCAGCGTCCAGCAATATGCCCCATGGCGAGGATTACACGCGGAACCAGCCTTTAAAGATCATGTCCCCATTATTTCAGCCGGGTTTGGTCGGTTTCCAGCCACGGGAGGAGGGAGGGGGCTGTGTGGCGCGTCGGGGGGAGGGGGGATGGAGTCGGAAGGGGAGGATGGCGTGGGTGCTGGTGGAGGCAGAGATGAGAACTGGACATATGGACAGGGGAATAAATGGTGGACAGAAAAGACAGAGAGACAAAAAGTGGCCAGACTACAGAGACATGAGGACTGGACCTTTGGATGGAGGGACATACAAGATTTGGGCGTACTGATGGACACAAGACGTGGATATAAATAAGGAAGAGGACGGACACATGGAGAGAGGGACGAAATGTGGACTAAAGGTGGATACAGACTATGGTTGGACACGCGGACAGAAGGACAAGGTTTGGACATACTGACAAACACTCAATACGTGGACAGCAAACACGGATATACCTGTGAGTGTGCAATAATATTAGTCACACCTGGACCCGTATTCTTGTCAGTTGAGGAAGCTCCCTGACACCTTTTCCTAAGCGACTGATTTTACTTATTACACGTTCCTGCCCTCTTCTGTGTTACACAAACCCTTTCAATATCGCCATACTCTGCATAAATTTCGTTCAAAAGGATATTAACCAGCCATATCCAAAAATAAATCGCTAAGGAAGAGGTGTTAGGGAGATTCCTTAACCGAGGAGAATTCAAGCCCTGGACCCTCTAGTGAATCTCAGAGGTGGGCGACAGTGCTGACAGATCTTAATAACAAACACAAAGCCACACTGCGGGTATCATTCATCAATCTCTGCATTTCACAGCACAATGAAACAAGATAAAGAGATGCAGAGAATATAGCCAACCCTGATAGGAATACAGAAATGGAGCAAAAAAAAAGACAGGGAATGAGAAAAATACTGGCAATGAAAGAGATGCAATACAGAGAAGAAGAGCTATGGCAGCAGATAGGAAGAAGAGGCAAGAGACAGACAGAAGAGGAAAAAAAAAAAACAGGCAGACAGAGGCAAAACAGACATAGACATATAGAAGGGACCAAAAATACATATATGGAGATTATCCAAAATACGGAGCAGAAAGACAAGAAAGCTGGTGACAAAAAGAAATCACCTAAAGAGCATTAAATGACCACCAAATCCAGTATTGTTCTTATAACCATCACATATTCCACTGTACCAAGTTGAACATAAAAATCTCTTACAGCCAACATTTCCCGCGGTCTGTCAATTACGTTTCAATTTCTCTAAAAGCGACATGACGCAATGGAAGTGAGGGGAGGAGGGGGTCATCCTGTCTGGAGAAAAAAAAAAAAAATCCTTATCCGATGATCATTAACTCTATTGAAGGAAGACACGTTAACCCTTTAAGAGGAAGATATAAATCTTTTTTATTTTAGTAATGCTAAACGATTTTCACTTAGCCATGGAGAGACCCTTCGGGGTGAACGAGGTAAGAAACTAAGAATATACTTTTCCCTTAAAACCATCACAATTTCCACTATAGGAGGATCAAAACACAAACACAAACAACAATCCCCGTTTTGTCTCCCCCATTCCAGTTTTTTTAACACTAACACCGACACAAGGAACAAAAAAACAAATCCTGGAACAAAACACAGTAACTCTTCCAAAAGCATTAAAAAAAAATCGTCTGGTTCGTGCGACAATTGGTTCCTTTCGTCCCCTAATCCCTTCCTGCATCCGACCCTGCAAGACGGATATGTTAATCAAGAAAATGTCGATGAAGCGAATACTGATCACCAGCTTCTTACACCATCACAGCCAGAATGAGATGGCCGGAAAATGAGGGGAGGAAATGAGAGTGAGCGGTTGGGAGGAGACAGTGGGAGAGAGGTGAAGGGTGAGGAGGAGAGGGGAGAGGGTAAAGGAGGGCAGAGGGTGAAGGGAGGCGAGGGGAGAGTGTGAAAGAGGGAAGAGGAGAGAGTGAGGGAGGGGAGAAGAGAGGGTGAAGGGTGGAAGAGAAGAGGGAGAAGGGAATAAAAAGAGAGGGTGAAGGAAGTAAAAGGAAAGGTGAAGTCAAGAGGATAATAAGTGAGGAAGAAGAAGGACAGCAATGAGAGGAGAGGAGATGAAGTGTAGGCGGTGAAGGAAGAGGAACAGAAAAAGGATAATAGAGGTATGAAGTAAGGATGAGAGAGGTGTGAGGAGTAAGAATGGGAGAACGAGGCGGGGAGTGAGGAAGGGAGCGAGGTGGAGTGTGAGAAGAGGAGGGGTGAGGAATGGCAGCAGGCAATAGAAGCAGAGAGAGGAAAGCAGAGAGAATGTAATAACAAAGGTAGGGAATACAGAGAGGGGAGAGGTGGGCAGTGAGAAGAGGAGAGTAGTGTGGAGAGAGGAAAGGAGAGAGATGGAGAGAGGTGGTAAAGAAGAGACTGTAGTGGAGTAAGGATGAGAGGAAGATGCGTTGGATAAGTTGAGGAGAGTGGAGTGAGGATGGGTGGAAGACAGGTGAGGGAGATCTGAAAGGCGAGGAGCGGGGTGCACGTACTGAGAGGAGCGGGGTGTACTGAGAGGAGAGGTGTACATGGGTGTATCTGAGTCCATTACTGGGTACGTTTATGCATTTGCCAGGCGTGGTGAGTGAAACGTTGAGGGTGTTGCCAAGTGGAATAAGACCCGCCAATGTTACTGATATACACTCACTGGGGTGCTGTACTTAAGTGCTTACCTAGGATTGCATGCTCTCAAGAGGGTATTCTACGCTTCTCTCTCTCTCTCTCTCTCTCTCTCTCTCTCTCTCTCTCTCGTGGTAATATATACGTGTGTTAGTGTGAGGACTGAGTGAGTATGCATGAATGGATGAGTATGCGGGTGAGTGTGCAAACAGACGAATGTATAATTAACTATGTATATCTTGAGCGTATGGCCGTGTGTGGAAATGGCTGAGTGCGAAACTGCGTGTGTTGTATATACCGCAATAATGACAGACAACTGGCCGACTCTCCTCTTCTGTTTCAGCCTTTTCCCGCCCCGCCCTTGACACCGCACGCACGCACACACACATGAAACCACAGGCATGCAATTAAAAAGAAGTACAACCACACTTGCTCTGACCACATGTGCCCTGGAATTCAGTGATGAAACACACACACACACACACACACACACACACACACACACACACACACACACACACACACACACACACACACACACACACACACACACACACACACAAGCAGTTGCGGCTACCTAACTGCTTCGTCCTCGCTACCTTGCACATTCGTCATTTCGGCTTTCACCAGCTGGAACAATAAATGGCTTTGACCCCATTCTTCACAGTGCATCATCATCACCATCATCATCATTTTCACCATTATCATGTTCGTCATCATCATTATTATTTCCACCGTCGTCATCATCATCATCATCATTTCCACCTTCGTCGTCGTCATCATCATCCCCTCTTTTTAAGTTGAACAGACAGACTAAAACAATTCCATATCAGACAATATTATGCAAGGAATATCAAACAATGGAACATGGAAGAGTGCCAGGAGAACTATGTCAAAGCTTGTCTAGTAACACCTTCTCGTAAAACCCACATAGATGAAACAGACAGGCAGGCAGGAAAGCAGATAGATGGATGCGATAGATAGAGATAAATAGATGGACTGAATGGCGACAGATAGATGGATACCTAATTTCTTTTCAATAGCAATATCAGAAGTGCCAATCAATGTCGCCTTTAAGAGTGTCAGAAAAACGAACTGGGATCGCGTCAGGCCACAGACAGACAAACAGATGGATAGAGCCAGACAGACATAGACAGACAGACAGATAGCCAGACAGACAAACAGATGGATAGAGCCAGACAGACATAGACAGACAGACAGACAAACAGACAGATAGACAGATGCAGACAGACAGTTTGACTGCCTGAATGAATGAATGACAAATACAATCACTTAGTTTCCTTTCAGTAACGCTACAAATGAAGTGCCAATCAGTGCCACATCCAACAGTGCCAGAATAACAGTGTCTGGGCAACGCGTCAAGCCACAGCCTCTCGTAAAAGGGGGTTAGGAGGCAGGTCGGTCCCCATGTCGCCAAGCCAGCAAAGTTTCCTTGTAAAAAGATCGTAAAAACTAAACTTGACCGAGAATTTAATCATAATTTTTGGACGGACATATTGCGAGTGGATGAGGGAGGGGGATGTGGAGTGGTGTGGGGGATGGAGAAGAAGGGAAGCGGTGATGGGAGTATAGAGGGAAAATATAGGGTTGGAAAGGAAAGGGAAGGGATAGGGACAGGAGAGAGGAGGATTAGGAGAGGGTGTGGAAGAGAGGGATGGGGAAAAATGCAACTGAAAAGAGGAAAGGCGGAGAGAAAGGAAAAAGGGAGAAAGGAACAGGAGAAAGGGGGATCAGAAACATGAGAGTGGTACGAGGGACAACCGAGGGAGGGGAATAAGGGTAGGGGGAGAAAGGGTAGTGGAAGGGGGTGGAGGAGGGGGATGGGAGAAGAGGTAGCGAGAGGAGAAAGGTGTTACCTGTTACTAGATCGTGATTAATATACGTTTAACACCTTCATTTCAGAAATCAGTATGTGGAGTAACGGCGGAAGTAGCTTAGGTGGACGAGGGAAGAAGAAGAGTGGGGGTGGATGTGGTGACAGAGTTTCCTACGTGTTCCCAAGTTTCATTCTCTCAAGTCAGTGTGTGAAAGAGGTCCAGCGGATGAGGGGTGGAGTGTGGAGAGGGTGGGGATGAAGTGTGGGGGCTGTGGGAAATCGGGGGAAGATGTGGGGGGGCTAGGGTGAGTTGAAAGTGCAGGTGGGGGGGACAGGAAGGTAGGGGGAGATGTAGGTGGTGCCTGGGAAGAGGGGATGATGGGGAGGGAGGCTGGGGAGGGGGAGGGGGATGCATGTTGGGAGGGGGAGGTGGGTGAAGGCTGGGGGAGGGGGGAGGGGGGAAAGTGGGCGAAGGGAAGGGGAGGGGGTGACGGCTGGGGTTGGGGGGGGAGAAGGGAGGGGATGACTGGGGAGGACGGGAAGCTGCCATAAGATAGTGTGTCATGCATGTTTTCAAGTCGGGCCTCGTGTGTGTGAAGTAGTTTGGGTGGGTCGGATGTCTGGAAGTTACTCAAGGCGTCGCTATCGTCTTCCAGGACACATTCTTAGGCAAGATATAAGTCCATGTCATCACTACTGCCATCAAAAACCCTCATCTCACTCACATAAAATTAGGAAAGACATTTGGTCACAACTGTATTTTTTATGAATTAAGTTACACCGCCGCGAAACTCAAAAAAAAAAAAAAAAAAAAAAAAAAAAAAAAAAAAAAAAAAGTGACGCCACGTATAAAGGTTAAACTACTTTTTTTAATGCAGAAAATTTTAGTAATAATAATATAAACGCTGTATCTACTATTTTGGAGAGAAATAAATGTGTTGCCGTCCTGTACTCTGGAAATACGACTAATATGGTAAAAAATTATAACTATTCATTTCTTTTTCCGTTCCTCTTTTTCATTGTAGCATTTTACAGCCATCGCGGGCCATCTCTGTCTGTCTGTCTGTTTGTCTGTCTGTAAGCGAGAAGGCCATCATATCCGACCAAATGTCAGGCTTTGCGTCCCAAGTTTTTATTGCCACGAAAAAATATGAAAGACTGAAAAACGATTATGTTTGTGGCGAGGTCATTCCGCATCACTTGATCCGTTATGTTAGGAATGTGCATTTACTGTTTCCTTACTGACTGACTGAATCACTGACGGGCCACTATGTATGATGACCTAAAACTTGGCTAAAACACTGCACGGGGACGGACACAGTTGTCAAAGAGTATGTGCACCCACACAAACACACACACATTCCCGTGCACCGGCGCACACACACACACACACACACACACACACACACACACACACACACACACACACACACATGCACGTATGCAAGCACAATTATGTTACCGCACATCCCGTGCATGAAACATACCCATTATCTGCACAAAATTCGTCTTTCATCCCAGAGTCAATCTGTTAAAAGGTAAAAGTAAAATAAAACAGCCTGTACAGGGTTTTCAGTCAACAGAATATCGTTTCTGAACAGTTTTCTTTTTAGCAATTCCAGTGGTTAAGAACTACACGCTTTATATTATTCCTGTGAGAGTATAAACCAGCTTTCCTGATGCATATTCCGACTACACTTTTATTTTCCCTGCTTGCTATGACCTACACTTAAACCATCATTCCTCTGCCTCCTCTTTCCCCTTTGAAACATCCTGGATCCTAACTTAACATTTTCACAACAATTTTCCAGCTGCGCCAAGACGAATCCTACACCAGGCCAAACACGGGACCTCCACAGAAAGCAATAAAACCCAAGGCAAGGCAGACGGCAGGCAGGAAAACAACAGTCATTCAGGTCGCCCGATCGAGAAACAAGGACTGAGGTAATATTTGAAGACGCCACGGGGGAGGAGAGAGGAGGGGAGAAGCAGGGGGGGAGGGAAGGAGAAGGGAGGGGAGGAGAGGGGAGAAGCAGGAGGGGAGGGGAGAAGTAGGAGGGGAGGAGAGGAGTAGGAAGAGAGGGGAGAAGTAGGGTGGGAGAGGAGAAATAGGAGGGGAAGGATGAAGTAGGAGGAGAGGGGAGAAGTAGGAGGGGAGGGAAGAAGTAGAAGAGGAGGGAAGAAGTAGCAGAGGAGGGAAGAAGTAGCAGAGGAGGGAAGAAGTAGCAGAGGAGGGGAGAAGTAGCAGAGGAGGGAAGAAGTAGCAGAGGAGGGAAGAAGTAGCAGAGGAGGGGAGAAGTAAGACAGGAGGGGAGACGTGGGAGGAGGAAAGGGGATGGGAGGGAAGGGAGAATCGTAGGAAAGAGGAACGATGAAAACAGGGAGCGGAAGGACGAAGGGAGAGAAAGAGGGAGACAGAAAAGATGAACAAAAAAGAAGAGTGATGGGAGGAGTGGTGCAACGAAGGACAGTAAGAAAGAAGAAATGGGAGAGAGGTAAGATGCAGGTGGAAGTAAACAAGGAAGGAGGAGAAGGGAAAGGAAGGAGAAAGGAGGAGGAAGATGAAAAGGAAGGAGGAAGAGGGAGGCAGAAACGAGGAATGCAAGGAGAAAGAGCAACGATGGAAGAGTAGGAATGGAAAGAGGAAGAGCAGGAAAGAAGGAAGAAGCAGAGGAAGACTAATCACTGACAACAACATATGGCAGCCTCAGGTGTTGCCCCCCCCCTCTCTCTTTCTCTCTCTCTCTCTCCGTACCTCCCAGTGCCTGCCTCTATAATAACACTGAAAAACATGTCTCATTATCCCAACCACACGAGCCTCAAGCTTGCTGGAAAATGGACACAAAAAAACAAAAAAACAAGGGAACACGTACAATAGGGGAAAAATAGGATCATTTTCTCTCTCTCTCTCTCTCTCTCTCTCTCTCTCTCTTTCTCTCTAACCACATAGAAACTTTGCCACCCAAATTATTCACATTCTCTAAATCACACCAATTGAGCGGCAGATGATTCACGTATTGACCAAATATCCGTAACGCCCGCAGGAATGCTATTTATTTCAGGCGCCCATATTTTAGCTAATGCTGTCTCGCCAAATGTGGAAAATACGCTCTAAAATTACGCCAAATCCGAGAAATACGCGCCAACATTCCTGCAACTTGTTTATCTGGGTTGCATATAAACGATCAGGGCTTTGTTTATTAGGTATTTCCCTTCCTGGGTTCGAGGAAATAAGTGCTTGATAAATCAGCACGTAAATTATACATCTAAAGAGAAGCATGATTTTATTGACAGACAGATCCGTATTTGCATTCAGACATCACACATAACCATATAAACATACAGACACATACATATAACTCATACATACATACATAAATATTCACACACACACACACACACACACACACACACACACACACACACACACACACACACCAAACGGATGGACGGACAGGAGAGTAAGAAGAGTAAAAGTGGGCGAGAAAAGTGGAAAAGTTGGAGTTTGATGAGAGTGTGTGAAGCAGGTAGAGGAGGAAGGAGGAGGTGATGATGTGAGAGAGAGGAGATGGAGGCGATGAAACAAGCAAGGGGATTTTACATATACATATAGATACATGAGAGAGAGAGAGAGAGAGAGAGAGGGGAATGAAGAGATGATATAAGTTGACAGAGAAGGCGGAACGATAATAGGCAGCAAATCACTTCCCTAACAACCTGGCCACCGCCTCTCCTCTTGGTATGATCAACAAATATGATCTGGGTGAGGCACACGTTAGCTGATAGTAGTAGTAGTAGTTGTAATGGTGGTGGTGGTGGTGGTGGTGGTGGTGGTGGTGGTGGTGGTGGTGGTAGTAGTAGTAGTAGTAATAGTAATAGTAATAGTAGTAGTAGTAGTAGTAGTAACTGCAGCCCCAGGTTCAGCTTAATGTGAACCCAGTAGACTGCAGGCTTAAGTTACCCCTCTTCTGCAATGCACCTTCCTCATTTCGGGGGATAGGGTGGGAGTTGAGGGACGGTGTTAATTAGCAAGGCAGCCTGGTTACATCGGTGCCACCACGTGAAGGCGTCCCTCTACACCTGATGGCAAACATTGAATTAACCTTTTCCGTAATTGACGTCATGAAAATGTGGCTCCAACAATTTTAATTCAGACGAGAAAAAGTTTTAGCGGAGTTAGATTTATTAATTCTAGTTGGTTCATTCTCTCTCTCTCTCTCTCTCTCTCTCTCTCTCTCTCTCTCTCTCTCTCTCTCTGCTCCTGGCTGGATGAACTGTGGAACAGGGTGTTTGATGATGGATAGACAGAAATACTGGAGAATAGAAGGATGCTGGATAGATGGATAATGTGGTGAACAGAGGGACAGATGTGAATAGACGTCTGCTGAGGGATAGACAGACTGACAGGCAAACAGATAACTGATGACGGATAGACAAATAAACAGACGAACAAACTGGTGATGGACAGACAGGCAGACAAACAGACAGAGACGGACAGACAAATAACTAGGTACACAGATAAGCAGACAGACAGATAGATAGGGTAGATAGACACACATACCGATGGGCGAAGGGCTGCCTACATATCCGTCTCAGATAAACAATATGGACGCTGAAAATAAAAAAAAAACTCCCCTTCCATCCTCATAATTAGGGAGTTCCAGTATTGCACAGCGTTTTATCTGAAGGCCTGGCAGGCAAAAATGATCTTTATTAACTCTGGTGCTTGCTGAAGGACGTTGGGGTCGGGGGGTGGGGAGGGAGTGGGTGGAGTGGGGGAGGAAAGGTGGGGTGAGTAAGTGTGGATGAGCAGGTTGTTTGGGGGTGACGGGAGGGTAGGGTGATCGAGGTGGGTGATGGAAGGGTTAGGGTGTGGGAGGTTAGTGTGTGAAGGGTGCGGTGTGGGAGGTGGGTGAGGGAAGGGTAGGGTGAGGAAGGCTGGTGAGGGAAGGGTAGGGGTAGGGTGAGGAAGGCTGGTGAGGGAAGGGTAGGGTGAAGGAGGTTGGTGGGGTTAGGGTAGGGTGAGGGAGGTTGGTGAGGGCGGGGTAGGATGAGGGAGGTGGGTGGGGAAAAAGGAGAGGTGAAAGCAGGGGACAAAGGTAGAAGGAGAGGGGTAGGGGAAGGGCAGCGAGGGGGAGAGAATGACGGAGGGTGGAGGGTGGGGATGGGGTGGGGATAGGGAGGAAGGGGGGAGTATTTTGATGTGGGAGAGACGAAAAAAATGGGGGAGGGATTTTCTGCTGTGGAGGGAGGAGGTAGATAGTAATGAAACTGGAGGAATATTTTGAAGCAGAGAGAGGAGGGGAAAACTGAGAGGAATATTCTGAATGGATGGACGAGATGAAATAAAATAACTTACAAGAGAGACGAAAACTTTGATGCGAAGATGTGGATAGAGAAGGTGAAATGGGGAGGAAGATTCTTACTCGTATGTGCAAGCAGGAGGGGAGAAAACTGGGGGAGGAATATTCTGGTGCGGAAGGAGGAGAAAATAGGGGTGAATATTATCTTGAAGAGGAGATGAAATGGGGAACAATATTCAAACAAGGAAGGTGGAGAATCGGGAACTGGTATAATAGAGAGAGAGAGAGAGAGAGAGAGAGAGAGAGAGAGAGAGAGAGAGAGAGAGAGAGAGAGAGAGAGAGAGAGAGAGAGAGAGAGAGAGAATGGAGGCACCGGAACCGCCTAACTTTCGTTCTGACATGCCTGGACACGAGAGAATTGTGAGTGAAGGATATTTTGGAAGAGGGGGTGGAGGGAGAGAGAGAGATTCATGTATCTGCGCTCTCTCTCTCTCTCTCTGTTTAATACTCCTTTTCCTCCTCTCTTTCGCTTCTACACTGTCCCTCTCATTTAACTTCTTCTCTCTCTCTCTCTCTCTCTCGCTCTCTCTCTCTCTGTTTAATACTCCTTTAATTCCTCTCTTTCGCTTCTATACTGTCCCTCCCATTTAACTTCTCTCTCTCTCTCTCTCTCTTTCCTGTCACACACTTCCACATCGCTTCCTTCCCTGTCTCTCTCTCGCTCTGTGCCTTTTGTCTGTAGCCACTTACTGTCACGTCTTCCTTCCTTTCTTCCCTATACACCATCTGGCTGGTTCTTCTCTTCCTCTCTCTGTCACACACCATCTTCCTCTTCCTTCCTCTGCGCTGTTGTCCTCTTTGTCCTTCTCTCGGTGCCTCTGTCTCTATTTCTACTTTCACTCTCTTTCATTATGTTCATTAAGCTGTTTCTTTTCTTTTTCTCCTTGTCAGAGTGTCTTCCTTATTCTTTTCAGGATATTAGCTCTCTCTCTGTCTCTCTGTCTGTCTGTCTGTCTGTCTGTCTCTCTCTCTCTCTCTCTCTCTCCACGATCGGGGTGTCCTACGCAATGTGTCCTGCGAGTGGGGTATCTAATGAACAAGTTCCCCCTGAAGATGCGTATCAGGAGGAGGAGGAGGAGGAGGAGGAGAGACTTTTTTCGAGGCGGTTGGGAGGATTTTTTGTGGGGAAGGGTTAAAAGGGAAAAAAAAGAGGCCATTTTTTATATATATTGGGGATTTTTGGTGGAAATTTGGCTCAATTCTATATATTTCCGAATAATTTTTGGATGTTCGAGGGGAGACTGTCTTGGATATTAGGGGGGGGAGAAGTTGTATTGTGTGTGTGTGTGTGTGCGTGTGTGTGTGTGTGTGTGTGTGTGTGTGTGTGTGTGTGTGTGTGTGTGTGTGTGTGTGTGTGTGTGTGTGTGTGTGTGTGTGTGTGTGTGTGTGTGTGTGTGTGTGTGTGTGAAAATGTGAACAATTTTTTAACCACCAAACTCAGCCTTCCTTAAACGAAAGAAGTGACTCTGAAAAAGGTGTTTCGAAGGCCTGATAATATTCAAATCGCTAAATCAAAAATACCGCCAATTTACCTGATTATTCAAGAGTATTCTCTCTATCTCCAAACCACAAATCTATCTCGCTTCGATATGAGCAGGATCTCTCTCAGCCAAGCACTGGTGATCTATGGCCGGGATTAACTTATGTTCATTCTGTTTTTTCCCTCATGTCTTTATCATCAATTTTATGTATCTTGAGTCTCACTTTCATGTCACTTTAGTTGGTAAGAGTTAAGAGCCTTTTCCATTTTCCTGAGCATTTATTTTTTTGTTAATTTCGCTGTCAATAGTTTCATTTCCCTGCGTTTCAAGCATCCTTTCCTTTTTCCTACATTTGTTTTTCCTTATTTCTTTATCAACAGTTTCATTTGCCCCGCGTCTCACTTTCATGTTTTCCAGTGGTTAACAGCAAAGCATCTTTCCTTTTCCCTGTTTCCTTCCCTTCCATCCTTGTTTGTTCTTCCCTCCTACCTTTCCCTCCTCCATCCTTCCTTCCCTCCTTCCTTCCATTCCTTCTCCCTCTCCTTGTCTCTTCTCCAGTTCAACTCACGAGCGGTATCTAACACATAATCTCTCATGTTTTTCCGTGGTCAAAAGTTCAGCATCTTTCCCCCTTCCTTATGTGATTTTCTCTTCTCGATACACCCTCAAATTACCAACTTACATCAACCTCCACTTTATTCCGCTATGAAAGTGACCTGCTTCTCTTCCCCTCACCTCTCTCCCTCTCTACGCTTCTCCTCTCATCCCCCTCCCCTCCTTCTCCTTCCCCTCTCCTTTTCCCCCCTCTCATTACCCTCCTCAGACTCAATTATCCTCCCAAGAGATTTCCTTCCTCCTTTCTCCCCAACATACCCTAATCCCTCCCTCCCTCCCTCCCCTCTTCCTTTCCTTCCCTGATCTTTTTCTCTCCCTCTTCCCTTCCTCATTTCTTTTCTTTCCTGATCCTCCTCCCTCCAAAACTTCTTTCTTCCTTTACCTTTCCTCCTCTCCTCTTCCCCTCCCCCCACAACGTCTTCAGTTCTTTCCAAATATCTTATTTTTTCTCTCTCTTTATCTCTCCTTTGTACTCTTGCAGTCTTTCATTTTTTTCTTGCTTACTTTGTCTTCCCTTTCTCAACTCGTTTTCTGTGTATTTTTCCTTACTTCTTTACTTCCTTACTTCCCTTAATCGTATTTTTCTTAAGCTACTCGTATATCTTCTTTGTGTTCCTGTGTTCTTGCTTATTTCGTTTCTCTCCTTATCTTTCCAGTCTCTCCAAGTTTTATCTGTATCTCTATTACTTCCTTTGGGCTTCTTATCTCTACTGGTGTTTATCAAGTCTTTTAAGGGCATATCTTCTTTTCTCCCCACTTCCTTCCTTCCCTCCATCCCTCTTTCCCTCCCTCTTACTACTGCTTCCTTCTCTCCCTCCCTCCTTCCCTCCCTCTCATTACTGCTTCTTCCCTCCCTCTCTCCCTCCCTCTTTCCCTCCTTCGCATCCCTATTTCCTCCCTCCCCTCCCCGCGTGCCTCCTGCTGCAGCGGTGAGGGACTTCCTTTTCATCTGGGCTGAAAGGTATCATTATAATGCCTGTGTTTACTCTTCTCCACCCTCCCTTGATTAACCCCTCCCCAGCTTGCACCACTTCCCTCCTCCCTTCCTTCTCTCCCTCTTTCCCTCTCTTCCTTGACTGTGTCCTTCCTTGCTTCCTTTCCATCTTCCCTCCTTCCCTCCCACGCATCCTTACCTGCTTGTGTCCTTCCTTCCTATCTTTCTCTCTTTATTGCTTCCCTCCCGCCTTCCCTTTCTTTTTCGTTTCTTTTTCTTCCTACGACCGTCCACTCTTTACTTTTTCGTCCTTCCTTTCTCCCTTTTCTCTCCTCCTCCCTTCATCCCTCCCTTACGCCTTCCTTTTTCTTCTCCATTATTTTTCCTTCTTCCTCCTGCACCCTTCCTTGATAAACCCATCCATCCTTTCCCTCCCTCTCTACCTTTCTCCTTGCTAATCTTTCTCTCATTTCCTTCATCCCCATCCTCTTTCAATCTTTACTTCTTTATATCCCCATTTTCCCTCCTTTTCCCTTTTTCCTTCATTTTCCTTCCTTCTAATCTCCCTATTACTACATTTTCCTGTTTTCCTGCATCCTCCCTTAATTAATCTCTGGGTACACTTCCTTGCCTAGCCTCCTTCCAGTATTTTATATCTTATCTTTTATCTCTCTTTGGCTGCTTTGGCTTCTCTTTTTACTCTCTATCTCGCTTCATTTTTACCTCTTCCTCTTTACTCTTTTTTTCGCCTTATTTTCATCGTTCTGTTACTTATCCTTCGTTTTTATTCTTTTTTTTCATTAATGTTGTTTATAAATAGTTTGTCTTACTTCGTCTTTTTTTAGTCTTTCCGGTCGCTTTGCAATTTTTTTTTTTACTGAACTAATTTTTATAACTTCTCTGCTTATCTTTTATTTTATCATTATCAGTCTACCTGTTTCCTCACCAATGGCAAAGCGTTTTTTCTCATACACTAAAAAATTAATAATAATGATAATAATAAAAACAACAAAAATAATAATAATAATAATAATAATAATAGTAATTTCTCTGATACACCTCGGTAATAATCCTTCATCATAATATCATACAATGTGTGGGAAATATTCCTCAACTTTCTCACTCACATCTACATTCGGACACACATTACCACTTCATCAGTACATTCAAGCAGCCTCTCTCTCTCTCTCTCTCTCTCTCTCTCTCTCTCTCTCTCTCTCACACACACACACACACACACACACACCTTCATCTTCCTATCTTCACCATAACTTAAAAATTCTTTGCTACTATCTTCATAATTTTCTCAACCACAATCCTACCTCACCATCCCTCCACCATCTTTCCCTACCTTCCTTCATCCTCCACCTTTCCTTCCCTCCCTCCCTCTACCCTCCTCCACCTTTTCCTCCTTCCATGCCCCCAACATCTTTCCCTCCACCTCGCCTACACCTTTCTTGCCCTCTTTCCATCACTTTTCCCTCTCTTCATCCCTCCATCACCTTTCCCTCCCTCCCTCCCTCCACTCCTCCCCCATCTTTCCCTCCATCCCACCACCAGCTTTCCCTCCCTCCACCAGCTTTCTCTCCCTCCACCAGCTTCTTCCACCCCTCCCTTCACTCCTCCCTCATCTTTCCCTCCATCCCACTACCACCATTCCCTCCCTCCCTCCACCCGCTTTCCCTCCCTCCACCCGCTTTCCCTCCCTCCACCAGCTTTCCCTCCCTCCACCCACTTTCCCTCCCCCTTTCACCTCCACCCCAACAACTGTGGCGCAACTACACCCCGAATTTGCATTTAATTTCGGTGGAAGAGAAAAGAAAGGCTTCATATACTGGAAAATGGCTGTAATCTTAACTTGTGCCGGGAGGTGAGGGGGGGAGACGGAAGAGAAGAGGGAGAGAGATGGGGAGAAGGTGGGGAGAGGGAGAAGGAGACGTAAGAGAAGGTTGGGGCAGATGGAGAGAAGGGAGAGAAGGAAGAGACAGACGAAGAGAACGAAGGAATGGCAGGGACAGGAGAAGTACAGAAGAAACAGGGAAAGGACAGAATGGAGACAAGGCTGGGAAAGAAGGAGACATGGAAGAAAGGAGAGGATGAAAGAATGGAAAGAAGGTCGGAAAAGAACGAGAGATGGAAAAGAAGCCTGGGAGAGGAGAGGCAAAGAAAACGAAAACTGTATGAAAAAGAAAAGCAGAGGAAGAATTAGGAGAGATTCTGTTAATGTAATCCCAACAAACTGCAAGCTAAATTTCTTCCTCTCTTTCAGTCTACCATCCTCCCTTCCGTGGTTAGGGAGGCTGCTGAGGGATTTTTATACAACTGCTCAATGGAATCAGCTGAATATATCGGTGCTATATTGAAAAGGCGTCTCTCTCTAGTCTTATAAGGAAGGATGAAGAAGGGAAGCACAACGAATAAAGAAGAAATGTGCCGTAAGAAATTATTACATACGAATTAGGGAAGGGAGAGGATGATCGGTAAAGGAAAGGTGTGTGTGTGTGTGTGTGTGTGTGTGTGTGTGTGTGTGTGTGTGTGTGTGTGTGTGTGTGTGTGTGTGTGTGTGTGTGTGTGTGTGTGTGTGTGTGTGTGTGTGTGTGTGTGTGTGTGTGTGTGTGTGTGTGTGTGAAGAGAGAGAGAGAGAGAATGGGGGGGGGAGGGGATCAGTGGCGGTCCCTGGTCCGTGTTTTGCCTTTGCCTCCTGAAGCCTTGGCGGGAGTTAACACGCACCATAAGCACAAGGTAGACAAACAAACGCACCAACTTTGCCTCCCAAAACGTTTGAATAAATTATCAAAGTTAATTTAACTTTCTGTGCCAATGACACTTGCTGTGCCAAACTTGCCACCCGGGCCGCCCAGCAAGTTCCCGCACTTACATATTTCAGGGAGAGGAAGGGAGAGAGGGAGAGGGAGGGAGACAGGAAGAGGGAGGGAGACAGGAAGAGGGAGGGAGAGGAGAGGGAAAGGAAGGGAGACAGAGGGAAAGAGGGAGACGAGAGGATGGGAGACACAGAAGGGAAGAAACAGGAAAGAGTGGGAGGGACAGAGGTAGAGGAAAGAGGGAGAGATGGTGAAGATGGGAGGCAGAGAGGAAGGGGATGGGAGGCAGAGAGGGAGAGGATGGGAGGCAGGGAGGGAGGGGATGGGAGACAGGGAGGGAGAGGATGGGAGGCAGGGAAGGAGAGGATGGGAGGGAGAGAGGGAGAGGATGGGAATCTGTACAGCCGCTAGGGCGCCATGCCTCTTTCACACACACCCTAACACACACACACACACACACACACACACACACATCCTAAAACTCACTCTCTTTCTCTCTCTCTCTCTCTCTCTCTCTCACCGTAACACCTCCTCCACAGCCATTTATTTTGCATACAACATCTTCATATTCTCCACGTTCGTCTCATCAACCATATTATCATCTCTTAACTAACAACAAAACAAGTAAATTAAGTCAAGAGTGAGTCACAGGAGCCAAGAAGATTTAAAGGGAGTGATTTCTTAAAGATGTCTTGAAAGTGTAGTGTTCTTCTTCCTCCTCCTCCTCCTCCGCCTCCTCTCTTTATCGCTTGACTATAGAAGAGGGTATTAAATTCACTCTTCACTTGCTCCTCTCACCACTGACAATAAATAAATAAGTAAATGAAAAGCGAAAATAAGCTTTTTCTAATCCACTCACTAAATTGACTTCCCGTTTACATTAATCTGATCACAGCCCGACCAACTGACCAGATTTTTTTTTTTTTTTTTTTTTTTTTTTTTTTTTTTTTTTGAGGCTAAGCAGGACTGAGTAAAAAAATAAAAAAAATACACTGGCAAATACATGGTGGAAAAATCATCGTTTATGCAGTCGAGGAAGGATACTTGGTTCCACTATGGCAAAGCTGAGGATGATGGTCATATCTAAGTTTTCAAAGCAGAAGTTTTTGTTTACGCTCGAGGAAAGTCTACGGATTTGACACGAACTTTTTTCACACCGACCTCTCCTCCCCTTTACCTCACCTCCTCCTCACCCCACCCAACACCTCTCCTCACCTTAACAACTCCCCCCCCCTACTTCCCTCAATATCACCTCCTTTTTTTCCTCTCTCGTCACCTCTCCTCACCTCATCAACTTCCCCCTCCCACCTCTTCCACCATCTTTCCTCCCCTGAAAAAGATCCCCCTACTTTCCTCTCATACCATCTTCCTCTCTCATCTTTTCTCACCTCACCAACTCCCTCCTACCTCCCTCTCACCTTCCCCTTCCTAGGCTCAGTCTGGATACGGTAAAAGTAACCTAACATAAAATGGGAGAATTCTATCTGTATTTAACCCTCTCAGCATGATGACGTCTTCCCTATTACACTCTTCCTACCTAAGATGAGTTTTTCGCCTTAAGACAGAAAGAATAAACTCTCTTAATGAAAGAAATGTAAAGCCTCCATTAACTCCTTCAACCCGAGATCGTCTTTCCCAATCTCTCCCCCCCCCCAAAATATATATATATATACAGTATATATATATATATATATATATATATATATATATATATATATATATATATATATATATATATATATATATATATATATCGTCTGGTTTAATAGGTACAGATATTCATGTTAAAAAAAAAATTCCACTGATGCTGAGTTAACCATGTGATTGCTAAGATTTCCCTCAGATGAAGAAAATCGTCTGGATAGAGGTAGTGGCCTGGGGTGTGGTGACAGGAGTGGTGGTGATAGAGGTGGTGATAGGGGTGGTGGTGAGGGCGGAGGGAGAGAACGCACTGTGACCTTGACCATGAGAGAGAGAGAGAGAGAGAGAGAGAGAATATAACTGACAATTCAAAAGATACACACACACAAACACACATACACACACACACACACACACACACACACACACACACACACACACACACACACACACACACACACAAGAAATCCAACCCTAAAGATGTCATGGGTCACTTGATAAAATTTTGAGATAAAAATAAAAAATAGAAAAAAAAAACTACGAGGGGATAAGGAAGAAGACAAGCCCGTACATCCTCACACCACTCCACACACACCGGATCCACCAATCAAACACTGACCCTCTGCACTCCACCCTCCCTCCACCTACCACAACACACTCCATCTTCACACCTTCATTCCACACCCCTCATCTCCCGAGTCTTCTCTCTACTTAATCCATCTTCGAGTCATTTTCAACAGCATCAATGGTTTGGGCATATGGAGAGAATGGATAATGAGCGATTGGTGAAAAAGATAACTAGATCTGATGTGAGAGGTGTAAGACTGAGAGGAAGACCACGAATAGGATGGATGGACAGTGTGAAGAGAGCGCTGGATGCGAGAGGGATGTCTGTTGAGCAAGGAAGAGTGGCTGTGCGTGACAGAAATAAATGGAGAGAAATTGTGAATGAATAAGTGATGACGCAGCCCTGAGGGGATATTCTCCCGCATTTGGTCTGATCAGCTAGTCAGGTCAGGTGCGGGTAAGGGGATGGGTCTGTTATGATGTGGCAGGGGTAAACCAGTTCTGCTGTCGGGCCCTGCTGTGGATGTCACTGCTTGCATTGCGCAGTTGACCCTTGTGCGGTGTGATGCGGTGAGGATCTGTCCGTTCTCCCCTTTGGGGCTAAGATGCGAATGAATGTGTTTGAATGGATGAGTAAATGGAGAGTGAGTTGTCCTGTCTCGGCTACCTCCCTTTCCTTGGGGGAAGCAGCCTAGGTATATAGATAGATAGATAGATCATCTTCCACCAACCAAACTCTGCCTCTCTGCATTCCACCCTTCACCTGTCACATCATCCTCCGCCTTCACACTACACTTTTAGTCTTTTCTTCTACTAAATTCCTACCTTCTTCAATAATCCTCCAAATACTTCCTCCTCTTCCCTCCCTCATCACCCACTGTGAACTCAATCCCCTCACCACACACAACTCCACGTTCTTGTCATCGTACCACACCTCTAGGCAGTCCATTTCACTCTATCTTGCTAATTTATCTCAAACAATCCTTCACCTCCCGTCAACTAACCATCCACTCTCTGCACTCCACCCACATTCATCCACCAACCTACCTCAACACCCCGAACATAACACCCAATCTCTACCCACAATGACAAAGACTAATTACAAGAAGAAAAGAATGAAATAAATAAACAAGGAAAACAAGCTGAATGAGGGGCAAAGAAAAAGCAAGTTAGGACAAAAGACAAGGATAATGATCGAGAGGCTGAGAGAAGTACAAGGAGTTAGAGAAACAAAGAAAGGCAACGTGAAAGACAGAAACGGAGAGTAAGAGAGTCAAAGAGAATCATTGTAGAGAAAGAAAACCACCGGAATGCAAAGAGAAAGAGAAACAGTAACTGATACATAAACAGAAGCAGAAGAGAGAACACAGAGTATGAGATGCAGAAACAGAACCAGTTTAAGAGACGATGAGTGAAAGAGAAACAGACGCAGAGAGATGACGAATAAGCAACACAGAAATAGACAGAGCAGAGAGATATTATGAGTAAGCAACACGGGAGTAAACAGAGCAGAGAGAGATAATGAGTAAGCAGTACAGGAAGAAACAGAGCAGAGAAAGGTAATGAGTAAGCAACACAGGAGTAAACAAAGCCGGGAGAGACAGCCCAAGGGAATCAAAGGGACAGGCAAAGGAGTGGTGGAGCAGCAGGCACTTCCTCGGTTGGGCACTCGTGAGGCGGGTCGGCCCTAGTCAGTGAAGGGAGGGGGAAAATTACCTCAAACATACCGCCACTCTCCACTTAAACGGCAAAATAGCAGGCAGCGTACACACACACACACACACACACACACACACACACACACACACACACACACACACACACACACATTCACTGTCACGCTATGATATACGGCGTGTACTAGTGGGAGCTGATGTACTGTGATTATTTAGAGAGAGAGAGAGAGAGAGAGAGAGAGAGAGAGAGAGAGAGAGAGAGAGAGAGAGAGAGAGAGAGAGAGAGAGAGAGAGAGAGAGAAATGTGCAGTTCAGTACATACAGATGATTCTTAGCCCTTCAAGTCCTATTTCCTCACTTAAGGACAACAGAGTGGCTGGGGAGAGGACGTGAATGGAGGTGAGAGGGACGTCTAAGGGGACAATAAGGATAGACAACTCTCAATAAATCATCTGAGTGCCATATCCTTATTTACGGAATATGTGTGTGTGTGTGTGTGTGTGTGTGTGTGTGTGTGTGTGTGTGTGTGTGTGTGTGTGTGTGTGTGTGTGTGTGTGTGTGTGTGTGTGTGTGTGAGAGAGAGAGAGAGAGAGAGAGAGAGAGAGAGAGAGAGAGAGAGAGAGAGAGAGAGAGAGAGTCTTCCGTCGACCGTGAATATAATTTTCATCTCATTCGGGACCACTAGGCCAGATTGTCAGGAGAGAGAGGAAAGGAGGGACTCTCTCTCTCTCTCTCTCTGTGTATACTGTTTAATCAATGCCTCGGTTCATCATCCCTACATTCCCAGTTTAGTGCTCCTCACTTCTCTCCACTTCTCTCCTCTCCTCTCCTCTCCTCTCCTCTCCCCTCCTCTCCTCTCCTCTCCTCTTTACCCTCTTCATTTTATCCTGCCGCTCTTTCCTCTCCTCTTTACCCTCTTCATTTTATCCTGCCGCTCTTTCCTCTCCTCTTATCTCTTATCCATCCTGTTATCCAATGCCCTTCCTCAATTCCTAGCTTCATTTTCTCTTACTTCATCACCCTCTCATTCACAGTTAAGTGCCTCTCTCCCCATCTCTTCATCATTTCTCATTTATTCAATATCCTCTTTACATTATCCATATTTAACCCCAATTATCTCCCTTCTCTCATCATCTCAATCCCTCAGTTCATTACCCTTTTATTTACAGTCTAATGCTTCTCTCCTCATCTCTTCTTATCTTTTATTACCCTTCTTACATTCTTCTTTATTTTATCCCAGTTCTCTCTCTCTCTCTCTCTCTCTCTCTCCCTCTCTCTCTCGTTCACTGTCTCTTCATTGCCTTGCTTCATTTTCTCTTCATTTCACCAAGTGCTCATCCTCTTTATTTTTTTCATTACCATGTCTCCCTTACATTTAAGTCTCTCTCTCTCTCGTTCACTGTCTCTTCATTGCCTTGCTTCATTTTCTCTTCATTTCACCAAGTGCTCATCCTCTTTATTTTTTTCATTACCATGTCTCCCTTACATTTAAGTCTCTCTCTCTCTCTCTCACTTATACGCTGATTTCTACCTGTCACTTTTCTTTTAATTCATCAACGCTCCATTCACAATCGTGCCACTCTACCCTTTCATGTTCTTTCTTGCTCATCTTTTAGACCTTAATTGATCTTCCGTACTTGGCTTTATATTTTCCCCTTTTTGTCCTCTCTCATCTTTCTATGTCTCCAGCTTCCTTCTCAGTTCCTCATCCCTCCATTCAAAGTGTAGTGCCAAGCTTCCTCCCCTTTCTCACCTTGCTTCCTCCCTCATTTCCTGATCTTATTTATTTGATCCTAATTTTCTTGAGCTTATTTCTCTTCTCTTTTAAAATCCTGTCACGTAACTTGCACTGCTTCCTACCATCCTTTTGTTCAACACCTCTAGATACTGACATTAAGTTTGGCCTTCTCTTCTGCGGTTTTCCTCTTTCTTTCCTATTTATTTAAGGCTAACATTGTCTCTATAAACCCATGCATGGCTGGGAGAACTCTAGTACTCAGTTCCAGATGTCGATGAATGATTTTATTCAGCTAAGTATGATATGTAAATAAAACAGATTTAATGATGACGACGACGACGACGGTGATGATGATGATGATGATAATGATAATGATAATGATGATGATGATGAGAGAGTCGAAGGATCAGTGGGGAAGATAAAGAGGTGAGGAAGAGGAGGAAGTGGAATGACATTGAAGGAAAAGGGAAGAAGACTCGACAGGGAAGATGAGCAGGAGGAGGTGGAGGAAAGATATTAAAATGAATGAAGAGTGGAGGGAAGATAAAGAGGGGTGAAGAGGTGGGGGAGGAAAGATAAAAGAATGAGTGAAGAGGGAGAGACGTGACGTAAGGTAGAGAGAGAAAGGGAAACGACCGTAAAGTGAAGGGACATGAGAGGGTGATTAGAGGAGGAAGGTAAATACAACATGACTCTGAATGGAGGAAGAGGAAATAAGGTGAAGATGGAGAGGCTGGGGTGAGAGGCTTTGTGATACGAGAGGAAACGAGGGAAAGAGGGGAATGGGGAAAAAAAGAAGGGGTTTACCAACATTACTGTCTTCTGTTTCACTTTCATCATCATCATCATCATCAAATCCTCTTCATCCCCATATTCATCTGTTTTCTTTCATTTTCTGCTCTCTCTCTCACTCTCTCTCTCTCTCTCTCTCTCTCTCTCTCTCTCTCTCTCTCACACACACACACACACACACACGGGAAACACACCAAGACCAAGAGACAGGTATAAGGTGAGGTGAGAAGTGCCAAGAGGAGTGCCAAACTGTCCTCACCTCATTAGTGGCAAAGCATGACCACCTCAAACTTCACCTGATTCACCTGATTAATTAAGACCTGGGAAACTTGTCAAGGGGAGTAATGCATCTTGGTGGGGTGGAAGGTGCGGGTGTGGAGTGGGAGGTGCGGGTTTGGAGTGGGAGGTGCGGGTGTGGAGTGGGAGATGCTGGTGTGGAGTGGGAGGGATACGGGAGTGGAGGAAGGGAGGGTAATGAGGTGTTTTCTGTAAGGACACTGATAATAGATGTGAAAAAAAAAATCAATAAAAGAATGAAATAAAGAAGGAATAAAATGAAAATTAAATTGTGACTTTACTATGGGAACTAAATATCGAAAAATTAACATAGATCCAAAAAAGTCCTCGTTTAATTTACAGGTTTAAAATGACGTTGGGTTTGTGTCTGAGATGGTAATAAAGAAAAATATAAAACAAAATCGGTAAACAACAATAAGGATGAAAAAATAGGATAACTGAAAATGGAAAAATCAAACTGTCCCAACTCCAACAAAATCCATAAATGTGTAAATACAATATAAAAAAAATAGGAAATGGAAATAAAAATCATATCACCCTAGAAGTCAATAAAGCAAAACTCAAAATAATAAGCTAGTTTCTATCATAAGGCTGTATGACACTTGGTGTTAATGGTAGGTGGGCGGGGGCGGGGTGAGTGGGCAGGGGTACGGGGTAGGTGGGCAGAGGGTGGGGTGAAGTAGGTGCGTGGGGGTGTGAGGTAGGTAAGTGGAGGTGGGGTATGTGGGTGGGTGGGGGTATGGGGTAGGTAGACGGGGGGGAGGGGGGAGATGGGTGGGGAGGGGGCAGGTAGGTGGGGGCGGGGGTAGAGTAGGTGGTAATGAGAGGGGGATGCTCCAAGTAATGAGACTAATAATGGAAATGAGCCGCTATTCACGGGACATGACAAACGGCACAACATGGCACCCAGGCAGGCATCAGGCACCGGCACAGGAGATAAAGTGACGAATGGATTAATAAATAGGATAAATAAATAATGCAGTTTTGGAGCCTCACTGTGACGAAGAGTATAATATAGAAAATTATATATGGTTATCATGTGCATTTTTCTTCTTCTCCAAAAATTATATATCGGTATTGCGCAGGCTACTCGCTCTTAAAATAATAATAATAATAATAATAATAATAATAATACACCAGACAAATTTTTGGCCCAATCTCCTATATTTTAAGAAATTACCTACACGAATATAAGGGCACTTCCATGTTTTCTTTCTGCATATTAAAAAAAAAAAAAACAGATCAGTGTCTCAAAAAAATCTAAATATGTTCTTGTACTTACACTTCAAGGACTACGGAAGGGGAACACAACATACCTGCAAAGAAAAATGTAAAGAAAAAGAATAATATTAAGAGTAAAACTGATTATTCCACTGACACATATAAAAAACTTAACATAAACAATGGCTATGTGTATATGAGAGAGAAAGAGAGAGAGAGAGAGAGAGAGAGAGAGAGAGAGAGAGAGAGAGAGAGATTCTTACATCATTAGGAAAGCCATATTTCTTTCAACTCATCAGAAAACGAAGCTAGAGAGTATCTGGGTGAGGAGGGACTTAACTAACTTCAAGTAATTCAACTGACTGAACACACTCTTAATTGCCGATACCAGAGCGACCAATCAGGACTCCGGGGAACTGAACGAAGAATTAGAGGTGTGTGTGTGTGTGTGTGTGTGTGTGTGTGTGTGTGTGTGTGTGTGTGTGTGTGTGTGTGTGTGTGTGTGTGTGTGTGTGTGTGTAATTCACCGGGTCGGTCGGTCAGGATCACCTGATGGTCGTGATCGTCAGCTTTTACCCTCCCGGAAGGGAGCTGAGAGCTCATATAGTCCGATCTAAGGGCAAGGCTGTGACCTTCACACACGCACACACCCGTCCCCTTGCTCAAGGGGGACAGTAACCACCCACTTCGTCAGTGAAACTTTTCGCAACCTGAGCGAGGCGCGAACTCCCGTCTACCAGATGGCAAGCGAAAACGTTACCACTGCACCAGCGAGCGGTGTGTGTGTGTGTGTGTGTGTGTGTGTGTGTGTGTGTGTGTTAGCTTACTTACAAGCTAAAATGAAACAGTCAAGATTTCTCCCATCCAGAAGCGATCGTGTGTACAAGGGGCTGTATGTTTCTGTCGAACGTGTATGTTTTTGTATTTGTGTACGTTTTTGTGTATGTGACGTGGCTGTGTCTTCAAGAGCAAATGTACCCAATCTCAGAGGACAAAAAAGTTACCTGTCAAAACTAGATTGTAAATACTAACTTCTCAAACTTAATTTTACGGAGTAGCGCATTTTTCAAGTTTCCATTAAAAAAAGAAAAAATCACGAAGAAAAAAAAATCACACGAAGAAAAATATAAGGACAAAATCAGGCGATAAAAAAAAAAAAAAAAAAATGAGCATTAAATGTTGTGCTTCTTGAAAATTAACTTGGAAAAAAATCTTAAGTTTTCGGCACCTCCCTTACGTGTCGCATTTCTCAGCACGTCAGTAATGAGGCACCTTACGTCGTTGGGGGAGAAGGAGAGGGAGAGGAAAGGGGAAAGGGAGAGTGAAGAGGAGAGGACAGGGAGAGTTCAGAGACAGGGATACACACAGGACAGAGGCGGGAAGGGAGAAGGAGTGGAATGGAGAGAAGGAGACAGGCAAGGACGGAGACGGGGGGAAGGAGACGGAGGGAATAAGTGCAGATAAAGGAAGAGACAAAGAATAGGACGGAAAGACAGAGAGGCATGGACAGACTACAAGAAAGAGAGGGAGAATGTGGCAGAACGGACAGGTAAAGAGGGAGGGGCATGGAGAAGGAGAGAAAAAAGGACAGGGAGAGATAAAGAGGAAGTGACAGGGGCGAAATTCGGTAAACTCTTCATTAAAACTTGAGTCGTGAGTGGAGGTCTTTGGATATGTAAGGGGAGATGAGAGTGAAGGGAGATAAATGGAGTGAGAGGAGATGGGGATGGAGTGAGTGAAGATGAGGGACTGTGGAATGATGGAGTGAGAGGACATAATGAAAATGATGGGAAATGAAGGAATAAGAATGATGAGTGATGGATATGGGAGGTGAGGAAGTGAAGGAAGGAGAGGTGACGGGACATGAGGGGAGATGAAGGGGAGAAGGAGGGACGTTGGAAGAAGCGGGGGTGAGAAGATAAGGTGGTGAGGGGAAATCAGGTGGAAGTGAGGGGAAATAAGGAGAGGGTGAAGATGAGGGGGTGAATGAAGAAGCAGAGGTGAGGTGAGATCAGTGGATGAGAGGGAAATGAGAATGGAGAAGGGTACAAAGAATACAGAAAAACAAAACTGACAAAAAATAAACAGAAAATGTAGATACCAAGAGGCATCAGAGGTGTAATGAGGTTATATGTCAGGTAAACTAGTTATGTAATTACTTGTGTGTGTGTGTGTGTGTGTGTGTGTGTGTGTGTGTGTGTGTGTGTGTGTGTGTGTGTGTGTGTGTGTGTGTGTGTGTGTGTGTGTGTGTGTGTGTGTGTGTGTGTGTGTGTGTGTGTGTGTGTGTGTGTGTGTGAGAGAGAGAGAGAGAGAGAGAGAGAGAGAGAGAGAGAGAGAGAATAAATGGCGAAGATGGATGATAAGAAGGAGCGAAGAAGTGAGGATATTAAGATCGAAGGTGGGGAGAAGTGAAGGAGAATAAGGACAAGAAGACTGGGAGAGTTAATAAGGGAAGGCGTGAAGAACTTCGCTACAAAAGATACTGTATACTGGAGAGGATGATGATGAAGGAGGCAAGATGAGATGAGAGGAGGGATATTACCGTGGAAAAGGGAAATGAAGTGAGGGACAACGTTAATAAGTGAAAACTGAGGAAATGAGTAACGGTGAGTTTGACAAAGAGGTGGTGATGGAGAGAGGCAAGAAGAGGTGAGAGGAGGAAAACTGCAGAGGAAACAGACGGAAATGAAGGGAAGTGAGGGACAAACTGAGTGTTAACAAGGAAAAGCTGATGATATGAGTCGAGTGGCTTACCTTGGACAAACTGGGAGAGAGGAAAACAGATGGAGAAAGACAGGAAAAGCGAGTGATGAGGCATACGACGTTGGAGAAAGAATATAACGAAAGGAGGTGAAGAGAGACGGAAGAAAATGAAAGGAGATGAAGAGCAGAATGAGTATTATTGATGGAAACTTGTAGAAATGAGCTGGAGCTTTTAGGAAGCAAAGAAAGGTGGTACAGTATTGGTAAGGATCGAGACACATATATGGGGGCACATTATGATGCAAAGAAAAGAGGAAATAGAAAGTTTAAGACTAAAATGGATGGAGGAGAGGAGAGGAGAGGAGAGGAGAGGAGAGGAGAGGAGAGGAGAGGAGAGGAGAGGAAGAGGAGCCTGGAGATGAAGAGACAAAAGCAGAGGAAAGCAGAGAATGGAGGAAAGGAGACAAGGGGAGAGATAAGAGAAAGAGGGATCGAGGGAGGGAGGGAGAGGAAAGTGAGGCCGTGGGGGGCAGGGTCGAGTTAGGGTGACATGAAAGGAGTGGAGTTCACCGTAGTTTGTTCATTAACCCCTAAACACCCTCCCTACCCCCTCCCTTCCCCCCTCCCTACCTCTCTATCCCCTCCCTTCCTCCCTACCCTCTTCCTCTTAATCACTCAACCACCCACGTCTCTCAAAGATTCATAGTTTCCCTCTAAGCTTCGTGTCATTCATCTGACTTCTGTTTGGCAATTTACTTATTTCAACACGATCAATTTTTTTACATCCCACAGCTCTTATTCTTTCTGTAAATGAACGGCAACACTTTACGTCAAAGAAAAAGTGAATTACCAAGGAGAGAGGACAATGTCTAAACCTTTGTCTCAACAGAATAAAATCGTCTGACGTTGGCCAAATAATAAAAATACATACGATACGAAAGGGTTAGAAAGAAAGACGATCAGGCAACTGTGAGGTCAAGTGGTAAAGAAGAAACTACGGTAATATATCTATCTACCTACCTACAAATCTATTTATATTTCTCTCTATCTACAACAAGACGCCTAAATCCCAAAAGGGGTACCCACAAACAAATTACCCCCATGTCATAAAGTCCTCTACTATCAAGCTGCCCTTCCTCCAACTCACATCCTTATAGTAAGAAATACGTCAAACACTTAAAATAGCTCCTTGTTATTTTTCTCACTTTCACCCGTAAAAGTCTGCACCAAATTTTGTTTTTACGGGAAATTATCGACGCGCTCCGACGGGCAAATTGTTCCATATAAATTAGGGGAGTGCAATGGGAGTTCTTTTTATACCTTGATTAATTGATAGGATTATTTTTAAGCGAGGGATGTGCTTTTAACCGCGGAACAAATAGCAATCAAAGGCTTCCCAGGTGATTGCTCTCAAAACTCTCAATGTGAACACAGGTATTTTCATCTCCCTACACCTCCACATTCCCCTCACCTGCCTCTCCTCCTCCCTCAACTCCCTGTCCCCTCCCTCCCTCATCTCCATCCTCCTACCCTCGTATTAATCATTTCTCTGTCCTCCTCCCCTCACTCCCCACCCCCTCCCTCATTTCCACCCACCTACCCTTGTCTTGATTCTTTTCCTGCATCCCTCTCACATCTCTACCTCCACCCTTCATTTTCACCCTCATTTCCATTTTCCAGACCTATAGTCACCCTCACCTCCACCCTCCACCTTGATCTCCACCATCCTACCCTCACTCCAACCACTTCTCCATCTCCACCTAACCTCCACACTCCATCGACACCCCATCTCCTTCCACCCACACCCTCATCTAGACTTCCACCTTCCACTTCTATCCTCACCTCCGCCTTTGTCCCTACCCTCACCCTCATCTCCACTCTCATTTCCAACTCCGCCTGAGCCCTCACCACCCCCACCCTGGCCTTCACTTCCACCCCAACCCCCGTCTCCTCCACCCCAATTCTCCCTCCCTCTCAGACATCACATTTCAATTCCGGTTATTTTTAAGGGTATCATATCTCGAAAATCGTAGAAAAATCAAGTCTAAGTTCAGTTTTTTGTATATATGCTGACAAAAAGAAAAATTACCTTCGCTAACAAACTTGATAAAAAAATTAAATAAATAAATAGATAAATGTGTACTATTATGGCAAATGTAACAGACACACATTACAAAAAAAAAAAAAAAAAAAGTAAAAAAACTACTCTCGTCCCCACTCTCACTTGCAGAGAAAAAATAAACAAAAGAAAGATAGATACTAAGTAGATACCATTACAGCAAATGCACAAAGGTAAGTACAAAAAAAGTTACATAAAAAATACCCCAAACCTTCCCGTAACTGAAAACAATACATCTCTAACAAAAAACGTAAAAAAGGGGGCACTAAAAAAAAAGAGGGCATTATTCGCAGTGGGGGTCATTTATCACAGGCCCGGGGACCTCCACTGCTAACTGAGAGGTTTGGGGTGAACTGGGGGGCATAGTGAAAAGGGGAGAGATGGAGGAAAGGAGGAAGAGAAGACAGAGGGACAAGGGAGAGAAGACAGAGGGACAAGGGAGAGAAGACGAAGGGACAAGGGGGAGAAGATGGAGGGACAAGGGGGAGAAGATGGAGGGACAAGGAAGAGAAGACGGAAGGATAAGGAGGAGAAGACGGAGAGACAAGGGAGGGACAAGGGAGAGAAGACGGAGGAACAAGGGAGAGAAATAAGGATAGGGACAAAAGTACGGAGAAGGAGAGAAGTAGGGAGAAGAAGAGAAGTAGGGAGAGGGAGATAAGCAGGGAGAGGGAGAGAAGTAGGGAGAGGGAGAGAAGTAGGGAGAGGAAGAGAAGTAACCGGGAGACAGGGAAGACAGAATAGAGGGAAGGTGAGGAAAACTCGGGGATTTGTAATGAGGGGGAAGGGAGAAGAAGACAGGTGATGGAAATGAAGAAGAAAATGGGAACAAGGGGGGTGTAGTTGACTGAGTGCAGCAAGGACAGGGAGAAGCAGAAGAACAGTGGACGAGTAATAATAAGGAATTGAGAAAGACAGCGGAAAAAAAAGGAAAATGGACAAGGGCATGAAGTGACCTAGAAGGAGATGGAAGGAAAAAATGACGAGAAGAGGAATATATGTGAAGACGGAGAGGAGAGAAAGGCAGACGAGAGAGACGGTGATGAACAGGGAAGAAATACAAGAGGAGAAATGAAGGTAGATACTGAAAGGAAGATGATCAAAGAGAAAAAAAACAACCTGGGTGAGCTCTGTGAAGAGGACACAAAATGCGAAAAGAGAGAGAGAGAGAGAGAGAGAGAGAGAGAGAGAGAGTGGGGGGGAAAACCAGTAAAAAAAAAATAAGTTTGGAATGTGACCTCCTCTCGGCTCCTGATTGCTTCTCACCACTCAATGTACTAGAGCCAAAATCAACCCTTTCCTTGACTCTTTCTTTTTTTTTTGGAAGGTAAAGAAATTGATAGACATAGATAGATAGATAGATAGATGAATAGATATAGATAGACAGATGAACAGATACAGATGATGGAAAAAATGAGATAGGGGAGTAATGAAAAACACGAAGGAATGAGAATGGGATGATAGAAGATGAGGAAGAGGTGGCGGGGGGATGGAAGGAGTTAGTTAATGTGGTGATCCTAGAGATATATATAGTGAGGAGGAGGTGCTGATGAAGATAAACTGGCTAGAGGGAGGAGGAGGAGGAGGTGGAGGAATGAAATGGGGGGGAGGAAATTTTGAGGAGTGAAAGAGATGGGGGACTATGGGGAAAGGAAAGGAGGAAGGGAGGGAAACAGGATCCGAAAGAGGAGGGGAGGGGGAAATAAGAGGGTAGGGAGGGAATGGAGGAGGGGGCAATGGGAACGTCGCCCCCTGTTTGTTAGGAAAGAGGGGAACGTGTGAAAATATCAAAGTGACAGCTCCCTCCATCTCTCTCTTTTTCTCTCTCTCATTTTTTATTTTACGTATTAAACTCTCGTAACCATTTCTGTTTAATTATTCCTCATTACCCAAAGTAAATACATAATGAGTACAAAGAAAACGGGGTAAAGATAAATACAGTACAATATTATAATGTAACACCTTCATCTTATTATACCCAAGCTTAAGTTACATATAATTTAGTTAACATACGACCTCTAACTAAAAGATATCAGTGGGCATCGCAATACTCTACTAGAAACTGAAAAGCAAGAAGAAACGATATTTGCAGTTAATGTAAAAAAAAAAAATCAATCGAGGTAATTACTCACTATATACACATTTCGGGAGAATCATTATTAACTTTATGTTTTCTACTACATGGAGGAGGATCAGTGATGGGGAAGGAGGAACCGGGATGGAGGAAAAGCAGAGATTGAGGAAGAGCGGAGATGGAGATGGAGAAAGAGCAGAGATGGAGATGGAGAAAGAGCAGAGATGGAGATGGAGAAAGAGCAGAGATGGAGAAGGCGAGATGAAGTGTGAGAGGAGATGGAGCGCGTCCAAGCCCCCGCGGAGTGCAATAAGGGTGAAAATCTGCGGTGCCAGCAAGTTTGAGTCGCAATCGTTGAGGTCAGGAGAGTCTAACACCACTCAACAACCTGGGGGGGAGGGGGAGGATGTCAGAGGGGATGAGGGATGTCAAGGAGGGTGGAGGATATCACTTACCAAAATCTTAAAGGTGGTGGGATGTCAAGACCTTAAGGCAACTGTTATTATTTGTGACACGAAAAGAGAGATACAACATGGGATATGACACGAAAAGAGAGAAACAACATGGCATATGACACGACAAGAGAGATACAACATGGCATATGACACGACAAGAGAGATACAACATGGCATATGACACGAAAAGAGAGAAACAACATGGGATATGACACGAAAAGAAAGAAACAACATGGCATATGACACGAAAAGAGAGATACAACATGACACGAAAAGAGTTACAACATGGCATATGACACCAGGATTATGAGATGACATGACACGATATATGGCAAATCATGATGACACTGGGCACATGATATGATTCTGTCTGACACTTGACAAGGAGTATGACAAGATGGCATGATATGTTAAGGAAGTAAACCATTAGTAACCAGGGAGACTCATTCCTACCACATAAGTAAGGCTCGTCGAATCACCAGCAATCACGACTTTGAATTCAAGCTAAGAGTTACCTAGTTCCGTCACATGAAGGCAAACCAAGTACAGTCATAACGAGAGGAAGACAGTTCGAGATAAAACTAAAAAAACATATCCAACTCTACTAACCACAAACTAACAAACAAACTATCCACAAACTAAGAAGCCCCAAGAGACAATCCCAACCACTGTCCCATTCATTAAACAAGCCTTAACAACCTTGTCCTCCCCTAACAAGCCTCAACCATCCTAACGAGGGGTGTGGGAGGCGGGGGTCGGGGTGAAAGGAACCACATGGCCAGTTTGTTCATTATGACTAACAAGGAGGACACGCGAGGATAGGGGGGCGAGGGGGGGGGTTGCGTGGGGGGTTGAGTTGAGGAGAAGCACGCGCGGGAGGAGGAGGAGGAGTGAAAGACAGGTAGATATAGAGGCTGAGACAAAAAGATAAAAAGATGAACACGAGAGAGAGAGAGAGAGAGAGAGAGAGATAATGATGTGGCCACTACACCAAGAGGGGGCTTTTGTTTGCTTTTGTTAGACCTTGAATGAGTTGGTATAATCTACCCACTCGCACACACACTATAATCTACTCACTCGCACTCACACTATAATCGACTCACATACACTCAAGCTATAATCTACTCACTCGCACTCAAATTCACACACTCATTTTTTTTTACCCACACCCATAGTCCCCCCGATACTTTAAAATCATGTAGCATCTATTTTTAATTTTTTTGGGGGGTCACGCATCTTCTCTTAATTCCGCATTTTCTTTTTCTTTTTTATGGGGGGTCACAGATATTTTCTCATCTCCACCTAGCCCGCTCCTGTCTTTAAAATCTTAGGCTCCTATGACTCACTCAGATGCATAAAATCGTCTGGTCTCAGCTAAAAGTGGAAGATGGTGTCCTTTCCCTTTTCATTCTTAACTACAAGCGATTTTCTTAAGTTTAGGGAAGAGTTCTTAAAACGGAAAGGGTTGTACGGGGTCTCCAATAACTCCTTGCACCACAGGACGTCACTCATTCTGCCTAATACAGATAGAGGGAGAGAGACAGACTAATAGACAGATAGACAGACAGATATAAAGGAGTCCTCAGCAAAGTCTGTCTTCTGCTCCTCTCTCTCTCTCTCTCTCTCTCTCTCTCTCTCTCTCTCTCTCTAAAAGAAAACTCTAAAAAAAAAGGCCTCTCATCTCCCCATTCTCCTTCTCCAAACACTCACCTTATTTCCTACAGAATACCTCGTCGCCTCTTCCCACTTCTGCCCCCCTTCACAGAGACAAAAATACACAGAATTTCTCCTGTTCGTCTCAAAACCCTCCCTCACTCCTCTCACCTTCGTCAACTCCTCAGTGCTTTGTAAACCTTCTTCTGTCCTCTCTCTCTTTTTTTTCCCATCAATCTCCATCCTTTCCTCAATCCTCCCTTTTGTATTTTTTCAATAAATAAACTAATTAATAAATAAAAAAAGGGTCAAACAGAAATCGCTCCTTTCTCGAAAAAATTTCCTTTCTCACCCCCTTCCATTCTTAAACCTCATAGCTACCTACTCCCCTTCGTGTTCGCCCTCCTTATACTTATTACTGTCCTTTCCTCCCCCTTGTAATGCCTCTCACCTTTTCACGTAACCCCACTCTCCATTCTCTCTCTCACTACAGCTGTCTCATTATAACTACAATCCCTTCTAATATCTGTCCTATTCTTTCTCATACTTTCATTCTTCACTCACTACGTATTTTCACACTGTCACTCTTCATTTTCCACTCTTTTTTCATACTTTCACTCTTAATTCTCGACTTTTTTTTTTCACACTTTCACTCTTCATTCTCTACGCTTCATCATGCCTTCACTCTTCATTTTCTCAACACAATTTCCCAGGCTACTCATTCTCGTGTTCTCCCCTCATTACACCAACTACTGTCCTTTCCTTCCCTTCCAGTGTCTTTCCCACGTAACTCTCCCCAAACCACTTTTTTTTTTTTTTTTTTTTTTTTTAATGCGAGGAAGAAGGAACCAAAGGCCATGAGCCCGCAGTAACAGTTCCCTCCAAGAGAAAAACAAAATACAATAGAGAGCCAAATTCAAGATCCGATCATTTTGAGATGCCTGGACACACTGCGTTTGAAAGACTGGAGATCATAGGCAGGAGGAAATACAGACAGAGGGAGACAGTTCCAGAGCTGACCTGTTGCATGAATGAAAGACTGGGGGTAACGGTTAACTCTTGCATTAGAGAGTTGGACAGAAAAGGGATGAGAGGTTGCTGCCAGACGGGTGCTACGCGCCCGTCGTAGAGGTGGAGGAATGCAAGCAGACAGTTCAGAGGAGCAGTGACCATTAAAGTAGCGATAGAAAAGAGATAAAGATGCAACAGTGCGGCGAAGAGACAGAGGTTGAAGGGAGTCAGTAAGAGGAGGAGAGTTAATGAGACGAAAAGCCTTTGACTCCACCCTATTGAGAAGAGCTGTATGTGGGGAGCCTCCCCACACATGAGAGTTGTACTCCACACAGGGGCGGATAAAACCCCTGTATAGAGTCAACAATTGTGCAGGGGTAAAGAAAGAGCGGAGTCGGCTTAGCACACCCAATCTCTTGGAAGCAGATTTTACAAGAGATGCAATATGATCTTTCCAAGATAAGTCCCGAGTAAATGAAACCCCAAGCATGTTCAAGGATGATGCAGGATTAATCTGAATATTATTAAACATTAGTGGGTATACCTGTGGAAGATTTTGTCGGGTTGATAGGTGTAAGAACTGAGTCTTAGAAGCATTAAAGACAACCATATTATTTTTACCCCAGTCAGAGATATGAGCCAAGTCAGACATTAGGTGTGCCATAGCCTCATCCCTTGTTTCTTGAAGTAACTGTTGAGATGGGCGTGTTCCCCCTCTCACCTTTCCCTTCTCTTTAGGTTCCATTTTTTCCTCTCCTCACAAAACTTTCCCTTTCCAGCACCACCTAATAGTAACAAAGCCTATTCTTCCTCCTCCTTTACTCCTTTGTGTACCAATTTGGAGTACCTTCCATGCCCATTTCTCATTACAATTCTTCCAACTTTTTTTCACCATCCCAAAAATAGAAAAACAATAACAAATATCTTTTATCCCACGTATCTGAGCTAAGGAAACTATCTGTGTTCTTAATACTTTTCCATCTTCTCCATCTCCCCTCTGGAATTCCTTCACGTCTTTACCTTCGTCTTAAAAATGATTCGCTAGTCACATTCTCCCCCCCTTCCTCTCAAAATGTTTCAGAATCCAATCTCCCGGCTTACAGTAATTTCCCCCATTTCCCTTTTTGCAATTCCCTCCAAAATTATTTCCTGGTTTCAAAATCCTTTCCCTCATACTATATTTCAATTTCTCCTTCCCTCCCTCTCAAAATTCCCTCTCCATTTTTCTCCATTTATTTAAATTTCTCCTTCTTTCCCTCCAAAAATCATTTCTCCCATCCCCATTTTATCTATAAATAATTCAGTTTCTCCGTCTTTCCCTCTCAAAATTCTCCCTCCCTTTTCTCCATATACTTCAATTCCTCCCTGTTTTCCTTTCTATATCCTTGCCCTCATCTCCATCTTCTCCATTTCCTCCTTCACCTCCCAGACTCTTCCTTGAATTTAATACCTCTTTCCTTCAAAATATTTCCCTCCCTCTTACTTGGAAGGATTATGTGGTCTTTCGCAACCCCTTCAGCACGAGAAGCATTTGTAAAAATATAAAAATACTCTATTCGTAGGAAAAATAAAACTGAAAATGTCATCGTATTCCTTTCCCTTAAAATAAATCCATCAATCCTTCTTAACTAGCATGAAATCGCCTAGGGGTAAAAAAAATGATATTACTACTACTACTACTACTACTACTACTAATAATAATAATAATAATAATAATAATAATAATAACTACAGCAATAGGAAAAAAATGCCATCGTATTGGAGGTGTCAAAATCCTTCCCCCTCAAAATGAATATCTTCCTTCCCTCCGTCAGCGCCTCCCACCGCAAGAGGGGGACGGGGCGGGACAGGCGGCGTCAGGGGGGACCGATAAGCCGTCAGGAGTCGTCAGGAAAGTTGGCGGGGCGAGGACAAACTTGGCCATGTTGTCCTGGTTGTCCGTCCACCTGATGATAAACTTCCTTGACACCTGTAGCCTTGTGCACCTGTTGATGACCTATGGGGAAGGAGAGGTAAGGAGTGGAGAAGAAATGAAAAACGAGAAGAGGAGAGGAGAGGAAAGGAGAGGAGAGGAGAGGAGAGGAGAGAAGAGGAGAGAAGAGAAAATAGAATATAGTAAAGCAGAGAACAGGAAGTAACTTAAGGGGTGAAATGTAAGAGGGAGTGATGACAGTACAAGAAAAGACAGGAGGAAAGAAGAGGACGAGAAGGAGGTAAGGAGGGAGGGGGAAGAGGAGGAGGAGAGGACGAGGAGGAGAAGAGGAAGGAGAAGAAGAAAAAGGAGGAAAAGGAAGAGGAGGAGGGTCATTTGTGTTGTCCTGTATCCGTCCACATAATGATAAACTTCCTTGACACCTGTAGCCCAGAGCACCTGTTGATGACCTACGGGGAAGCAGAGGTGGTGAAAGAAAGGGTGGAGAGAAAAATGTGTAGAGAGAAGAGAGAAAAGGGGTGGAGGGAAGAGAGAAAAAGGGTGGAGGGAAGAGAAAGACAGGAAAAGAGAGAGAGGGTAGATAATGCCTCTAGAACAAAAAAAGGGTGGGATAAAATGAGAAAAGTGAGAAGTATATGGAGTGGGAGTGAACGAGTGAAAGGCGAAGGGTGCGAGAGTGAGAGGAATGGAGAGGAGAGAGAACAGAAAAGAAAAAATAAGAGAAAAGAGAAGAGGAGAGGAGAAGAGAGGAGAGGAAAGAAGAGAGGAAGAGGCGAAGAGGACTGACTGTGTTGTCCAGGTGTCCATCCAGCTGATAAGATACTCGCGTGACTCCTGTATCATACCTGTTGATGACCCGCACGGCACGAGACGCTGGGGGGAAAAGGGGTGAGAGAAGGGAGAAAAGGGGTGGGAGATGAGAAAAATGGAGAAAGATGAGAAAAAAGGCGTGAAAGAAGTGAAAAAAAAGAGGTGAGACGAGAAAAAAGGGGTGAGAAGAGAGAAAAGGGGTGAGGAGAGAAAGGAGTGAAAGGAAAGAAAAATTGAGAACGAAAAAAGAGAGGTGAGAGAAGAGAAAAAAAGGGTGAGAAAAGAGTGAAAAGGGGTGAGAAAAGAGTGAAAAAGGGTGAGAAAAGAGTGAAAAAGGGTGAGAAAAGAAAAATGAAAAAAGAAGAGAAGAAAGTGTTGAGGGAAGAGAGAAAGGGGGTGAGAAGGGGAAAAAAGGGTAAGAGAAGAGAGAAATGGGGTGGGAAGAGAGAAATGGGGTAAGAGAAGAGGGAAAAGGGGTAAGATGAGAAAAATGGAGAAAGAAGAGAAAAAAGGGGTGGGAGAGGGCGAGAGAAATGAAAAAAAAAAAGAGGTGAGAGACGAAAAAATGGAGTGAGAGAAATGAGAAAAATGGAGAGAGAAGAGAAAGTAAAATGGAGAGAGAAGAGAGAGACTGAACGAGAGACGAAACCCTAAAAAGAAAAATAAGTAATGAAAAGTGGGAAAGAGAATGACATGGGAACAGGAGTGGGACGAGAGGAAAGGAGATAGAATAAGACAGAGACAGACAACGATAGAAAGACAGGTAGAAAGACAGACAGCTAGGCAGTATCCAAACAAATCTTCCTCTCACTAGCTAACGTCTCGTCTTCCATTCATCCATACTTCCTTCGTCGGACACAGCAAAATAATCAATCCCTAAAATTTTTGATTGTCCACCATCCCTTCTTGCTTTCGTTCATTTGCTTACACTTCTTCGTCACAGAGTATGCGGTACAGCCCTTTACTCTCTCTCTCTGTTGCTCTCTCTCTCTCTCTCTCTCTCTCTCTCTCAACAAACTCGTCATTTGTGTGTATATTCGCAACTCCTATGGGCATGTGTCAATTCATTTCTACTGCCTTCCACCAGTAACTTAATTATTCACCTATCACCCAGTCGCTTGTCATTCACCTGCCAATCACTCACTCACACCTTCGCCCACCTGTCTCCTCGTAGTTCCTACCTCTAAGCGAATTTGTACCCCGTTCCTGCCAATTTATTCCAACCATTCACTGAGTTTGTACACTACCTTCCATTCAGTAATCTCTCTCTCTCTCTCTCTCTCTCTCTCTCTCTCTCTCTCTCACACACACACACACACACACACACACACACACACACACACACAACTCTTTGTCTCTACTCACCAATTACTCATCCACCTGTCCATCTATCCACCCACCAAACCACCTATCCCTCCTATCATCACCAACCATCCATTCACTTATCCATCCATCCCTTACCAACCTTTCGCAACCATCCACGTACTACACATCCAGTTAACCACACACTCGTACCTACCACAAAACTGTTATCTCTTCATCTAACCCACCCAGCCACCTATCCACTCGTCTATCCACCCACCAAGCACTACGGGGGTGAGGTGTGGGGTGGGGTGGGGTACGCAACTTCAAGGGTGCACAGTTGCAAGTGTGCATGCCCCTGTTAGGAGTCCCTGCAACTATGCCACCCAACTCTATAATCCCAGCACAGTTAATCAATTGCACCTTGCATGCACACGCACTCGTGCACCCGCACCCGCACACGCGCGTGCACACACAAACACACACACACACACACACACACACACACACACACACACACACACACACACACACACACACACCTATCAAGGCGGTGTGTGTGTGTGTGTGTGTGTGTGTGTGTGTGTGTGTGTGTGTGTGTGTGTGTGTGTGTGTGTGTGTGTGTGTGTGTGTGTGTGTGTGTTTGCGCATTTGGTATGTGTGCAGGTATGTGCGTTGGTATATGTGCACGCTTCTTTCCTGTGCTTGTTAGTTCGAGTAACTCAAACGAAGACACAAAAAAATCCTTAACATTTACATCCAAGTGAGTGAGAATCCCCATGAGAGGCGAACACTCCCTGCATCATTAGTGGGACGCTTTGATAACACCCACTCGCCATCTTAAGATTTTGTCAAGAATACAGTAATTTGTTTTCTAAGATTTCCGTCAACTGAAGAAAATCGTCTGGAGTTGACCTGGGTAAGGAGGCTCCCTGGCACCTCTTCTTTACCGATGTATTTTCTTTCTATTAATATCCTTCTGTGTGCTCTGTATGTACATTATGGCGACGTTATAAAAAGTAAGGGCATAACATTACCATTTTATATTTGTCACGATCTTTTTTCTGTTCCACAACCAATGCTCGCTGATCACGTCTTGTAAAATAACCAGTGAATGGCGGTGATGAATGACGGCCGCGTTTTTCAATGGTATACGATTGAATAATATAAGCAGCAGCATAACAAATTTGGGAGAGGGAGCTTCTGTACCCTATTATTATTATTATTATTATTATTATTATTACTATCAGTAGTAGTAGTAGAAGCAGTAGTAGTAGTAGTATATTTTTTTTACAGAACATGAACAGAGGACGGAAAAACAAATTAAATTTAAAAAAATCCATATACCAGATTACAAATGTCCTCCGTTCATGAAAAATCTGTAACAGCTGGAGCTGTATATTTATATGTGTTTGCATCTGTTTGTCTGTGTGTCTATCCCTGCCTTTGTGTCTAACAATCAGTGTGTCTGTCTGTCTGTCTCTCTGCCTGTGTCCGGCTGTCTCTGCTAAGCTGTGTCTGTGTCTGCCTCCCTCTCTGTGTCCAGCTATGTGTCAATTTGTGTATCTATATATCTCTGTGTGTGTCCTATTGTCTCTGTGTCTGAGTATCAATCTATCTGTTTATGTCTGTGTCTATTTGCCTGCCTGTCTAACATGTCTTCTAAAATAATAAATGAATGGTTGTGATGAATGATGCTGCGTTTGCATCTCTGTGTCTGCCAATCTGTGTGTCTGTGTCTGTCTGTGCCCACATGTCAGTTTGTCTGAGTCTGTATATGTCTGTCTATCTGCTTGTCTGTATAATCCGCGTCGTCCAAAAAAAAATAAATAAATGGCTGTGGCGAGTGATGGGCGTATTTTTCAATGTAATATGATGGAATGTTTGTTCAGCCGCGACATAACAAAGTGGAATGAGCTTTTTATCCTTCCTGACAGCACGCTCATCCCATCACCCTCCTCTATGTTTTTGCATCCCTGTGTCTGTAAGTGTATTTCTAAGTTCATTACCCTCCCATATTCTGCGTCTGTCTGTTTATCTTTGTGTTTGTACGTTATTTACACACACTTCCATGCTCTCTCACACGGACCCTGAAGTTTTATTTGTTCTGAATATTTGTCTAGCTGTGCAGCATGTTCCTTCCCCTCCCTATCCATTTTCAAACCTTTTCCTCCCCTTTCCACTTTCCAACCTTCTCCTCTCCCTTTCCCCTTTCCAATCTTCTCCTTTCCCTTTTCCCTTTCCTCTACCCAGTCCCTCCAAACCTCTTTCCTTTCCCACTCCACCTCAATCTACCCCCTCTCTGACCCTTTCCTCCTTGAACTCCCCCTCCTCCTCCACTCATCTCCCCTTCTCTTCCCTCCCCTCCCCTCTCTCCTCACTCAGCTCACCTCTTACCTCCCACAACCCTCCTACTCCATTTCCCCTACACCCCTCCCCTCCCACATTCCCCCTACACACCTCCCCTCCCACAATTCCCCTACTCCCCTCCCCTCCTACATTCCCCGTTACCTCTTTTCCTCCCACATTCCCCCTTCCCTCTCTTCCTCCCACATCCCCCTTCTCCCTTCCCCTCCCACTCTCCACTCGCTGATATCTGGCTGTGATTTTGCAACAGTGAGGTCAACAGAGCCATGTCAGCAACACACCGCCTGGCTCCGACACTCGCCCGTGGGGGGAGAGGGGGGCTGATTTTAATGCCAGGATTATGACAGTTCTGGGCTGGACTGGGCTGGGCTAGACTGGGCTGGGCTGGACTGTTAGAGGAATGGAATAGGAGAGAGAGATGTGTGGGGGAGAGGGGGATGTGAGAGAGGTCTGAATGTGGATATGTGAGGGACAGGTGTATGAGAGAGGGATGGAATGGAAATGTTTGGGAGAGGGAGATATGAGAGAGGGCTGAGTCTGGATAAGTGGGAGAGAGGTATGTGAAAGAGGGATGGAATGGGAGGGAAATGTGTGTGTGGGAAAGAGATATGTGAAAGATGGATGGAATGGGAGAGATATGTGTGTGTGGGAAAGAGATATGTGAGAGAGAGTTGCGTTGAGATAAATGTGGGAGAAAATGAGGTATGTGAATGAGATATGTGAGAGGAATTGAATGGGAGAGATATATGTGGTTGAGAGGTTTGTGAAGGAGGGCTGAGTTATAACATATATGTAAGAAAGGGCTGGGTTAAAATACAGGATGTGGAGATAGAAGGGAGAGGTGTAGTGGTATGGAGTGGTGTGGTGGTATGGAGTGGTGTGGTGGTATGGAGTGGTGTGGTGGAATGGAGTGGCACTGTGGTATGGAGGGTGTAGTGGTAGTGGGGGGGAAAGTGTGGGGTGTAAAAATAAGGGATGGCACCTCCTCCCACACGACACCCTGACTTACTGAGGAAAGTGCCCACCATCAGGAACCTGCCTACCCTTGTGTGGGGCCCCCTCACTCACAGTCACGCGCCGCCTTCACTCATGGTGTGTGTGTGTGTGTGTGTGTGTGTGTGTGTGTGTGTGTGTGTGTGTGTGTGTGTGTGTGTGTGTGTGTGTGTGTGTGTGTGTGTGTGTGTGTGTGTGTGTGTGTGTGTGTGTGTGTGTGTGTGTGTGTGTGTGTGTCCTTTGCTGTTGTTGTGTACGATTAAGCTTGAACGTTTTTTCCATAATTCCAAACACGACTGCTCATGGCTGTACAATAAAGTGTGTGAATATACGCACGTGCGATTCTGTTTAAAGTGTGCGTGCGTGTGTGAGAGTGCGTGCGTGTGTGTCAGAGTGGATCCGGGTGTATGTACGTCAAGGGGTTGCGTGCATGTAATGATATACCGCCACGTCACCATCTTTATAAATATCCATTGTTCTTATCAAGCCTGGTGAAGCCCTATTAGTATCATCATTTTTATTTGTTTACTCATTTGATTCTGTGTAGATGAATGGATGGATGGATGGATGGATGGATGGATGGATGGATGGACGGATGGATGGATGGATGGATGGATGGATGGATGGATGGATGGACGGATGGATGGATGGATGGATGGATGGATGGATGGACGGATGGATGGATGGATGGACGGATGGATGGATGGATGGATTTATTTATTTCACTTTTCTCTCGCCTCTTTCACCTCTTCCAAATTTCCTATAATTTCCTTATTCCATTCCTCTTCTTCCGTCTTCAAGAATGTCCATCACTCCTTCCCCCCCTCCTTTCTCAACACCCTTATCCACCGCCTCTTCTCTCAGACAAATTCCCATTCTCTCCCTCCACCACCTCTCCCCCTCCACTTTCTCCACATCTCATTGCCTTTCTACAAATTTCCACCTCTCCCACCACCTCCCCTGCTTTCTTTTCTCCTCCTCCCCCCTCCTTCCTCATCTTGTTCCCCTTTCCTCCCTCTTCCCCTTCTTCCTCTATCCATCTTCAGGATAATCCTCCTCCTCCTCCTCCCTCTCCTCCTCCTCATTCTCTACCTATTTTTCCTTCCCCTACTTCATTTGCACTTCCTCCTCCCAATCGCCTCCCACTCCAGTTTCCTCCTCGTCCTTCTTTCCTTCCCTTCTTTCTCCAGTTTCCTCCTCCCGTGTCCTAAATATCTCTCTTCGCCTCCCCTCTCTCTCTCCCTCCAAGCAGCAATCAACACATCCCTCCTTCCATTATCACTTTCCTCCTCCACCTCCCCTCTGTTTCCCCTCTTTCCCCTTTCCTATTCCTTTCTCTTACCAGTTCCCTCTCGCAAGTATATCCTCCTCTTTCATTTTCCCTTTCTATCTCTCTCCTCCTTCACATGACCCCTCCCTGTCTCTTCCTCTCCCACCATCCCAGTGTTCTCTCTCTCTCTCTCTCTCTCTCTCTCACCCAGCAGCAATCACCTCGCCTCCATTATCACCCCCAGCCACCCGCCTCTGTTGACTCGGCTCCCTGGCTCAATTGCTCCCAGGAAATTTGACTTCATGAGCTGCAAAACATCTAACATTTCACAGTCAACCTTGTAAAGGAGGATTTTTCGGGGTTTGGGGGAGCGATGGGTGTTTTTCTGGATTTTTCTGGGGGGACAAGGAAATTCTACGGGTGTTTTAGGGATATTTTTTGGACGCTGAAAATCTATGGATGTTCTTAGGGGACTCGGATATTCTATGGATGTTTTTAAGGAATTTTTGGGGACACTGAAATTCTATGGATGTTTTATTTTTTTGGGGGGTGACACTGATATTCTATGTGTGTTTTTAGGGATGTTTTTGGGGGACACTGAAATTCTATGGGTGTTTTTAGGGATTATTTTGGTGACACTGAAATTCTATGGGTGTTTTAGGGATATTTTTGGGGAACACTGAAATTCTCTGGATATTTTTAGGGATGTAATTAGGGGACACTAAAATTCTATGGGTGTTTTTAGGGATGTTTTGGGGTGACAAATAAATTCTATGGATTTTTTAAGGATTTTTGGGGGACTCTGAAATTCTATGGGTGTTCTGGGGGATTTTTTTGGGGGACACTGAAATTCCATGGATGTTTTTTAAGGATGTTTTGGGGACACTGAAATTCTATGGATGTTTTTAGGGACACTGAAATTCTATAGATGTTTTTACGGATTTTTTTTGGGACACTGAAATTCTGCGGATGTTTTTAGGGATTTTTTAGGGACCCTAAAATTCTATAGATGTTTCTACGGATTTTTTTTTTTTTTTTTTTTGGGGGGGACACTGAAATTATATGGGTGTTTTTACGTTTTTTTTTTTTTTTTTTTTTTTTGGGGGGGGGACACTGAAATTCTATGGATGTTTTAAGGGATGTTTTGGGGGAAGACGGGAATTCTATGGATGCATATTTTGGGTTTTCGTTGGATGTGGAATGGAGACTTTTTTTTAATGGATGCAAATATGAGCTGGATCTGGGTATGGATAATGTGTTAGATTTTTTTTTTAGAATATTTAAAAAGAAATGGTGATGAGGTGAATGTTTTTAAGGATAAGGATATGTGGTGGATGTGGATATGGAAATGGGGTGGATGTGGATATGGAAATGAGGTGGATGCGGATATGGAAATGAAGTGGATGTGGATATGGAATTGGGACGGATGTGGATATGGAAATCGGGTGGATGTGGACATGGAAATTTGGATGTGGATACGATAATAGAGTGAATGTGAATACGGAAATGTGGAAGATGTGGACACGGAATAGAGAGGAAGTTGAGTAGAAAATGTGGAAGATGTAAATACGGAAATTTGGTGGATGTGTATACGAAAATCCGGCGGTGCCACTGAATTTTTAAGGATCCAAAAAAATCATGTGTCTATTTTTGGATATGGAAATGCGCTGGGGGACTTTTTATTTATTTATTTTTTTTAAGGTGCAAAATGGGGAAAATGACTTCATTGCAAAATCTGGGAGTGTGGGAGGCAGCATAAATTAAGGCGGATTGGAGATGAAAGAGTGACAATCTGAGTGTAATGACGGTATTAGGAAGACGTGAATTTATTTTTTATTGTAATGGAGTACTGTGTTGGTAAATTTGTTGACGATAAACAATAGGAAATTCAAGAGGCGCGTAAAATGGAATTGAAAGAAAATATTTGTATTAATTAGAGTAGCCTATAACTGCTTAGATAACAATTGTGAAGGGAACTAGTTATTAATTTTTTTTATGGAGTGTTGTTACTAGAACTCATAAACAACATACACTAGAAAATCAATGAGTGTGCAAAATGAGACTAAAAAACGAAAGATCTGTTTTAATTCTAGTGTTTAACATGTTTAATGGTTTGATAAATGATTCCTGTTTTACACCAGTGTTTTATGAGATGGCGCCATGTTTTAAATTAATACACAATAAACACGAATATAAAGGGGTGCGTGAAATAGAACTGAAAAGAAAGACTTATTTTAATCACAGTGTGTAATGGTTGGACTAACAAGTAGGCGCAACGTAAATCTGTGTGTGTGTGTGTGTGTGTGTGTGTGTGTGTGTGTGTGTGTGTGTGTGTGTGTGTGTGTGTGTGTGTGTGTGTGTGTGTGTGTGTGCAAATCCCAGTTCCTTTTATGTGCGTTACGTAATGAAAAACGAAAAATATCCTACGCATCATGAAGGAATCCATTGGTCGGTTTACGAGGACACTATCTGTTTGCTAATATCCTGCGGCTTTCTGGAATAACTTTAATCACTATTGATGATGTGTAAATATTATGTTTTCCCGTTAAGTTTGACAGTGGAATTATTTTTAAGTAACAAACATGCATTCTCACAGCTGAATTAAAGTCCCATTCTCAATATCAGGTTGAATCCAAGCTGTTTTCTTTATGCAAACTGGACGAAGCTGCGATCTCGAAATAAAATAAATAAAATAAAAAAATAATAAATAAAATAACATTGTGTTCAAAGCAAACTGGTCTCACAGCTGCATTATTACAGGTAACTAGAATCCAAACTGCAATTTATAAACAAAATAAGAATCAAACAGCTTAACCAAAACTGCATTGACAAGCCAAACCAACCAAACCAACTGCATTCTCAGCCCAAACTACAAAGCAACAAGCCCAACGTCAGGATGCATTATCAAAGGAAGCTAAATTCAAAGCTGCAATTATAGAGGAAATATTGATCCAAAGCCACATTCTCTAGAAAATATATTCACATCACACTGCCTACACCCTACACAAAGCTGCATCCTTCAATCACATCCCAAAGCAGCATTTTCCAATCACACTAGACTAAATCCCAATCAAACCGTATCACCTTCCCCTCCCCCCCCCTCTCTCTCTTTCTCTCTCTCTCTCTGGGCGAATTGCACGTATATAAAACAAGCAGGTAACCTATTTACACCTGACGCCAGTCCTGATCGCCTCGCATTTTGTTGTCCACTGGGTTAGTTAGCATCGAGATTACCTGTTTAACCCTTTACTTTGGCCCAACATGTGTCACCACCCCTCTCCCCTCCCGCAGGATCATTTTAATTGTTCTTTTAACCCCTTCCATCCGATGACGTCTTCATTTGCATCTTATTCTTGACGCCAAGAGATAGTTTACCCAGCTTAGCAGATTCTGTCCAAATATAGACAAAAACGTAAAAGAAAATTAATGACTTTTTATATTTTCAATTGTTTCAAACAGGTGAATCCCTCCCCTTCCCCCTCCAGGTCGGATTTGCCCCATTTTACGTCATCTGAAGGCCTGATTTAATCCACACTAGTTCCAAGTCCCTCCTGTGTTGGATAAAACCGTCTGGCGCTAGTTTTCTAAAAATGAAAAATGACATCCGCCGAACGAGAGAGATCGGTCTTGCTTAGGGTGGGAGTCTAAACAGAAAAATCGTCTGGGAGAGGCAAGAATGATGCAGAATGGGACGTACTCGGTCTGAAGAGGTTAACAGAATGAATCAGTCCCCGCTAATGACCAATCCGAATTAATCATGCATGGGGTAGGACACACACACACACAAAAAAAAAAAAGAAAAAAAGAAAAAGAAAACAAAAAAGAAAAAGAAAACAAAAAAGAAAAAGAAAACAAAAAAGAAAAAGAAAACATAGAAAAGAAAACTCGTCAGACAGCAAAGAAAGAATGACAAACAGGCTCACTCGACCAGAAGGGGTTAACAGAATGAATCAGTCCCTGCTAATGACCGGAAAAAGAAAATGGAAAAAAAAAAAATAACTCGTCACGTAGCAAAAAAAGAATGACAACTCGACCTACTCGATATGAAGGGGTTAATAGAATGAATTAGTGCCCGTTAATGACCGATCCGTATTAATGATCATGCAAGGTGTAGGCAGGTAAATACACGGTTAATGAATACATGCATATTTCATCCCAACCAACACGACGGTGGTGCGAGGGAGGGGGTGATTAATATGCTAATACCTAAGTCCCCCTTCACACCTCACTCCTCATTCTCTATCCTCTTCATCTCACACCTCCACCACTCTCTCTCTCTCTCTCTCTCTCTCTCTCTTTTATTAGGGCGAGGGGATTAAAAAGGGGCGAACGAGAGGAGAAAGAGATAATGAACAGAACAGAAATGAAAGCAATTAAAATAAAATAAAAGGAAGAGAAATATGAAGAGAAGTGACCCGCGAGAGAAGTGGGAAAAATGAAGGAAAAAAAGGGAAGAAATTGGAGAGTTTAAACAGAAAGAATGAGTTTAAAAAATAGAGAATAAGTAATTAAGGGAGAGAGAGAGAGAGAGAGAGAGAATATCACCAAATCACTCTCACTCATTTGGTTTCACTCATTCAGGCATTTTCCATTCAACCTTTCAATCAAAATATTAGTTCCAATATCTTTCAGCCGGGATTAATTTATCAGAGCTCCTCCCGATCGCTCACTCATATCATCCATCCATCCCTCCATCCATCCATCCATCCATCATCCATTCATCCATCCTTCCACCCACCCATCCATCCTTCCATCCATACGTCCATCCATCCATCCTTCCATCCATCCATCCATCCATCCATCCATCTTTCCACCCATCCATCCATCCATCTTTCCACCCATCCATCCATCCATCTTTCCACCCATCCATCCATCCATCTTTCCACCCATCCATCCATCCATCTTTCCATCCATCCATCTTTCCACCCATCCATCCTTCCATCCATCCTTTCACTCGATCTTCCGTCCACTGCATTTACCAATTATCAATCCATCCTACCATATTTCCATTACTGATTTATCCATCCATCTAATGAACTATCCTTTTACTAATCCATCCGACCATCCATCCAGCCATATTTCCATTCCATCATTTCTGCAACCATCCATCCATCCATCCATCCATCCACCCATCCCTTCGATCCTTCATCCACTTTACTAACCATTCATTCAGTACATCCGACTATCCATCCAATCACAGTTCCATCTGTATCATCCATTCGTCTATCCATCCACCCCTCCATCCATCCATCCAGCTTTCCATCCACCAGATAACCTTTGCATTTATTCCATCATCCGACCATCCTTCCCTTCATCCGGCAATCTATCCATCCAATCATCAGTCAGTTTATCCCCCCCCCCTCTCTCTCTCTCTCTCTCTCTCTCTCCTTCCATGGGACCGTCAATTCTGTTCGCTCTGCCTTTTTTGATTGTGATTAAATTTCCCGCAGGCAATATGAACACAAGTCGGGTTAATTGATGGAGCGAGAGTGAGGCAGGGATGGTGGCGTCTCTCTCTCTCTCTCTCTCTCTCTCTCTCTCTCTCTCTCTCTCTCTCTCTCTCTCTCTCTCTCTTTGTCGCTGGGGGAGGGAGAGAGAGACATTAGAAGAGAAAAAGTTGGAGAAAGGAGGAGAGGAGATGAGGAGAGCTAATTTCATTTCCACCAGACTGTTGCCATGAGAGCAGAGCAGAAATGACGAGAGAAGAAAGTGAAGAGAAAAAAGAAAAGAAAAAGAAATGGAGGAGAAAAAAGAAGAAAAGTGAATAAACGGAAGAGAGAGAGAAGAAAGGGATGAGAAAAAGAAAATAGAAAAGTGGGAAGAGAAAAAAGAGAAGAGAAGAAAGGGGGGAGAAAAAGAAGAAAAGAGGAGGGGAGAAGAGCACAGGCATCGAGAGAAGGGAAAAAGAGGAAGAGAGAATGGAAGGAACAGAAAGCCAGCAGAGAAGAGGAGAAGGATGGAACAGAGGAAGATGGAGAGAAGCACAAGAAAGGAAAAAGAAATGGAAGCTACGAGGAGAAGGGAAATAAGAAAAATGAAAAGAAAAAGAACAGACAGAAAAGGAGGACGGATGAAATTTATATGAAAGACCTGAAATGAAACCAAAGCCACAAAAACAAAAGCGGGGAAAGTATTTAAAAAGACAGTGAAGAAAATGAAATAAAGGGAAGAAAGAAAAAAGACAAAAGAAAATACAATGAACAGAGGAAAAATGGAGAGAGCAGCTAATAAGTGATGAGGGTGGGGAGTGGGGAAGAAGGCATGACAGAGAAGAAGAAGAGAAACAGAAAGGGGAGATGGGGAAAAAGTGACAGAGAAAAGAGAATGGAAAAAGGAATGAGTTGGGGGGACGAGCAGTAGACAAGGCATAAAAAATTAAGCAGGGAACAGAGAAACATAATCGAAAAGAGGGGAAGGTAAAAAAAACAAAAAAACAAAAAAAACAGGGAAAATCAGAAATCGTCTTAATTTTACTCTGGCTAACGAAAAGCGATTTTACTTCTCATTGGAAAACCATTAGGTGTCTGAAGATTAATTATAAGGCGATGAAGGTAAGATAATTAGAAGGTGATCAAATTAAGCACAAACACCTATTAAAAAAGAAAGAAAAGAACGGAACTAAGCTTAAAGAAAAAAATCCTACCCCCAAAAATGAATGAAAACACCATCAAGCTAAAAATATAAAAATAAATAAATAAACAAATATATAAATAAACAAATCCCACAACCAAGAACGAAAAAAAATCACAGTAAAGGAAAAAAAAGTATGAAAAATTATCCCACACGTAAAAAAAAAAAAGAGAACGGAAAAGAGCATCAAAAATAGAAAAAAAAGACCCCAAGAAAGAAAAATACCGTGAGCATTGAGCAAGACACGCACGAAAGCTAATGAAGGGCGTGCGATGCGAGGCGAAAAGAGAGCGGGTGACCAAGACATGCGAGGCCCGGGTTAATTAAGAACAACTTGGTGAAAATATATAAGTTCCTGGTGAAAATATAAGGTCAGGGGTCATGCGGGGAGGGGAGGGGAGGGGGATGTACTGTAGGTAGGTGGGTGGATGAAAGGAAAGGGGAGAGGGAAGGGAGGCAGAGAAGGGGGAGAGATGTTAAAGCGGGGGAGGGGGAGAATGAAAATGAGGTAGGGGGGTATGGGAGGATGTAGACAGGTGGGAGGAAGAAAGGAAAGAGGGAGGGTGTGGGGAGGGAACGGAAGGGAGAGGGAGGGATGCTGAGGAAGGGGTAAGGGGAGAACGAAAAAGAGGGAGAGGAGAGTGAGGGGACAGGAAATTGGATGTAGACAGTGGAAAAGATAGATACAGATAGATACAGATTGGCAGACAGATATACACATACAGACAGACAGATACAACCAAATAACAGTAAGCCACTTGGCCCATAGTAGACTAAATTACTAGAATATGACAAGGCTAGCAAACGAGAGAGAGAGAGAGAGAGAGAGAGAGAGAGAGAGAGAGAGAGAGAGAGAGAGAGAGATGAAAGATTAAATATATACACAGGACGATCGGAGGTGCAGAGGCGTGAGAAGTAAATAAAAAATAAAAAGAAAATTCAGATTAAACCCAAGAGACTAAAAATAAAGAGGACGAGAACATATGAAACAGAACAATACATCTGAAAAACTGGTATGAATTAAAACAGCGAGGGAGACTAACACGGCACAGGACGAAGAATTATGAAGGTGAGCAACAATCCAGAAAATATATATACCAGGACAACCACAGGAAAAGTGACAAATTAATGGATGAAAAAACGAAAATGAAACTCTGAAAAAAAGAAAACGTAAAAGGAAATGGAGAAATAAAACCGAAAAAAGGGGTTAGAAAATAATCAAAGAAAAAGTGGAAGCAGGAAAAAACAAAAGCATGAAAGAAAATGTGGGGAAGAGAGAGAGAGAGAGAGAGAGAGAGAGAGAGAGAGAGAGAGCAAAATCAGGGCCAAGTTTCTTGTGCGTATCGGAAGTCACTGCGAGATAAACAGAAACAATGATCTTAAAGGGAGGGGAAGAAAACAGGGAAAAAAAATAATAATATGAGGGAAACAAAATTCAATCACGAGAAAAACAAAACAGAGAGACAGACTAAGAAAAAGATAAGAAAAGAAAGAAGAAAGGCGGAAGCGAAAACGAACAAGAAACGTATCATGCAAAGAAGGTTGAAGAAAATGTGGGAGAAACAGGACGGCCAAAAGGAAATAAAAAATAAAAACGATAAGTACAAGAATAAGAAAGTATGAGGAACAATAAGTAAAATATGGAATGGAGTAAAAATAAAACTAAATATATATGTAAAGACAATACGTGGCAAAATAAAGGAAATGAGAGAAAATAAGAGCAAAACTGAGTGCTAAGTTTCCCCTGCATATCCGGTGCCAGAACGAGAGATGCCAAAACACCGCTCTAAAGAGTCTGGAAGCTGATGATGATGATGATGATGATGATGATGATGAAGGGGAATGGTGAAGACTTGAGACTGTAGGGTTTGTGGAGGGCAGGGGGTTGGAGGAACTGAAGAATTTATGGTGAAGGGGGGAAGTTGCGAGAAGGGTTGTAGTGGAGAGACTGTGTGAGGTTACAGGCTGGAAGGAGGCTGTGGAGGGTGTGGTTTGGTAGGAGGTTGTGGACTGAGGAAGACTGGAGGGTTGTTGGGGGTTGTGGGGTTTGTGGTGGAGGGAGGGCTGTAGTGGAGGGGTTGTGTGAGGATATAGGATAGGAAGGGGACTGTAAGTTACAGTAATCACACTAATTTATGCTAAAAAAAATATTACCTGAAAAAACCTAGCCACAGTCTCTCTCTCTCTCTCTTTCTCACACACACACACACACACACACACACACACACTGTACACCTCCAATAAACCCGGGTACACGAATCCACGGCCGCGTTCGTTTCCCGGCCGACTTGTTTCCAGGGGTGGCCGTGTTTATGTAACCAAACTCGAATCCTGCCTACCATAACAACCCTCAGTCTCTCTCTCTCTCTCTCTCTCTCTCTCGTACCGAGCCCCTCTGATCTCGGGAAAGGGGTGAAACGGGGTGAGGAATTCTGTTTTTATATATATATATACTGTTTCGTGAAGCCCTTATTGTTTTTATTATGTGTCGCGGTATAGTTCTTTATTGGCTTCTTATTTGTACACATAAATCTTCCGTAAACTGTACTCTCTCAACATGTACACGATTTAGCAGTTTTATGTGGTGTACTTTTTATAATTGCCTTTTTTTCATTTTCATTTTTTTTATTTTTTTTACGACTGCTCCCTTCCATGACACATCAGTCACTCTGGCGCGTCGCTTTGATGACTGGGTGAAAAGGGGATTTTTTTTTATGTACGCTTTTGTTTTCTGTTTTCTTTTTATTGTTTCAGCTGCCGTGTTCTTCCTTGTTTTTTTCAATATTTCATGAAGCATGTTCAAACACATTTTTTTATCTTACACTACTCAAACCTACAGTTAAAAATGAGACTACTTCATACCAGGTAAAAATTAATCAACTCAGACATGATGTCACATATTCTCGACGGTTAAGGAAGCTCTCTAACACCTCTTCCTTAGCGATTTATTTCTGGATATGGGTGGTTAATACCCTCTTGCACGTTATTTATGCAGAGTATGACGATACTGAAAAGATTTATGTAACACGAAAGAGGACAGTAAGATACAATAACCAAAATAAATCGGTAAAAAGGTGTTAGGGTGCCATGTATGTCCTCAATTTGATTCTTAATTAAAGTGATACGCTGCTAGGTAAGGCCAAGTGTATATGTCAGGTCAAAACACAGTATAATCAAGGTTAGGTTTAGAAGGGTTCATCACACCTGGTAAAAGCAACCCATATAAGTCTTGCAAACTAGGTAAAGTCAGGTAAAGTCCTCAATATTAATGCAAGATGAAGAAAGGGTGGATAAGGTTATGCAAGTGAAGTTCAAATGAAGTAAAGTTCACCTAATTCACGTCAGTCAAGTTTAGAAAGGTGATCCATACCTGACAAATTAGGTTAGGCCAGGTAAGGTCCTCAATTAACGCCAGGTGAAATATGGTTGAATGAGGTGTGTTGGTTTATACAGACACAAGGAACATCATATCAGTAGCTTGTGGAGGGGAGAACAGTCACTGTCCACAGATATCAACACAGACTCGCTTAAAAATGATAGGGCCGACTGACAGCCTAATTAGCAGGGTCTTAACTGGGATGGAAGGGTAATTTAGGTCAAGGGCTGTCGCTGGCATCAGGGACACTGGCTCTTGCTGGCCAAAAGAAGGGAATGTTGAGCGAAAAAAACTGAGGGGGTTAAGGTCAAATTCTCTCTCTCTCTCTCTCTCTCTCTCTCACTTTGCCCGCCTGCTGAATATGCAAAGACTCACTGACGTAAAACACAAACTTTACAGGTCCAAATGGCCTACATTAGACGTACACAGGTCGACAGCTTCCAGAGTTAAATTATATTATTTTATTAGGAGAGAGAGAGAGAGAGAGAGAGAGAGAGAAAATAAGTATGTGAACAGGAGTGACTCAGCAGGTAAGTAAGAGATAATGAGGAAATAAAATGAATCAGTGAGCAGGTAAGAGAAAGTGTCTAAGAGTGAATGAGTGTTTGAAGAAGATTTATTCCTGCTGGATGAGGAAGCTCCGTAACACCTTTTCCTAAGCGACTTATGTTTATGTACTCATTCGTGGTACATAAATCCCTCCAATATAGCCATACTCTGCACCGGTAACGTACAAAAGGATATTAACCAGCCATATCCAGAAATAAATCGCTAGGGAAGAGGTGTTTGCGAGCTTCCTGAACCAATGAGAAAAGGGCCAAGGTACAAAAATAAAATAAGTGTAAATAAAACATCAAAAATTAAATGGACACAAAATAAATCGCTGACTATAATGCAACCAGACATGCAATTACAATAAAGAAATAAAGGGAAGTAATTTAACCCGGTGCGATCGCGTGATAAATGAGTCCCAGCCGAGCGATAAAGAATAATTTATCACCCAACCCCTGGAAAATAAACGAATAACATCATTTCCAACATCGGGTCAAAGTAGGCAAATATATATATGGCTTTTAGTGTGACGACGGGAATCATATCTCGTTTATTAAAGAGGTGTGTGTGTGTGTGTGTGTGTGTGTGTGTGTGTGTGTGTGTGTGTGTGTGTGTGTGTGTGTGTGTGTGTGTGTGTGTGTGTGTGTGTGAAAGTAGTTGTCCCTGTGCGTGCAAGTTTCCGTGTGTGTGTGTATTTAGGTATCTATATGTTCGAAACTATGTATGTATGTATGTACCGGTATGTATGTATGTAGTGGAAGCGTGTGTACATGTGTGATCTACAGAAACACACCACTTTCTCTGAATTTCACTTTCTCTAAATTTCACTTTCTCTGAATTTCACTTTCTCTAAATTTCACTTTCTCTGAATTTCACTTTCTCTAAATTTCACTTTCTCTGAATTTCACTTTCTCTAAATTTCACTTTCTCTACATTTCACTTTCTCTAAATTTCACTTTCTCTGAATTTCACTTTCTCTAAATTTCACTTTCTCTGAATTTCACTTTCTCTAAATTTCACTTTCTCTACATTTCGCTTTCTCTAAATTTCCTAAATTTTTACTCATCACTCCTAACTGCTGCACTAATTATAAAAAAAAAAAAAGCTCCTCTCCCCTCTTGTCTCCACTCCTCTCCCCACTTTCCCATGCTCCCATCTCCCCTTGTCTCCTTCCTCTTCTCCCCTCTCCCCCTTCTCTCTCCTTCCTCTCCCTACTATTGCTTCCTCTCCCATCCCCACCCTCTCCCTCCATCCTATTTCTTATCCTCTCCCCATCCCCTTTCTCCCCACTCCCCCATCCTTTCCTCCCCCCTCCCCCACACGCAAAAACAAAACAGCTTCCGGGTAGAGGCCTGAATCCAGAGAACAGAAAAATAAACGGGGAGTGGGGGAGAGGAAGAGGGGAGAGGGAAAGGGGAAAGGAGGGAAGGGAAAAGGATGGGAAGGGGAAGGGGAAAGAAGAGGAAGGAAAAGGGGGAAGGGGAAGAAGAAAGGGAGAGTAGAGTGGAGGGGAGAAGAAGAGGCAGAAGAGACGAAGAGGAAATGAGGGAAAGGGGAAAGGAAGAAGATGAGGGAGAAGGGAAAAGGAAGGACGGGGGAAGGGAAAGGCGAGAGGGGGGAGGAGGATGAACAGAAGAGAGAGTGGCCGGGGGAAGCATATGACAGCAGAATTCTGAGGGAAGGGGAATGAGTGAGAAGAGGAGGGGGAGAGAGGGGAGGAGGTGAGGGAGAGGGAAACTGGAAGGGAAGAGGGGAGAGGAAAGAAGAAAAAAGGGGGGGGGAGACAGAAGGGGGAAAAGGGAAAAGTGTAAGCAAAATCCGGATCCTCGAAAAATGAGACGGGGAGGAAAGTGAATGCAGGAGGGGAGAGGGATAGAAAAAGAGTGGGGAGAAAAAGAGAAAAACGAGAGAGAAACGTGTGTGGGAGGGAAGCTGATAGAGAGGAAAGACATGACAGAGAAAGAGAAACAGAAAAAATGATGATGGAAAGAAAGAAAATTAATGAAGAGACAAAGAGAATGAGGGCTTGGGGGGAAAGCAGACGTAGAGAAAGAGAAAGAGAGATAGATAGATAGATAGATAGAGAGAGAGAGAGAGAGAGAGAGAGAAAGTGTGTGTGTGTGTGTGTGTGTGTGTGTGTGTGTGTGTGTGTGTGTGTGTGTGTGTGTGTGTGTGTGTGTGTGTGTGTGTGTGTGTGTGTGTGTGTGTGTGTGTGTGTGTGTGTGCCGGTCCTACAGATTGGAAAAAAAAAGGGGGAGAAATGGGACAAGGAAGCGGGAGGGGAAGACAAGAGAGGAGAAAGTTGAACACGAAGGGAACCAAAGTGGAACATCGGAGAGGGGAAATGGTAGGGGAAATATGGGAATGGGAGAAAAAGGAATGGGGAAGGAAAAGTGAAAAGAATTATAGAAAGAGGGGAGGGTAAGTGGGGGGGAAATTAATCGATGGAAATGGTTGAGAGAGAGAGAGAGTGGGGGGGGGTAAGCTAAGAGAGAATAAACAAGAAGAGACGGTGAAGATGAGGAGAGGGCAAGAAAGAGGGGAGGGGGCGGGGGTGAGACGAAGGCGAGGGGAGTATAAGAGAGGGAACGAGGTGGTCATAAGGAGGGTGGGGGGTAAAAAGGGGACAGGGGGTGGGAGGATCAGGGGGGAGGGCATCTTTATGACCTACTCGTGATATATCAACATTAAGTACCAAATAAATCTGGAAGTGATTAACAGAGACTATCGATGCCTTCCCTACTCCACCTCTCTCTCTCTCTCTCTCTCTTCTTCCTTTACCCCAGTCTTTCCACTTTCTTGTCCCATTCTGTTTCTTCCCTTACTTCCTCTCCTCTTTCCTCCTCTCCCCACTTCCCTTCTTATCCCCGCCCATTCCCGTCACTTTCCATTCCATTCCCTCCTGTCTTTCCACTTTCTCTTACATATCCGTCTCCCCCCCTTGCTGCCTCTTCTCTTCCCCTCCTCTTCCTCTTCCCTCCCCTTCACCCCCCCCCCCAGTAGCCATGTTTAACACACAGTACATATCCCTCACCTCTGGCCTGTAATCCACATCCTCTTCCTCCTCCTCCTCCTTCTCGTACTCCTCTTCCTCCTCCACTTCGATATATTAAGCCTTATCCTCATTCCAATCAATAATTATTTAATCACCATCACCATTCATTCAGTCAATCATTATCATCATCATCATCATCATCATCCAGACATCCTTCCGCACCTATGGATGGAGTAAGGTAGAGTTCAGAGAGAGAGAGCAATTAATACCTCACAGAACAACCAAAAGTCTAGCTAAATACATGGGCCACACACTCATTCAAAAGCCACCTGAGCCCCTGGAATCCTCTCTCTCTCTCTCTCTCTCTTTCTCTCTGAAAAAACGCATCTACATCCATAACTCCGAGCGCTGCATAAAAAAATCCATAAATACTGGGATTAGTACCGGGATTTGTGAAAAAAAAAGGCTAACTAGGAGAGGCAACAACAGGATTATGACATCTTAGAAAAAATAGAAAATAAATAAATAAATAAATAAATAAAATCAAAACATGCTGGAATTACTTTCTTGCTGGGTGTTTCTCTCTCTCTCTCTCTCTCTCTCGTGACTAGCTACGTATCCTCCTCCTCTGCCTCCCTCATTCTACCTCCCTCCTCGCCACTCACACTGAAATGAGGAAACTTTTGGAATCACACACACACACACACACACACACACACACACACACACACACACACACACACACACACATACACACACACACACAAAGCCAGATGTTAAAATTGGTAATGTTAAGACTTTTTAATACAGGGCCTACTGTTTTACACAATCTCTCTCTCTCTCTCTCGCTCTCCTTCAAACTCCCCGGCACTCTCTGAAGTATTGGAGTTCAACGGGTGTGATAAACTAGTCTGCTCTCTCTCTCTCTCTCTCTCTCTCTCTCTCTCTCTCAGTACATAAAGCTGTCCCCCCCCCTCCCTAATGTATCTACCTTGCATCTTTATGGCACCACCACCACCATAAAAACATTATATACTCTCTCTCTCTCCCATCATCATCATCATCATCATCATCGTCTTTTTCCCTCTTGTCCCTTTTTTCTGTCACTTTCCTGGGTAATGAATTTTATTACGCCTTAAATATATTATGTTCACAATATACATAACCTTTATTTTTATGAATTTATATGCTTCTTTAACTCTATATCTTTTTCCTGGCGTCAATATTTCACGTCTACAGAATGAAAAGAATGAGACTAGGAGTGGAAATGGAGAAAATGAAAGTATGTTGAGCAAAGAGGGGGAAGAGAAATAAAATATGGGCGAAGAAAGATGACTTGAAAGAATAGTGAAAACTGGGGAAAGCCGAAATAAGAGCATAACTGGAAAGGGGGAGCTAAAAGACCTAAAGGAAGACAGAAAAATTAAAGACAAATGCAAAAAGAATAAGACTGGAAAGTGGGGGAGCTAAAGAAATACGTGAAATGGTGGGAAAGAAGAAAGAATAAGAGTGACAAAAGGGAAGAAAGCTGAAGAAAGCAGAGTGAAAAGGGCGGTGAGAATGAATGATGAAAGAATGAAAACTGAAAAGGGGGAAGGATCGAACGTAGAGGTATAAAGAAAATGGGAGGAGGCGGAAAGTAAAAGGAGGCGACTAAAAAGGGGTCTAGAAAGAGATGCTTTGAGGCTACGACGTCTAAAAGGAGGAAAGGGAGACATTAGTACGGTAGCTTTACATGCCTAAAGCGAGGGGAAGTGAGGGGAGAGGAGAGGGAAGAGACAAGAGGGAAGTGAGGGGAGAAGGGGGGGTGAAGAGAAAAGAAAACACGGAGGAGGAAAGGGAAGTCGATGGAAAATGAAGAACAGAACACAAGAGGAGAGGAGAGAAAAGCAACAGGGAAAAGAAAGTAAGGGAACAGGTGGGATGGGAAGGGAAAGAAAGAGAAGGGGAGTGAAAGAAAGGAGAAAGAAAAGGAACAGCATAGGAATACAGAAGGAATGGAAATGGAAAGGATGAAAAAGAAAAGTACATAAACAGGATGGGTAGGAAAGGCCAAATAATAACGAAACTGAAAAGAAAAGAATGAATGGTGAGGAAAAATGAAAAAAAAGAAGATGGAGAAGAAAGAGTGGGTAGGAAGGGGACTGAAGAAAAGATGGGATGAATGAAAAAAAAAAAAACAGAAAAATAAAGCAAACGAAATTAAAATAAAGGCGAAACAAGGGAAGAGGGGAAAAAGTAAAAAGTGTAAAAATGAGAAAGCGAACGAAGCATAGAGACAATAATGGGAGGGTGAAGGAAATGCAAAATAGAGAGAGAGAGAGAGAGAGAGAGAGAGAGGAAACCCACCACCCCTCCCCTCTCCCCCTTTCTAGTCACCTCTCCCTCTCTCTTTCCTCTTCCTACACACACACACACACACACACACACACACACACACACACACACACACACACACACACACACACACACACACTCAATGATATATGGCAGGCCTCACTTCACCCACCTCAATGGAAGATGCATAATTCATGGCCTTAAAAAAAAAATAATAAAATAAAGTAACTCCCCCTATTCATTCTTATTCAGTGTCATTCATCCCTACTCCCACCCTCCCAAATTCTTCTTTTTCTTCTACTTCTTCTTCTACTTCTTTCTTCTTCTCTTTTTCTTTTCCTTGTTTGTTATCCTTTTGACTCATAACAGTTCCGAGAGTTATCAATAGCTTTGTTACCTTTTACTTTCTTTTATTCTCTCTCTCTCTCTCTCTCTCTCTCTCTCTCTCCCATTTTCTCCCTCCCACCCTTATCCTCTTTCATTTCTCTTCTCTCATATTCTCTTCAATAGTTTTTCCAGTTCCTCTGTTTTCCCTCTCACTCTTCCCCTCCCTCTTCTCCATCCCTTTCTCTCCCCCTCCCTCTTCTCCATCACTTTCTCTCCCCCTCCCTCTTCTCCACCTGTCTCTTTCCCCCTCCCTCTTCTGCACCCATCTCTTTCTCCTTCCTCTTCTCCATTCCACTCCACCACTTCCCCACCATTTTCCCCTCCTCTCCAACACCTGCAAAGGGCTGGGGGCCACAAAGGGAACTGTGGCACTGGCAGAGAATCACTGAAATGTTTGGCTAAGGCACGTTGTGTGTGTGTGTGTGTGTGTGTGTGTGTGTGTGTGTGTGTGTGTGTGTGTGTGTGTGTGTGTGTGTGTGTGTGTGTGTGTGTGTGTGTGTGTGTGTGTGTGTGTGTGTGTGTGTGTGTGTGTGTGTGTGTGTGTGTGTGTGTGTTTCCAGCCAAACCCCAGGAATTAACTTCGGTGTAACGGATTAGTGGGGGATTGATCATGCAACACTGCCATGATTGCACCAGAATTTTCAACACTAGTATCACCTACGATCTATTATCATTATTATTATTATTATTATTATTATTATTATTATTATTACTACTACTACTACTATTACTACTACTATTCCAGCATTCCCCCATCTCACACCTACAAAACAGAAGGAACATAAGCAAATTAACAAAAAACCCTGATCACCATTATCCCTCTATAAGCGTAAATGAAAGCCCGTATAAACACCATCCCCCCTCCTATTAACTTCCATAAATGACCGCAGTAGCCATTAAGAACCCATTAACACAGCCCACACATCCAGGGAGGCCTTGGTATTGTGGACCTAGTGGGCTCCCTGGCACTTCTTCGTTATTAGCATTTTTCCATGAGCCACATTAATAATCTCTCTTATGTGGCATTCATTCCTGTATTTTATATTATTGTTTTTATATCCTTCCTATCTCCAGACGATTTTATTTAGCTTGAGGATGGATTTTTATTTCGGAAAGCAGATTGAAAAAAAAATCCCTTTCACCACCAAGACTTACTGAAGAAATAAATAAACAAATAAAAGCTATCTAGTAGTTAAGATAAAAAGTAGAAGTGATTCAATTTGTTAATAAAATATACGCACCACAATAAAACTGAATAAAACCGCTCGACGGTAACCAGAATAAATCTAAATACGGTACACATTCCTGGTCAAGAGAGAGTTTTAAATCCCTTCACTAAGCGTCAATCGAACCGAGTGGGGTTTAAGTACAAATCTGCATAATAAATCGTTGCTTGAGAGGTGCTAAGAGCCTCCTAACCAACGAGAACATTGCTCCAGACCTCAATACACTTGACAATACAATGATAGAAATGAGTGAAATGACTAACAGCACAAATGAATATATTAATTAGCTTACCTGGATAATCTGATAGTCTACCTGAGCTCTCACCCGTACAATCAAGCCCGACACTTACCTGGAAAAAAAGATAAATGGTAATTAGTTTCGAGGATCCGTACAAATATATTCATCATCATCATCATCAGCATCATATTTCGCACTATTACAAACGGCCCATGGATGGCCAGGAACCAGAGAGAAGCAAATCACATGCATGCGCGCACGCACGCAAGCACGCACGTAAACACACATAAACACACACATATATACTGTACATGTACATACATACATACATTACATATATACATACATACACGTCTTTCTCTTCCTCTTCTCGCTCCTCCTCCACCTCCTCATCTTCCATATTCCTCACACAGTCTGCCGCTAATTTACTACTCATATTACTGCTCCTCCTCATTCCTAACACAACTGTAGACTTCCTCCTCCTCCTCCTCCTCCTCCTCCTCCTCTCCTCTCCTCTCCTCTCCTCTCCTCTCCTATCCTCTCCCCTCTCAGTACACCATCCCACTGTGGTAAGGTAACAAGCTCACAGGCCAGGACATCATCATATTAACTTAGACGTCTGCTCTCTCCCTCGTACACTAACTAGACGTCTGGAGGGAAGCTGTCTCCTCATGTCTCCTGTCCCTGTCATTGGCTTCTGTTTTATATTCTACACCAACCTCTATATTTTAAACATTCAAACATTAACTCAGACATATGATCCATTTTCACTGTCTCTAGATAAGTGTCTATTCCTGTCTCTCGCTCCTGCCATTGGTTCTCCTTCTATTCCTGTCTCTTGCTCCTGTCACTGGTTTTTCATTCCTGTCTCATGTTCCTGTCTCTACTCTCCTTTTATTCCTACTCCTTTCTACTTCATGTACATTTTAACACAACTGTCTGGTTCCTTGTAACTGTCTCTCCCCCCCCCCTTCTCTCTCTATTTGCACCCGTCTTCTTTTGTACATCTTCTATGTCTGTTCCTTTCTATTTAACCCACACGTTAACACAGACGCCTGATGCCTTGGAGCTATCTTAGGATGAGCCTGTCTATTCCTGTCTGTTGTTCCTTTCACTGGTTCCCGTCTCAACCTTGTAACTCGTAAACTTCCACCTCTTCTACTCCCTTTCTATTCCATTCCCACATTACTAACCAACCAACAATCTAACTATACCCTTTTTACTCTAACCTAGCCTAAAACTGTCATTTCCCTATCTTGAATACGAGCTGCAACGATGGATAAACACTAGAAAATGATGCTAGTCATGAAGAAGTGCTACGGAAACAATGCAGGGCCACAGTTTTGCCTTATTCTACCGCTGAGTTACGTGAAATAGGCTGCAAAAGGACGAAAATCTAGGCCAAAGTAAGTTGAAAAGAGTATGGGCGTTTTGGCGGTAATCTGTCTGTTCCTGTCCCATCCTCCTGTCGCTGACTCCTGTCTCAAGCCTTCTGTCTAACCCTCTTCTGTTCCACATCTTCTTCTATCCCTTTCCATTCCTCTCTTTTCCATCCAGATATCAACTTAGGTGTCTGGTCTCTCGTAACAATATTGAGGGAGTCTGTTTCTCTGTTCCTAGGCTTCCCCTCGTCGCTTGCTCCTATCTCAACTATATACTCTCTCTCTCTCTCTCTCTCCCCCTACCAGCCTATTCAACACCTTCCCTCACTCCTACTCACTCTCTTCCGTCCCACCCAGTCTCTCTCTCTCTCTCTCTCTCTCTCTCCTCCCCACATCCCAATTAATCCCCAAATCCCCGGACCAGACTCTCCGTGATATCCCTCTGTCCTAACAACGCGTCCAGTCTGGGAGTTTCCATTACAGTCTCCTTGCCTCAGTATGCACTCTGTCACTCTGAATTTCTCTCTCTCTCTCTCTCTCTCTCTCTGTCGTGCAATCTTGACACAGCATCGGGCGTGTCTCTATAATCCATGCATAGTAATATAATCCAAGACACCCCTGTGATTACCTGCATATAATTACACACCTGAAGACGTCACTAGATTACACCTGACTGCCTTCCATAATCACCTAAAATCTCTATAAGGAGTGCATGGGTTATTAGAGACTGGGTTATGACTAAATTATACTCTTAATTGGTACCATTAGGTGTGATTATTTACCCTCCTTTCGGTTCAATATTTCGTCTTGTGTGGGTAGGTTTGCGTGATTGAAATTGATGACTTAGACTGGAGATATTTAAGTTATTTAATGTTAATGTGTTTATAAATTTAGATGGGAAGAGGTCTGGATGATGATGATGATGATGATGATGATGATGATGATGACGATGACGATGACGATGACGATGATGATGATGATAAAGCTGGCGATGGCGATGGCAATGATGATGATGATGATGATTAAGGAAATGGTTAGTGATAGTGGTGACCTGCGTTCGAAAGGAGGTGAGATCAAAGCCATGCCAAACTTGTTAAAACAGCCTCTACTAATCTTTTACGAGACCTACCGACATGTCATAAAAGAATCCCCGCTAAAATTAGACACCCCTTATATGTACCAAGTATGGACGGTGGGCATTAGCACCCGAGAGATGACACGCGAAGGTGTGTTTCGTAAGAGTCCGAAAAAAATGTTCATGCACCTGCAGTTTGTGAGAAAGGTTATGGTGATGATGACAACGACGAAGATGATGATGGTGATGGTGACTGTGAAGATGAAACCAATGTCGCTGATAATGATAAGGATGATTAAATTGCACGTCTTGATTACGGGCATCTAATTTACCACAACCACGAGCATGTCCCCCAAGTTTCGCATCCTGATCATAGCTACTGAAAACGTAACATCCTATAATCATCCACCAAGCTTCACCCCTCGATCACACCTGTCTATAATATTCCTCTATTACATCTATCACTAATACACCTTAACTCCAGCTGTCTATAATATTCTCAGCACTTATAATTACACCTGAGCGTCCCTGGTGATGGTAAACTATAGTAATATATTCTCAGGGGGAAATGGTTTGATATCAGGTAGGTACGCTGTTATTATGGCAATCTTAATTATACCCTTGTTACCTGGCCTGCATCTTATACACCATCCTTATGACTGCTAAAAATACTCTCAACACAAAATAATTGCTCCCTGAAATTACTGCAGGTTTCTTAATTATAGCTGGCTACAACACTAAGACGTATCATTATATTTAATTTCAACCTCGTGCGATTCTGTGTATAGAGAAAGCAAACCTTCTGATCTTGAGTTAAAAATATCACAATCATGTACAACAACTTCAATACTATAAATGTGAGACGGTTTGCCCATATGCGGCGAATGTAGGGTAAAGGAATAACAAAAAGTGGTGTGAACGAGACAGAAGTGAAGGTTAGCAAAGCAGTGGATGGTAAATGGAGAGTCATGGGATAAGGAATCGCTATATAAGGATAGATATGACACAAGGTAGGCCTACTGTTCTCGCCAAGACAGGGTGAAGCATCAGTCAATAAACAGACACATTACCCTACCAAGATCTCATTAGGTTCCGACAAAATTTCGAAGCGGTGTAAATTAACTCCATACAGCACCTGTATGCTTGAGAATTATCTATACCGTGGGCAGAGATATACTAAGCTTCCCTCAGCTTAGGAATACTAGCCAGCAGAGGAAAGTGGGGAGCAGAAGAGATGAAGCATGAGGCAAACTTTTGTCCCCTGTCGTGCATAACATACTCTATATCCCACAGACAAGAGTAAACTGTATAATTATAAACTTTAGAACACACACACACACACACACACACACACACACACACACACACACACACACACACACACACACACACACACACACACACATTCTGAAGTTGTGCAGGGTATCTTGAAGTGCGTCATAATTATTACCGAGAGTGACGCCGACTTCACCACACCAAACTTGCCGTGGTGATATGCTTGCTCTACGGCATGACGTTTGCAATACCGGGTAATAGTAGTAGTAGTAGTAGTAGTTGTAGTAGTAGTAGTAGTAGTAGCAGTAGTAGTAGTAGTAGCAGTAGTAGTAGTAGTAGTAGTAGTAGTAGTAGCAGTAGTAGTAGTAGTAGCAGTAGTAGTAGTAGTAGTAGCAGTAGTAGTAATAGTAGTAGTAGTGACACGACGAAAATAAGATGATAAACAACATAACGACTACGACAGCAACATGACCGAAAAACGACGATTAGTAAGGTATGGTGATGACGAGAGAGAGAGAGAGAGAGAGAGAGAGAGAGAAACTTGATACACTCGTGGGCCAGTAGTCTCCTGATATCTATACTTCCTACGTACTTCCATGTTTAGCCCAGGCAAGGTGAGATATTGTGCCTAGCTGTGTGAATCTACTCCCGCGGGTGTGAGTAATTAGTCAGGTGAGGGTCAGGTGAACACAGGACGCCAGCCAACCCGACATCTTCCCACCCACACCTTAATTAATGCCAAACCCACCTACTTACCAACCCACTACATCGTTCCTCCCACCCACCCACCCACATCATCCACCCTCTTACCCACCTCCCCACCTTTTCACCCACCCACATCATACATCCTCCTACTCACCTACCCACATATAACATTCACCCTCCCACCCCTCTACTCATCCACATCCATCCACCCACCCACCCACCTCCCTACCTACCCACCCACATCATCCATCCTCCCACCCACCTACCTACCCACAAACATCACCTCATCATCTTCCATAATTCTCTTTCTTACACACCTAACTTACTGATACCTTCTCCATCATCATCATCATCATCATCATCCTACCTCCCGATTCCAAATATATAAAAACCATATAGATTTCCCAACCACGGTATCATTTTACCCTCTAACACTGAAATCCGGAAAAATCCCCTTATTCTGGCCAAATCCTGTATAGTATTCTGAATCCCATGGCTTCATCTCTGCAGGAGCACATTATCTACACTCTATCACCAAAATACGATAATACAGTCTTTTCCATCTACCAGAGATATCACACACACACACACACACACACACGGAATTCCTAAGCACAATAACATTACATTTACCGTCAATACCAACTCCCCTTCATTTCCCAAAATCTTTTCAACCCTCACCCCCAAAGGCATCCCTAGCTAGCACTTCATTTGGCCTGAAACAATAGCCACTCTCACGCCTATTAATTTGCGGGAGAGGAAGGGAGGGATGGAGGGAAGGAAAAAAGAAGAATCTGTTAACCAAACCAAAGTTCCTCCGGCAGACACGAGTTCGGATCATATTTTTGTGGCGGTTCCGCGTCCGGGCGAGAGTGATGACACAAGTTGGACCATTATGAGGCAGCGACACGGCCAGGCTAGTCCTCACTACCGGGGACTTGGAGGAGAGATGGAGAGACGGAGAGATGGAGAGAAATGGAGGGGGAGAGACACAGGAAAGGGGAAAGACAATGATGAAGAGGAATATGAGGAGGCGACACTGGCACGGTCCACACAACCAAGGATTTGGAGGAGGGACGGAGAGAGATGGAAGGGGAGGGATAGAGGAATGGCGAAAGACAATGATGAAGAGGAATATAAGGGAGAGGCACGGGGACTTGGAGGAGAGATATAGTGATGGAGAGAAATGAAGGGGGGGGGAGGAAAGGAGAGATATGAAGGGAGATATAAAGGGAAGGAGGAAGAGATGGGAGAGGAGAGGTGAACATGGACGCCAGTATGAGGGAGAGACTTGGGTCTGTGCAATCTACTTAACCAAGGGAGAGAGAGACAGAAGGAAGGAGGGAGGGAGAGATGGAGGGAAGAAAGGAGGGAAAGACAGAGGGAAGGAGGGAGGGAGTGAGAGACAGGTGGAGAGGTGGAAGAAGAAATGAGAGAGAAAACGAAATACAGGTGAGACGGATTAAAGTGAGAGGAGGTGCATGAGGGAGGGAGAAAGACAAAGATGGGGAAAGACGAAAGAAAAAAAGAAACAAAGGATGAGAGGTGAGGCTCTGGTCTCCACAGATAAGAATTTGGAAGCATGAGGGAGAAAGAGAAAGAGTGGAGGAAGATGGAAGACAGGAAGGGAGGAAGAGAGTAGAGAGGGATGGAGGAAGGGAGGAAGAGATGGAGGGAAAGAAGGAAGGAAGGAATACAGCTGAGAATGAGGAAGCATAAAGGGTCCGGGTTCTAAAAATGACGACTTTGTGAGCTGAAGGAGGGATGGAGGGAGAGAAAGATGGAGGTATGGAGACAGAAATGGAGGGGTAGGGAGGTAGGGAAGAATGGAGGATGAAAAAATGGAGAAGAGAAAGAGGAAGCGTGGGAAGTGTTTGGTCGTAATGAGAGAGAGAGAGAGAGAGAGAGAATGTGGTATGGAGAGAAAATGAATAGGATATAGGGTAGGAGGAAAGGAAGGACGGAGAGAAGAAAAAAGGAAGGGAGGGGGGAAAAGGAGGAAGATCAAAGAACGAGAGGAAGAGAAAAAGGAAAAGAAAAGGGAATCAGGAAAAGGAAGAAAAGTGAAGGAAATAAAGAGAAGGAAAATCAAGAGTGGGGAGGAGGAAAGGAGGAAAAATACAAGCAAGGAATATGGTGGTCAGAAGATGGGAAAAAAAAGATGAGAAAATAGAATGAAAAAAATAAAGGAAAAAATGAAAAGGGCGAGAAATTTGGTGGCCAGAGCTGGACATGGCGGGGATAAGTGTCAGGAAGTGAGAGATGAAGTGGAGAGAGAGAGAGAGAGAGAGAGAGAGAGAGAGAGAGAGAGAGAGAGAGAGAGAGAGAGAGAGAGAGAGATGGAATGAAGAGGAGGTGGAGAACGGAGAAAATCGGGGAGGGATATTTGCGTGAGTGGACTGAGCTGAGGAAGATGCCGAGAACGATGTTGGATTGGCGTGAAAATGCAGGAAGGAAAATGACATATGACAGAAAAAAAAAAAAAAGCACAACATATTAAGGCTGAGAAAGGGGAAAAAAATGGAGAAAAGAGGAAACACATGAGGAATATATGAAAGAGTGGATTAAGGAAGATGCCAAGGAGGAGGATGGAGAAGGTGTCAAAATGCAACTGGAAAAATGAAATAAGGTAAAAAAAAAAAAAAAAGAAAAAAAAGAGGATTATATGAAAAAAGGGAAGGGATAGAAAAAAGAACAAAAAAAAAAAAAAAAAAACTGAAGGAAGGATATCTGAGGGAGTGGGTGGTTGAGTCAAGAAAGGGTCCAGAACAAGGTATGGCATGGGGGTGAAAATAAAAATGAAAAAGGCATATGAGGGGAATGAACAGTGGTTTGGAGTGGGAAGCAGGCTATAATATACGCTGCTAAAAATAAAAATATAAATAAATAATTCAATACATAAATAATGGAAATGAAAAATAACGGGAGTATAAATCTTTTCTGCCCCTCATTTTTTATTTATTAGTATTATTATTATTTTTTTTTTTGCTGACGACAAACGATTTTATTAATTTTAAGAAACGTCCCTTGGCAAGAGGAAGTTGAAAAGGTGAAAAAAAAAAAAATGACGAAAGTGAATGAGACAATAGAAAAGTGAGAATATATATAGAAATCGGATCTAGAGGAACAATTAATAGAACGATAAAATAGTGGACAATAATAGAGAATATATGCACAGAAAACGAGAAAGGAAAGAAAAATGCAAAAAAAAAAAATAAAAACAGGGTGAGAGAGAGAGAGAGAGAGAGAGAGAGAGAGAGAGAGAGAGAGAGAGAGAGAGAGAGAGAGAGAGGAAAGTTACTGGCGAAGTTATTAAGAAGAGGAAAGACAGAGAGAGGGGAGAGACAAGGAGCGAGAGGATTAGGAAACTTGGTGGGGAGACTGAGAAGGGGAGAAGGCCACAGTGAAAAGAAAAAGGAAAATAGTGATGCAGAAAAAGAGTTACACACGTACCCGTAGAAAGAAAAAAGAAAGAAAAAAATGAAAAAAAAAAAAGATGGAAGGATGGAAGAGAGGATGGATGGATGGATGGATGGATGGATGGATGGATGGAGGGAGGGAGGGAGGGAGGGAGGGAGGGAAGGAAGGATGGAAGGAAAGAAGGAAGGAAGAAAGAAAGGAAGGGAGAAAAGAAAATGAAAAAGAAAAAAGGAAGAAAGAAAAAAAAAGGAAGGAAAATATAGACAGAATGGTGAATAGATAAAGACACACAGACAAAGGCAACAGATACACAGGTGGATACAGGTGTACAAATTAACATATTACACGGATTTATTCTCACAGTCATTAATCCTAACCAGCACTTCCTTGGTCATTAAATTCTCACATCCTGTTACACCTTTCAACAGGAGATTTTTCCCTTTACCTGAAATAAATCTGCAGGTAACACGAACAGATATAAACACACGTAGGGCACAGTTATGGTTCCTAATTTTTCTTCCTCAAAATCAAGAAAAAATTATACACAACATAAACCGCCAAAGTATCAGGATTAAGGGAAGCTGTATCATCTTTACCAACAAACAAACAAACAAAATCTCTCTTACTCTGAACAAAGGCGTCTAGTGGGAAGAAAAACACTGAGGAAATATAAAAAAAGAGGATTCACCTTGTGTCTTTCCCAGGTGTTTTCTTAAATGGGTTCTTTTCACTTTCTCGCCTTCCTTTTCTTTTTCATGTCTCATACTCCTACCAACCCACCAACCATCCAACTCATCTACTACCACACCTGCCTGCCTATCCACCCACCTACCTACGTACCTACCTACCTACCTACCTACCTATCTGTCTCCACCTTTGCAACATTTCCTTCCCTCCCTTCATCTTTCTCTTCCAAAACTTTGCCCAACGAAAAATTTCCCACCGTCATCTTTCTCCTGTTCCGGCCAAACTCTCTCATATATCATTCCGCTTATCCTATCTATCCATCCTCTCTCTCTCTTTTTCTCTCTCTCTCTCTCTCTCTCTGTTTTCATTCTTCCTCGCCTACAGCAACTCCTTCACTTTCCCGCTTTATTTTCTACTCCATTCTCATAATTACTAGTTTCTCTCTCTCTCTCTCTCTCTCTCTCTCTCTCTCTCTCTCTCTCAATAATAATGTATGGATTCTACTATTTCTCATCTTTTTATCCTCTTCCCCTCCTTCTCTGATCTCTTTATGATTCTCAGTTTATCGCCTATCCTTCCTCTTCTAAATTTTCTTTTATTGAGAAAGAGAGAGAGAGAGAGAGAGAGAGAGAGAGAGAGAGAGAGAGAGAGAGAGAGAGAGAATGGCAAAAAGTGAAAAAACAAATATATAAAAAGACGATGAAATGAGAACTGTAAATAAAAAAATGGGGAAAACAAAGTAAATAAGAACTGCAGGAAGAAAGAGAAGAAAATCAAGGAGGAAGGAAGAGGAAAAGAATCAAGAAGAAGAAAGGAGGAAAAGAGGGAAACAGATGGATGAGAAAACAAAATGGAAGAGGAAAATTGAAATGGAGTACCAGAGGAGGAGGCAGTGTGGAAGAAGAAAAGGTTAAGAAGAAAAAGAAGAAAAACATGGAAGAAAACTGAAATAAAGAAGAAATGAAGTGAATGAAGAAAGAATGATGGAAAGTTGAATGATGCAATTAGAAAGGAGCTTAGGTGAAACTGCCAAGAAGTAGGCGAGAAAGGAAAGGAAGAAGCATGAAAACAAAAGCTGGGAAGAGGGAATATGAAAGAGGAAGGAGAGGCGGGAAGATGAAAAAGAGGTTGCAGAAGGATGAAACAATGAGAAAGAAGGAAGCTAGAAGAAGGAAGTGAAAAAAGGAGGTGAAAGACGAAAGTGAAAGGAGGGAGGGAAATGAAGGAAGGAAAAGAAAGGAGGAAAGGAAGGAAGAAATAGACAAACGTGAAAGGAAGGAAAGGAAGGAAGGAAATGAAGAGAGGAAAGGAAGCAAGGAAAGTAGGAAGAAAAAGACATGGAGAAAAATGAAAGAATGAAGGAAGGAAGGATAACAAAAATGGAAAAACGCACCGGTAACTAAAAGAAAATTACAGAGGAAGAGGAAACCTGAAAAGAAGATATGTAACTTAAGTAATGGCAAAGACTGACGAAGGAAAGAGGAAAGAAAACTAAAGACAAAGGCACACTAGGTTAAGGAACAGCAAAGACAGCATGAAGACAAGATAAAGAAAACACGGGGGTGGAAAACTGAAAGAAATAGTGCTGGAGGAGGTATAGTGAAGGCAAAGAAAGCACAAAGGAGGAGGAAGAAAAACTGGAAGGAAGGAAGGAGGGAAAGAGGGATGGAAGGAAGGAAGGAAGGAGTGCCGAAAGAGGAGGGAAAGCGAAGAAAGGAAGGCAGGATGATGAAGACGGAGTAGAGTTAGCAAAGAGAAGAACGATTGACCAAAACAATGGAAAATAGGATACGAAAAATTGAAACAAAACTAAAACAAGGGCAGGACGTATATTAGGGAAATTTAACTGGAAGAAAGGGAGGAAGAAAGGAAGGAAAGAAGGAGTCCCCGAAGGAGTCAAAGAAGGAGTGCGAGTGGAGGAAGGAAGGAGGGCAGGAAGATGAAGAGGAGGGTGCACTAGGTCATTTCCAATTTGTCCTCCGAGACTCCGGTCGCTTCCTCACCCGAACTGCAGCCCCTCTGAGTCTCATATCTTCCGCCTCCCCCAAGGGCTAATATGAAATTATGAGGGCCGCCCCGCCATGGAAAGGGGGTGGGAAGGGGTGGGGAGAGGGTGGGAAGGTGTGGGAAAGGGATGGGAAGGGGTGGGAAGGTGTGGGAGAAGGGATGGGGAGGGGTGGGAAGAGGTTAATGGATGTGGGAGTGACTTGAAAGGAAGCTAGGAAGAAGGGGAAGGGAAGAGATGGGAAAGGGGAAGGGAATGATTGGGAAGATGATTGGGGAAAGAGATGGGAAGAGGGCGGGAAGGGGTGGGAAAAGGGTGGAAGGGAACTAAGAAGGGATGGAAATTACGAGGGCCGCCCCGCCATGGAAAGGAACTGGGAAGGGGTGGGAAAGGAGGCGGGAAGGGGTGGGAAGAGGGTGGGAAAGGCGAGAAGGACTTGCAAGGAGTTAATGGATCTGTAAATGAGCTGACAGAGGCTGGTAAAGATACTCAAAGGGAACTGGGAAGAAAGGGGGGGAGAGCAGAGATGGAAAGTGGGTGGGATGGGGTGGGTAGAGGGTGGGAAGGGGTGGGAAAGGAGGTGAGAAGGGATGGATGAGGACTTGAAGGTGGCCAAAAGGAGATGAAGGTAGTTAATGAATCTGGAAATGAGCTAAAAGAGGGCTGAGAAGGGTTGCAAATGTGGTGGAAAAGGATGGAATGGAAGTCAGGAAGAGGAGGAGGGGATGGAAAGGGAGTTAGGCAAAGAAGGAAGGGATGGAGAGGGAGTCAGGAAGAGAAAGAAGGGATGGAGAGGGAAGAGAAGGAAAAGGAGCGAGGATGGGTTGGAAAGGGAGGTGGGAGGAAAAGAAAAAGGTGTGGGGGAAGGAGAGAGAGTAGGAGGGGATGAAGAGTGTCTGGAAAGTGACTAAATGGGTCTGAAATTGGTCTGACAAGGGCCTGAAATAGGCAAGTAAGGGATTTATATGAAGGAAGAGCTTTGGCTGACGAAGAAAATGAGCTAAGAAGTAACGGGAATGGAGGTGGGAAGGGGTGGACAGGGTGGTAAGAAGGGCGGGAAAGGGGATGGGAAGGGAAGGAATGGAATGGAAAGGAGAGGATATGGGAAGGAAAGGAAAGGGCGGGGAAGGAATGAGGAGGGAGGTGGCATGGGATGATAAGGGATTAAAAAGTAGCTAAGGAGCTTTAACTGGATAAACTGAGATGGAGTAGAGATTAACGATTGGAATGGAGTCGAGAGAGGCTGGAATAAATCTGGTAAGGGTCTACGAAGGGCTGGAAGAGGCTGGCATAAGACGGTGATGGGCTGGAAGATGCTGGAATGAAAGTGAGACGAGGTGGGAAGATGCTGAAATGAAGCATAAATGGACTGGAAAAGACGCTGGACTGAAGTTGAGGCAGACTGGAAAGATGCTGGAATGAAGCACAGATGGGATGAATGATGCCATGATGAAGTTGCATAAGTATGAAAGGACGCTGAAGAGGAGAGGAAAGAGGTGAAAAGAATCAGAGAGATGAAGAGGAGAGAAAGAAGGTAAAGATAACTAGTGAGATGAGAGAGTAGCAAGTGTACAGGTTAGATGGGTACTGACAACAAACAAGAATACAGGAGGACAGAGTAGAATTATGTCGTTCTTAAAAGGATTGTCGTTTTACACAGAGACTGATGAGTTCTAGAAGTGTATTGAGGAACATCAGAAACAGGCACAGGATGCAGAAGTGAACCAAGGAGATATACAGTGTGATAGATTATAATGACAGAAACTGGGGAGTAACACGAAGGGAGTTAGGTATGAGAAAGACCAGTACAGAGCAGTGTAAAGGAATGGAAGGCAAAAGAGAGTGAGTGTGGAGAGTGTGAGGGGAAAACAAGTCTTAAAATCAACTGGGATTGTGAATAAAAGGAAATAGCTTGGGAAGTGATTTAGCTACCTGTTTCTCACTCGACCTTCTAACCCGGAACATCCAAATCATTACCACCACCACAACCACCACTTAATAGCCTCCTTTCTCTTTCTCCTATGTTTATCATATTTTTCCTCCTCCTCGACCTCTTCCTCCTTCTCTTCACTGTCATCCTCCCCCTATTTTTATCTTCTCTACCTACTTTTCTCTCCTGCTCCTGCTCTTCCTCCTCTTCCCATCTTCTCATCCTACATTTCCCTCCTGCTCCTCCTACTGCTCCTCCTTTTCCTCCTCCTGCCCCTTCTCCTCCTCCTCCTCCTCCTCCTTCTTCTCCTCCTCCTCCTCCTCCTTCTCGCATCTTTTCTCCTCCCTCCTTCAGCAGATAGCCTCGCCCTGCCCCTGCCCTTACACTTTACGGTAATGCCTGATATTTGCCCTGACATAAACACACTGAGGGAGGAGGTGGCCCTTTAGTGGGAGGCATATCCCCTTGGCTCCTCACTCATCTCAACCTCTCCTCTCCCTTCTCATTTCCTCTCCTCTCGCGATACATTTCTCTTTCCCATCTGACTCAATAGCTGTCTCCGTCTTCTCTTCTCTCTCTCTCTCTCTCTCTCCCTCGAAGTGCAAAAAAGGAAACACTATCTCCCACCATACAAACAGCAAGACAAACAGATACAGATAAGAAAAAGAGATAAGATGAAGAATGAAGACGACAAGGACAATAAAAGAAGGAAACTAGGAGAGAAAAAAGATAGCAAGGAGGAAAAAAAAAAGCCAGAAACACCTTACCTGTGCGAAAAAAGTGGCACCTATGACAACCCAGGTCGTCCTTAATTAACAGGTAACCAAGAGCGACCGCGAGGGGAGACTACGCCAAATTACCTTATATTAAAACACGCACGATTAAACTAACCGGGGGAGGTGTGTGTGTGTGTGTGTGTGTGTGTGTGTGTGTGTGTGTGTGTGTGTGTGTGTGTGTGTGTGTGTGTGAACATGAGGGGGACAGTTAACCCAGGGTATGGGGGACTGAGGGTGGTTGGAGGAGGGAATATGGGAAGGAGCGAATGGGGGAAGGGGAATGTGGGTGGGGGAAGGGGAATGTGGGTGGGGGAAGGGGAATGTGGGTGGGGGAAAGGAAGGGCAGGGAAATGTGAGAGGGTGGGGGGCCGTAAGAGTAAGGAAGCATGAAGGGAGGGAAATGTGAGGCAAGGGGAATGTGAGAGGAGTGCGTGTGGTGAGGAATGTGGGGTGTTGGTAAAAAGGGAGGAAAGTAAGGGGGAAATGCAGTGTCTGAGGAAGGATCAGGATGCATGGGGAAGATGGATGTGTGGGGGTGAGGTGGGGGTACATGGGGTGGAAATATGTGTAGAGATGAAGGGGTGGGAGGGGGAAGAGACACGTGTATTTTGGGGGGATAGACCAATGGGATGTGGAGTGGTCTGGGGGTTGGGGGAGGGTTGTGGGTATGTAGCGGGGGAAGGCAGGGACATGGGGTGGAAAGATGAGGAGGGGGAAGTGAGGGGGGGGAGATGACAAGAGGATTTCCAAAACACACATCAAACTCCATCCAATTCTATTTTCACCCAATCACTCACCGGGCACCAAACTTTTTTTTTTTTTTTTTCCAGCGAGTATATTTAATCACACGTCAAAAGGAAAAAAGAAAAATGCTTCTCTAATATGTGTCAATGCTAAACCCGCTGCAAGTTTATCAATATCATGTTCGGCCATCACCCACACACGACTCAGTGGAAAAAATTGTTCGGTGAAAGGACTGCATTTGGTCTGACGGACTGACTGATGTGCTGTCATGGCGAAAACAAATTAACACAAAAATATGTAAATAAGTAAATAAAGATCGCATGACCATACGAAGGCAAAGAAAAAAAGATATGTAGAAAAGCAGAAGCACAAGCACACACACACACACACACACACACACACACACACACGAGTACTCTTCCTTTCCTCTCTCATATTCCCCTCACCTCTCTTCCTCTCCCCTCTATCAATCTCACTTGTCCTAATTTAATTCCGCTTCCTCGCATTGCACTTCCTCAACTCTCCCTCCCTCCCTTTTCCTCCCCTTCTCCCTCTTTTCTCTCCTCCTCTCTCGCCCTTCTACCTCCTTCTCTCTCCTCTCTTCTCTCTCGCTCCTCCTCTTTCCTTTTGTCTCCCTCCCCTCCTTTACCCTTTCTATTCCTTCCTCTCTTTTTCCCTCTCCTATCTTCTCTCCTCCTCTCCTCACTCCTCTTCCCTCGCTCATCCTTTCCCCTCTTATTGTACATTATTCCTTTTGAATCTTAAGCCTCTCTCTCTCTCTCTCTCTCTCTCTCACAACTACCCAGCAACGGTACTCCCCAGGCACCTCACGTCCTCCCTCTTTCTCACCCAGGTCACAACCCCAATGAAAAATAATGCAGAGTGAAATATCGTGGTTAAAGGCATGGTTGTGTAGGGGAGAGGCTGTGGTTAACTGTGGCTGGGACTGTGGTTAGTGGTGGAGGGAACTGTGGTTGATGGTAAATATGGCTGTGGATAATTGTGGTGGTGACTGTGGCTACTGGTGATTGGGACTGTGGCTAATGGTGGGTGGGAGTGTGGATGATGGTAACTGAGGCTGTGGGTAAGGGTGACTGTGACTGGAAGCACACAAAAACACTTGAAACTGCTTGCCACAAATTGCTTTCTATTCCAAGGGCTGCTCTTTGGCCAAGTTATCAGAACACCTAAATTAAACAACTACATAAAACTTATCTAAAGCATACAAAACTAAAAAAACGAAGCACAAAAAAAAACGGAACATCAAAAATCAAGCACAAAAAGAAACACTAAAAAACAACCACCAAAAATCAAACACCAAAAACCAAACACCAAAAAACGAAGCACCAAAAACGAAGCACCGAACACGATGCACCAAAAACGAAGCATCACCATCACCACCACCACAAACGAAGCACCGCCACGAAGCACCAAGCACCAAACACCACCAACCAGGACCTCCTTGCCACGAATTATTAACTATTCCAGGGGCTATTCCTGTTTGGCCAACCCTTTATCCCCACGATCATCAAACGGCACCAAAATGGAACCCGAAGCTGGGATGAGCGTGCCTTTGTTTGCCTCGCCAGATAAAGGAAGGGAGAGAGGGGGAGAGGACGGGGGCAGGTGGGTAGGCAGGTAGATGGTTGGTGGGTAGGTAGGCAAGTAGGTAGGCGCAGAGACAGATAGGTAGAAGAGATAGAAATTAAATGGTTTGCCTTCTCTTCTAATTATTTCTATTCAGGTAAAAACTCCTCTCTCTCTCTCTCTCTCTCTCAACCACCCATCCGTCCAACCATCCATCCCCGTATGCAGTAAATGCAAAACTGTTAATATTAAGGCCAAACCATCCAATACGACCCCTAGATTATGAGCATATACCTTCTTCAGTCCCTATTTGTTTTACTCTCCCTTTTCCTTCCTTCAGACCCTCTCTCCTCCTCCTCAATAAACTCCGCCAATTATAGTTTATACCACTTCAGGTTTTACATTCATCGTACTTCTAAGTTTTATTTAATTAACTCTCGTGTTCACATAACTTTCCACGTCTCTCATCTTTCCTTTTTTCATCTCCCTTTCAACTTTATGCTTCCTCTGTCCAATATCCCCTCGCATCTTTTATTTTTCCTTTATTATTTACACCTTTATCTTCCCTCCTCTCCTTGCTTCCCCTTCTTCTGCCATCTTCTACATCCTTTACCTGCTTTTACTTGCCACTAAATTCTTCCCTCTCATCTTATGTTGCTGTCATTCACTTCGTTTTCAAGTTCTCATCTTCATTAGTTCTCTCCTTCTCTCCCTTCCTTGTGTGGCCTACATTGGATTCTATTACTTCCTTCTCCCTCCTTCCTTCGTTCGATTATTCCTTCCTTCCTTCTTCCTTACTTTATATCTCCATTATTTACTGTTTCTTACATTTCCATTATTCCTTCTCTCTCCCTCTACCTTGTTCCCTCCCTCTCGATCACTGTCTCAGTATCCCATCTATTTTCTCCTTCATCTCTCGAAGTCTTCTTAACTCCCCCCACTTCTTCTTTCCCTCCTTCTCTCTCTCTCTCTCTCTCTCTCTCTCTCGCCCTTCCTTCTTCATATTCTCCGTCTTCCCTATCTCTCTCTCTCCCTCTCTTCCTCTTCCTCACCACTTTCATCACCACACTCCACGTCTTGTTCATACCTCTCTCCATCAATACTCCTTCCATTTCCATCATAACTTCCCTTACTTCTCCCTCCATAACTCTTACTCTCTTCTCCCACTTTCTCTCTCTCTCTCTCTCTCTCTCTCTCTCTCTCTCTCTCTCTTCATACAACCCTTTCTCCTCCAGCCCTCTACGAACCTCTCTCCTTCTCTCCCCTTTCTTCTATCTCTCAACTTTCTCTCTCAATTTTCTGGCCGCAACTCTGCAGCTTTCAGCCAAGTGCATCATCCCTTTCTGTCTTCTCACTCACCCTCTATCTTTCTCTCCCTTCCACCAAGCATCTCTCTTTCCCTCAATCTTTCTTCTCCCTTCCTCCTCCTCTTCCTCCATTTCTCAATTTTCTCCCTCAATTTCCAGGGTCCAACTCAGCAGCTTCTACTAAAGTCGCTCATCTTGCAAATCTACCTTTCTGCTTTCTCCCTCTCCCTCCATCCCATCTCCCTTCCTCTCCCTGCCATCCTCCTCTCCCTCCATCCCACCTCCCTTCGTCTCCCTGCCATCCTCCTCTCCCTCCATCCCACCTCCCTTCGTCTCCCTGCCATCCTCCTCTCCCTCCATCCCACCTCCCTTCGTCTCCCTGCCATCCTCCTCTCCCTCCATCCCATCTCCCTTCGTCTCCCTGCCATCCTCCTCTCCCTCTATTCCACCTCCCTTCCTCTCCGTCATTTTCCTCTCCCTCCCTATTTGCTCCATCTCCCTTCTCTCCCTCCATCTCTCAACTTTCTCCCTCAGTTTTCAGGCCTCAACTCTGTATAACCCTACCTGCTTGTGCCTCACCCTCCAGACTCCCTAACTATCTTTTCCCACTCCCTCTGTTCCTCTCCCTCCATCTTCCTCCATTTTTCCTCCATCTTTCCTCCATTTCTTCATCTCAACTTTCTCTCTGAATTTTCTGAGCCGAACTCTGCAGC
>NC_136959.1:59534661-59644661 GCF_032717465.1 Coenobita brevimanus | reverse complement strand
CAGTTCCCGCCTTTCAAGACTGTGGGGAGGCGTGTGGGTCTGGCTGTGTGTTTATGCATGCTGACTTCGAGGTAATCCGGGAGTTTAGTGCATGTCTGATCCCCTTTTTCGCTACGAGAAGGTGAAGGGAATAGAACTATGGTGATAAAAGTGAAAGGTAAAAGACGGTATTGCAAATAAGCCTTTAACTCCATTGGTTTTAAGTACGTTCTATCTGTCTATCCATCTATCTTCCTATATATCCAGCTATCTATCTATCTATCTATCTATTTATCCATCTAGTACTTCACCTTTTGAATCCAGCGACGTCCTTAATATATTCTTGTATTTATTTACAGTCCAATACTATTACAGAGCGGGGTATCTCTCTGGCAAATAAAAATCTCTGCGGTTAGTGATGAAACAGAGCCAAACAGAGCTGGGGCGTGGCGGTGAAAGGGTTAAGGCGAGGGGAGTGAGATAAGCGTGAAATCATTTGCATACACTGGCCCATACCATATTCTTGGGGGTGAACCTGATTTTTAAAACTAGCTCTCGCTCTCTCTTTCTCTCTCTCTCTCTCTCTCTACCGGTGAACTCTAGACAAATACAATAAGAGGCTAGGACGAACGTGGTCCCTGATGAAGAAGACTTGAAGGAGGAAATATGGAGGAGGAAAGATGCAAGAGGAAGGAGGAAAGATGAAGGAGGAAGGAGGAAAGATGGAGGAGGAAGGTGAATAGAGGAAGGAAGGGAGAGGTGGAGGTGGAGGTGGAGAGGGACGGGAAGGAGGGAGGACGGAGGGAAAAGGAAAGAGGATGGAGGAAAGAGGAAGTGGAGGGGATAGAGGAGGGAGATGGAGGGGATAGAGGAGGAAGGTGGAGGGGGAAAGGCAGGAGGGGAGAAATGGAAGGGGAGGCAAGACAGGGAGGACGGAGGGGAAAAGGAGGAGGAATAGGAAGGAAGGGGGAGAAAGGAGACGGGAAGAAGGAGAGAAAGGAAGGGAAACGGAGAGAAAGGCAATGCAAGAAGTGAGTTTACAGGAAAAAGGACAAGAATGAAATGAGAAACAGGAAAATAAAGGGAGTGGGGGGGGTGCAAGACGACAAAGGAAGGAAAATGAGAGGGAAGGGGAAAGAGGAACGAGAAAGGGAGAAAAAGGAAGGGGATAAAAGAGAAAAGGCAAGGAAAAGAGGGGAAGAAAATGGGTAAAGAAGAAACGAAGGGAGATTGAGGAAAAAGGTACTGGAGAAATACAATCAGACAGGACCCGAATCTAAGAAGGAGGGGGAAGAAAGGAAAGAAGGATGGAAGAAACATGCAGAAGAGAAAGGAAGAAGGGGAGAAAAAAAAATAAACATGAAGGACAGTAAACCGACGCGAATGAGGGAGGAAAGACGAGGAAACGTAAGGAGGGAAGGAAGAAGGAAAGTCATAGGAAGAAGGAGGACGAAGGACAGACGGGAAGGAAAAATGGGGAAGAATAATAGAAGAAAGGAGGAGAGAAGGAGAGGAAGAAGGAAGGAAAGAAAAGAAAGGAGGGAAAGAGAAAAAAAGAGGAGACAAAAAGAGGAGGAGGAAAATAAAAAGAAAAGCACAGAAGACGAGGGAATAATGAATGATAGAGGAGGGAGAAATGGAAAAGTGCGAAGGATTAAGATATTTACGAAACAAGATGGGGTGAGATACCACAAGAGTATACAAAATACACACACACACACACACACACACACACACACACACACACACACACACACACACACACACACACACACACACACACACACACACACACACACACAAAGCAAAATGGGGTTAAAATCTACGGATCTAACAAGCCATGTTTCGCATCCAAATATACGACGCTATATTACCTTCACTCGATGACGTCATTAATCAATTTCTTGCCATTTCCAGACAATTCAGTTAAGAAGAACTTTTCGACTTGGAGGAGTTGGATACAACCTTCGTTAACTTCTTCAGTACGAGATCGTTCCAAAATTGAACAAAATCGTCTCAAGGTAACAAAAATATCAAGGTAAAAAAAGTCTCAAGGTAACATAATCGTCTCAAGGTAATAAAATCGCTCAAGGTAAACAAGAATAAAATGAAGACACCCTCGGTTAATTAACCTCTTAAATCCAACGACAATTAACCAGCCGTACGGCAAAAATAAGTTGGTAGGGAAGAGGTGTTAGGGAGTTTCTTCAACTGACGATTTATTTATTTTTTTATTACATTTGCTATCCTCTTCTGTGTTACATAAATCACACTAATATCACAATACTCTGCATATATTAACGTGCAAAACGATATTAACCAGCCGTATCCAAAAATAAATCGCTAAGGAAGAGGTGTTAGGGAACTGACGAGACCCCGTACGAAGATAGAGAGATCAGGAGGTGCGAAGGAAATAAGATTGGAGGGGGAGAGAGAAAGCGTGGCGATAAAAATAAAGGTAACAAAGAGGAGGATAATAAAGAACAGGAAGCGAGAAGAGGGGAGAGGAATAATGGGACCAAAGCACAATTATGGATAAAGGGAGAAAAAGGGAGGAAATAAAGGAAGAAAATAATGGGGAGAAGATAAGGGGAAAAGATAAAGGGAAAAAATAAAAGAAGAAAATAAAGGAAGAAAATAAAATAAGAATATAAAGGAAGAAAATAAAGGTGAAACAAGGAGAAAATAAAGGGAAAAAATAGAGAGAGAAGATAATGGGATAACATAAAGGGAGAAAATAAAGGAAAAAATTAGGTGAGAAAAAAGTAAGAAAAGAGGTGTGGGATTTTTTTATTTCCTTTTTCTCTTTTCTCTCTCTCTCTTTTTTTTTTTTGCTTCAGGTGGGGCCAACTAAGAAATCGAGGGCTTGAACGATATGTGAATCGAGAAACAATGATTAAAAAAAAATGACAAAAACATAAAGGATGTGCTCTCTCTCTCTCTCTCTCTCTCTCTCTCTCTCTCTCTCGTGAGGTGGAGGTAGGACATCGAAGGCTTGAAGGATGTGTGATGGACTGAGTGGTTCATTTCACTGGGGATCTGTTGACATTAATTTTATCATTTCTCTTCCTTGTTTATTGAATCTGTCTGTCCTAATTATCAGTAAGAGGATGAGGACTGGGACGGGGATAAGGGTGAAGAGGAGAAGAGGAGGAAGAGAAGGAAGAGGATGAGGATGTGGAGGAAGTGGATGAAAATACTGGGGAAGGGGATAAAGATGAGAAGGAAGATAAGGAAGATAAAGAATAGGAGGAGGAGGAGGAGGAGGAGGAATAAAAACGGGAAGAGAAAAGGCAGGAAAAAGATGAGTAATATAATACGAAAAAGAGCAAGACGACGAGGTGGAGCAAGACAAAAACAGACAAATAAGAGAAATAAATAATGGCTGCAGAAAATACCCCCCAAAGACCATAGAATACAATGGAAATAAAGGAGTGACCCATTGAATCGCGGGTGAGGTCTGGACGTCATCAATTCTAGGTGATTTCACGCCTGATTTCATTACTTTCAGATCACAGTCTCTCTCTCTCTCTCTCTCTCTCTCTCTCTCGTACATAATTTCGTTCTGCGAGGTCATATATATTTCATGGTGATAAAGGCTAATATATAAAGATGAACGAGAAAGGCACATTAACATATGAAGGATGAGGGTGAGAGATGGGCAGGCGAGGTGAAGAATGAGAGAGAGAGAGAGAGAGAGAGAGAGAGAGAGAGATTCAGTGATATGAAGAAACACAACGAACAAAGTGAGGTAAAGGAGGGGAAAAAAGGGAGAAGAAGTAGGGAGAGAGGAGGAGGAGGAAGAGGAGGGAGAAAGAGGGAGTGGGGAGGAGGGAGAAAGAGGGAGTGGGGAGGAGGGAGAGAGGTAAGGGGAAGCTGGGAGAGAGGGAGAAGGGAGCAGGAAGAGAGGGAGAGAAGGGAGCAGGGAGAGATGGAGGGGTACTGTTTATATGGGTAGCTAAAACAACACCTATTCTCTCACTGTCCCTTTCACCTCCATCCAAAACAACAAACCAGCCGGAAAGAAAAATTGAAAGAAAAAACATTAATAGAAACAACAAAGGCCTACTTGACTACTTTTAAAATTCCTGCTATAATACATGCACACTTATATACACTTACAAACACTTATCTATAGCTGTGTGAAGTAAGGCGAACACTTATCATCCACCAACAACTGGCAATTCAAGATGCCGTCCACTCTTTTACAATCCACAGCACACACACGAGATTATCCAACACTGTACATAAATATTTGGATGTATGGAGACAGCACAATACAGCCACTTCCTTCCAAAACTCAATACATTCACTTTCTTACACAGCACACAACAGCACTTTTCCGCACTATACATAAATACTTGGATGAATGAAGACAACAGAATACTCAACAAACACCACTATTTTCTTCATCCACGCTGCCACTCTCTCTCTCTCTCTCTTTCACATCATAGCACTGACTGTCAGACTCACAGCCACTCAACAGGGATGCCCATCCTATCGAGTTTTTGTTTTTTACGCTACGACCAGATTACTATTTACTATTTAGAGGAGACTTGCGAAATGGAAAGGTGAGATTTACCTTTAATTAACCCCCTTTCACTACATGAGGTTCTTCCAACATTAAAATAGTGAACAAAAACAAGAAAAAAATACATCATTGGACTGAACGGGTGAAATCAGGTCAGATCTATGTAACTCCTGTCCTCTGACCCCGCCTACCACCATTGTCATCAACGCTATTACAACAAGCAAACTGCCCCAAGGTGAAGTGGAGTCCTTTTTACATATTATATAACTGTGAGAAGGAAGGAAGGAAAGATAGATGGATGCAAGGAGGGAAGGAAGGATGAATAGATGGAAGGATGGAATGCACACACACACACACACACACACACACACACACACACACACACACAAATAATTATGAAAATGAGTGATATATTGTGAGTCAGTAAACAGCGCTACCCTTGCTAATAATTACCAATAACAACAACAATGGTAATGCCTGAGGTGCCGCCCCAATACATACACACACACACACACACACACACACACACACACACACACACACACACACACACGTACGTCCCAGCCATTAGCAAATGAACGCAAACCCACCCAACATATCCAATACCCCAATACTAATAATTACGCTACACCAAGAATTTAACCAACCTACTAATTTAATTTTTTATACGGAAGGCTGCTCCGACTTTACATGCGTAGTCGTTAAGTTCATTCCAGCCCCCCAAGAATCGATATTGATGCTTAAAATCATAGTAGTAGTAGTAGTAGTAGTAGACCATCCTCCTTTAGGGTAGGTCATATCGGTGCCACCACATGAAGGCGTCTCTCTCCAGCATTTTTTTTTTTTTTTTTTGGGGGGGGGCCACGGTACTCCAGTTTTACATCATTTTTTTTATTTTTTTTTAACTCCGTGACACACCACACAAAACATATTCCACAGGGTTCCAGTACTAAATTTAGCTAATATTAATACCACAAAATTACCTCAAGTTCTTCTCTGGTTCTAAACTGGATGGAATTTTGTATTAAAGTCAACTACAAAGCCACATTCAGTCCCATATTTCCAGCATCTCATCACCAATATCATTAACCTTTCCTCTTCTATACACCATATATACAAAAAGGCCTATTCTTCTATACATTAAATGGTATATGACAGCCTCTCTTACCAATACAAACCCACAATTTCAATAACTCAATACTCTTACTAGGACATCACCACACCACAATTGCACGATTTTCTATACGCTACTCTTATATGGAGAGGAGAGACTGTTGTAAATCGTCGAGCCTATTACAGTCCATCTTTTCTCCGATTACAGTCCATCTTTTCACCAGACACCCATACGTCCGTGGCACAAGTCCAATATTCCAATACTAATAATAATTCAGGACGGACACAGCCATACCATTTCTACTCTGTTATGGTCGTCTCATTCCACTTTACATGAAGAGAATTATGTAAACCATTTTAATATATTGCTGCATTTAAAGTTCGGTTCACAGCAACAACGGTGAGCAAGGAGCAGGGATAGGATGGAGGGCTTTTGTTAAATACGGAAATAAATAAATAAATAAATGATGAAGGATATGGATCTGTCTCGCACTCAGACAATAAAGGTATGTAATTAGTGTGTCCTACCTGTACTTAATTAAGGCTCGAAATTATTCAGGGATTTAAAGGAAAAGGCTAACAACCAATGGGTCAAAGAAGAGAAAGCTGGAAGAGGCTTTGGTCTGATGATGATGAAGAGGAAGAGGAAGATGATGATGATGATGAAGAGGAAGAGGAAGATGATGATGATGATGATGATGGTGATGGTGGTGGTGGTGGTGGTGACTGATGATGATGAAAATGATGATGAAAATGATGATGATGATGACGATGATGATGACGATGAATTTTTCCTTTATCCTCCTATCTGTATCCCTCCTAAACACACACAAGCTCCTGTGACTCACTCTCGGCTGAATAAAATCGTCTGCCATAATCTGAAATCAAAATACTCTAGCTATCCACACCACGAAAATTAATGGGATCAATATTTACACTCAGACTACTACGAATAAATAAATAAAAATCGTCTGGTTTACATGGAATACAAATACTAGAGTTCTTCCTACCATGAGAGGGTCAATAGTCCACCCAAGCAACCCTCCTTCATGCACTGTCTCAAGTTCAATCCTTCCATTTCATTTTTGGTCTCCCATTCCTCTCTTCCCCATCAATTTTCCTTTCTCTTCCACCATCAATTTCCCCTTCTCTTTCTCGCATCCCTTTCCCCTCCTCTTTTCCCCTCAATTTCCCTTCCTGTTTCTTCCTTCAGTTTCACTTCCTCTTTCCCCTCATCAATTTCCCTTCCTCTTCCTCCCATCAATTTCCCTCCCTCTTTCTCCCATCAATTTCCCTCCCTCTTTCTCCCATCAATTTTCAATCCTCTTTCTCCCATCAATTCCCCATCCTCTTTCTCCCATCAATTCCCCATCCTCTTTCTACCATCAATTCCCCATCCTCTTTCTCCCATCAATTCCCCATCCTCTTTCTCCCATCAATTTCCCTCCCTCTTTCTCCCATCAATTTTCAATCCTCTTTCTCCCATCAATTCCCCATCCTCTTTCTCCCATCAATTTCCCTCCCTCTTTCTCCCATCAATTTCCCTCCCTCTTTCTCCCATCAATTTTCAATCCTCTTTCTCCCATCAATTTCCCTTCCTCTTTCTCCCATCAATTTCCCTACCTCTTTCTCCCATCAATTTTCAATCCTCTTTCTCCCATCAATTTCCCTCCCTCTTTCTCCCATCAATTTCCCTCCCGCTTTCTCCTATCAATTTCCCTTCCTCTTTCTCCCATCAATTTCCCTTCCTCTTTCTCTCTTCAATTTCCCTACCTCTTTCTCCCATAAATTTTCCTCCTAAACATTATTTTACATTTTTTACATACAATCTACATGGACTTCTGTAAACCCACTGGCTGGATACTAGTCCCTCCCTCCATCCATTACTAAATTAACTTCCTTTTGCGGTTTCCTTCTTGTATCGGACACGTTCAATACCCGGGTCAGACTCAGTGGTTTGGACACGATGTATGAGAGTGACTATTTACATCCCTATGCTGTTTATTTTTTTATTTATATTTACAGGTGTCTACTTATTTATTTATCTATTATTATTATTATTATTATTATTATTATTATTACTATTATTGGTTTCCATCTCTGCAGGTTTCTTTTTCTCTCTTCTGTTTATTATCTTCCTTCTCTCTCTCTCTCTCTCTCTCATTTCTCGTCTCCCATCTTCATATTTCTCACCACGGCGTCGCTCCCCTTTCTTACGACATCTAATCATTTTTCTTCATCTTTCCTCTTCCTTCTGTCTCATATTTTCTTCTTTATTGTTATTCTGAATCATTCCGCTCATACCAATTCTATATTTCACGTTTTCTTCCTTGTTCCTTGATCTGTTATTTTATTTTCTTCTTTTCATTCAGAGTTCTTTAAGATCTGATTATCATTTTTACTTGTTATCGTGTTCCTTGTTATCTATCGTCCCCGTCCTTACCTTTATTCTGTTTAATTATTATCTTTCGACTTTATTTCTCCTTCGATTTTTTCCTTACTTCTCCCATGTCTTTCTATTTACTTCTTCTTCGTCTGTCAATTTTTCCTTCGTTTTAACCTCATTCTTCCTTCGTTTTTCCCCATACTCTTCCTTCGTCTTTATCCTTACTTTTCCTTCGTCTTTCTCCTTATCCTTCCTTCGTTTTTATCTTAATTATCCTTCGTCTTTCTTATTCTTTCTTCGTTTTTGTCCTTAGTTTCCTTCGCCTTTCTCCTACTTCTTTCTTCGTCTCTATCAATACTTTTCCCTCGTCTTCTCCCTTACTTTTCCACCCATCCGTCATTCTCACCAACCCTCCCGCTTCCCCTCTCACCTTCCCTAGCCGTCCATCCACACATCCATCATCACATCCATCTACTCAGTCAACCATCCATCCCGCCTTCTCTCAAGGTCTTACTCTTTGACTACCCAACCACTTTCCATCTTTCTTCAATACTGCCGAGAAATTCGCTTGTCCAGCTTCTCATCCTCCTATCCATCCCTTCATCCATCCATCTATCCATCCATCCATTCGTTCATTCTTTCATTCACATACTTATCGACCCATCCATCTATCCTTCCATTTTCTTAAACCCTCACTCTCACTCCCAACCATCCCCAATCATCCATCCACCCACCTATCCATCGCCTCATCCACCCACTCATCCTACTAACCATCCACCCATTCATCCAATCAACCATACACCCATCAACCCACCCAACCAACCATCCACCCATCCACCAATACATCCACTATCCATCCCGGCGTCTCTCATGCCTTTCAGTGACAAGATATCTCTCCCCATCCTCTTTCCGTTAATGCATCCACCCATCCACACACGCATCCATCTCTCCTTCTCCCAAACCCTCTCACTCTTTTCCGTCCCAACCCACTTTCCATCGTTCCTCAAGATGTCGATAAATTCATTCGTCCACCACCAAGGCGACCATTCTCCCCCTCTCCCCTTCCCTCCCCCTCAACCATCTCCCCCTCCCCACCCTCTCACGCACCCCTACAACTCTCCCACCCTCCCCCACAATCCCCCTATCAATCCTTCTCAAACCCCACCACACCTACCACCACAACCTACCTCTTTCTCCCCTTCCCAGAACCAACCTCTCCCTCCTCCCTTTTTCACCCCTGCCACCTCCCCTGCCATCTCCAACTCAATCCCCCACTACCAACGACAACAACCATTCCCCTGTCCCTTTCCACAACCACCCCTGCTACTCCCAGCCAATCCCACCCCCCTGCCATTCCCTCTTCCTCACTCCTCCTACCCCCTGCCAACCCACCCTCCCCTGCCAACCCCCCAGACAATATGCCAGATCGGAGGGGCTGTAAATCCCCGACAAAATAAATCTCCAAGTGCCTTTTCACTGGTCCGATGCGCTTCTTAAATTCCCCCATATTGGCGGTGCGGAGGGCGAGGTGAGCAGAGGAGTGGACATTCATTGGTCTGAGAGAGAGAGAGAGAGATTCACTGGTTTGAGAGAATGTGGGGTAGAGGTGGGACAGGGAGATGGAGGGATGAACATTCACTGGTTTGAGGGAGAGGGGTGAGAGGGGGAGGGGTAGAGGAGGGAAAGGGAAAGGGAGAGGGAGGAAGGGAAAGGGATGAACATTCACTGGTCTGAGAGAAAGTGGGGATGTGGGGTTGGGGGTGGGGTGGGAGAAGGAGAGGGAGAAGGAGAGGGAGAAAGAGAAGGAGAGGGAGAGGAAGAGGGAGAGGGAGAGGGAGAGGAAGAGGGAGAGGGATAGATATTCACTGGTTTGCGAGAGAGTGGGAGTGCGGATAGTGAGCATGGATGAAGGAGAAAATGAGACACGAAGAAGGATAGGGATAGGATAAGAATGAATGTGGGAGTAAGTGTGGGAGTAAATAAAGCAAAGAAAGGAAAGGATATTCGCTGGTATGAGTGTGTGGGAGGGGGTGGGGGAGTGGGGAGAAAAGAGGGAGAATGAGATACAGAGGGAGAGGGTGTGGGAAAGAGAGAGAGAGGAGGAGACAGATGATAAGATTTGGATGAGGAAGGGAAGAGAAACAGGTTGTGAGTGTTGGAGAGGAGTGACAGAAGATGAAGAAGATCTGAGATGCGGAGAGAAAGAGGGTATGCATGAGGGAGAGTGTGTGAGTCAGAGAGAAGGCAATGGTGGGGTTTAAGAGTGAGAGTGGGTGAGGATAGATCGATAGACAGACAGACAGACAGACAGACATAGATAGATAAAAAATAGTGGGCTTAATCTATTTCATCTAAGTCCGCAGCTGGTGCATTAGGTCCACCTCTTCAGTACGAGAAGCTGTATTTTAATTATTTCTAAAGCCAGATGATTTTGCTTAGTTTAGGGGATACATTTTGTGCTATAAGTAGGGAAAAAGGAAAACATTTTGAGATAATAGACAAACAACAGACATCATCACCATTATTATCATAACATCATCATCATCATCTGACCAACTCATCAATAAAGAATGAGGAAAATAATCATCTTGAAGTAAAAGATGAACAGCAATCATCATTATGATCATCATCATCATCATCATCATCATCATCATCATCATCTAACCACCTCATCATTAAAGCCCTCGAAGTTTTCATCACCATTTCACAGGAGAAACACTAAACCAAAAATATAAAAAATGAAAAAATAAAAATACCAATAGGAAAGGAAAACAGGAAAACTCAACTACAATAAAGGACAAAAAGGAAAGGACACAAGAGGGGGATTAAGAGTAGGATCCAGAAAGGGGAGGATCAGGAGGAGGAAGATCGAAGGAGAAAAGGAGGATTAAGTGGAGGAGAAGGCAGGGAGGGAGGGAGAGATTAGGGATATGGCAGGGAGGATGGGAGTGGGCGTAGGGGGAACTGCGTGAATGGGAGGGAGGGAGGGAGGTCAGAGATACGGGAGGAATGAAAGGGAGAGAGAGACGGGGGGGGTTAGGGTTAAAAGTAAATGGGACAGAAGGAAGGAAAGATTTAGTGGTGTTAGGGTAATGCATATCTATCTATCTATCGATCTATCTACCTACATGTATTTGTATGTATGTATGCATGTATGTATATGTATGAGTATATAGTTATTTATTTTTGAGAACAGGATATACGGGTAGGATATATTATGAAGGGAGGGAGAAAGGGTGGGAGAGCAAGAAGGAAGAGGGAGGAAGGGAGGAGAGGGGGAGGAGGAGGAGAAAGGGAGAAGAGAATATGAAACAGAGGGCAAGGGAGGATATATGAGGAGAAGGAAGAAGGGAAAAGGGAGGAGGGGAATAGGGGTAAGAGCAGAATAAGGAGCAAAGCAAGGGGAAGGAAGGTCAGGCCACTATGAGGGGAAAGAGTGGGCAAAGGGGAAGCTGAAAATGGAGGAGGAGGAAGAAAAAGGGAGAGGGAAATGATGGTGTTGTGGGGAGATGAGGAGAAGGTAATAAGGAGAAGTTGAAGTAAGGGGGACTGGGGAGAGAGGGCACTGGTGGAAGGGAGTTTGAGGGGTGAAGGGGAAGGGGGAGGGTTAGGAGGAGGGGTGAGGGGAGGGGTGAGGGTTGAGGGGAAAGGGTCGGTATTAAGGAATTACAGTGCCGGACAGAGGGGAAGATCAGGTCGGTGGTCAATGATGGGGAAGCTTGATAAATACTGACTTACGAGGGGAGAGGGAGGGAAGAAAGGGAGGAGGGAAGAAAGAAGAGAGAGTATGGAGAGAGAACAGAGGGCAGAAGGAGGAGAAGGAAGAAAGAAGAGGGGGTATGGAGAGAGGAGAGAGGAGAGACGAGAGGGAGAAGAGAAGAAATGAAGATGAGAGAAGGGACAGACGAAAAGTGGAAACAAGCCAGGGGACAGACGAAGGAGGGATGGAGGGAGGGAGAAGAGGATAAAGGGTGAGACGAAGGGTGGGTGGGCAGAAGGGAGGGAAGAGGAACACAATTTTGAGAGGGACTGAGGGAGAAGATGGAGAAAGAAAAGGAGGGAATGAAGAGGATGGATGAAAAGGAGAGAAAAGAGGAGAGCTTGTGTAAAGAAACATAAGAACTGAGCACGAGAGAGGGACAGGAGAAGCAAGAAACACGGCGAAGACGAGAGCGAGAAGAGAGAGAGAGGAGACAGGAAAAAGCAGAAAAGAGAATTCATCCCCATGCAATTACATTAACTAATTCCGCTGAGGGGCTCGGGAACAAAGGGAAGAGTCTTTTCAACATAATTTCCATAAACTTTATCAAACTCTAATTTATTCCCAGCCTGACAACTTAAATACAACTGAGGCTCAATTTTTTTCTACACGCTTACTCCAGGGAAACAGCACCTCAGAGCGATAAAATGTGTGCTTTGTAACGAAAAGGAAATACAAGCCTGAGAACAGGAAATACAAGGCAGGGAGATACCTACAGATACCTGTAAATACCTGTAAATACCTGCCTTTGATATTTACTTCAGGATGTTAATATTTTTCACCCTCCTCTTCCGTTCCTCCCTTTTTCACTCCCTTGTACGTCCCTACTCCCTTGCCCCTTCCTCTCTTTTCCCTTCTCCCTCCCTTCTGTTTCTCCTCCCCCTCCCCTTCCCTCTCTTCCTCCCCAGTGACGTAGTTAGGGCGGTGGTGACTTCCTTTATAAAGCCATTAGTGGAAGGGGGGGAAACATTAGGCCAAGAGCTGGGGAGAAAAGATAAGAAAATGAAAGAGAGAGAGAGAGAGAGAGAGAGAGAGAATGTGTGTGTGTGTGTGTGTGTGTGTGTGTGTGTGTGTGTGTGTGTGTGTGTGTGTGTGTGTGTCTTATAGCATAAAGTTAAGGAATCTCTCTCTCTCTCTCTCTCTCTCTCTCTCTCTCTCTCTCCCCCAATTTTACACCCCGCCTTCCCCCAAGTGACTCTCCAACCACATTTCCACTCGCTCATTACCCAGAATCATTACTCGGCCTCTCATGACCTCGCCACGGAAACAATGCAGCTGTAATTAAGGCAAAATCAGACTCATTTGGCTTTCTTGCCCACCGCACTTATACCGCGCCGCCCAGTTCTGTTTTTCTTTTAGCTACTCATTATCTTTTTTACATTTTTTTCTATGTGTGTGTGTGTGTGTGTGTGTGTGTGTGTGTGTGTGTGTGTGTGGGTGTGGGTGTGGGTGTGTATCTAGTCAACCAAAATCATGGGGAAAGCTGAAAAAAAGTAATTAAAAGACTACAAAGCAAAACCAAAATACAAAAACCCCGAAATAAAACAAACTCATCTCGAAAGTTGAGAGAAAGAAGCCATTAACAAACGGAACTTCTGAAAAAAAAAAGGAGGAAAAAAAATAGAAAATAAAAACAAAAGAGACCCCCCTGTGGCCCGCAACAAGTTTTCCATTTTCCATTTTCCGGAAATAATGGGGGGCTTCCTCGCAGGGCCGGTGGGGCTGATGGAACTCTCTCTCTCTCTCTCTCACTCTCACCGTCTCTCTCTCTCTCTCACTCTCACCGTCTCTCTCTCTCTCTCTCTCTCTCTCTCTCTCTCTCTCTCTCTCTCACACACACACTGAAACTTCCTAAATAAACATATTATAAACTAACCCACTAAACACAGTAACTGATCAACCTCTCTCTCTCTCTGTCTCTGTCTGTCTGTCTGTCTGTCTGTCTCTCTCTCTCTCTCTCTCTCTCTCTCTCTCTCTCTCTCTCGCTCGCTCGCTCTGTGGCCTCCTTTTTAATTACATAAACTGGAATTCTCTTACGGGCAGGCGGAGAGATGCGGAGGAAGGAAACTGAGGGAAAGAAGAAGGAAATGAAGGAAGATAAAAATGGGAAGAGATGAAGGGGAAAATAAAAGGGATAATACCAAGAGAAGAGGAAGTAGTAAGACGTTGAGAGAAGGAAGGAAGGAATAGAGAGGAGGAAGAAAGCAAGAACACAGTGAAGGAAGAAAATAAAGAGAAAGAAAATGAAAAACACAAAGAAGGAAGAATGGAAGAACAAAGAGAGAGGGAAGAAAAGAGGACCATGAGAGAAGGACGAGAAAGGAGAAGATGAAGAGAGGAGGACGGAAAGAGACGAAGAGAGTAAGACAAACTGGAGAAAAGAAGAGGAAGAGAGGAAAAGGACAAAAATGAAGGAAGAAGATGGGAAGACGACAAATGAGGAAAGGGGAGGAAGAGAAGCAAAAACAAGGAAGGGAGACCAAACGAGGAAATAAGGAAGAGGAAGAAGAACGAAGGAAGCAGTTAGGCAAAAGGAAGGATGGAAGAAAAGAAGAAGAGGGAAGAAAACAAACAAGAAAAAATAAAACAGTGGAGGAACGGAGGACAATGAAAACAAGATAAATTAGATGGAAGAAAATTTGATGATGATGAATAAGATGTGGAGGAAGGAAGAAAAATTTTAAAGAAAAGAAGATGAGAGAACTGAGTGGGAGAGATGACAGGCCAGGAGTAAAAAGGAAATTGACTGGAAAGAAAAAGAGAGGAGGAAGGACAGCAAAATCAATAGAGAAAATGATATAAGAGGAATTAATAGAAAAACGATAATGAAGGAAGAGGGGAGGACAGAGGTGGAAGGAAGATAAGTAGAAGGAAGAGGATACAGAAAGGGTGACGACAAATTTAAGAGAAAAGATGGAAGACAAAAAGAAAGATGGAAAAGAAAGCAAAGGAAAATAGGAAAGAAATGGGGAGGATAAACAGATTATGAAGAGATACCAGAAAAAATAATGACTATATAGGCAGACAGATATAGAGACATGTGGAGAGGCAGGCAGAAGGATGGATCGATAGAAAGTGAGACAATAATAGATAATCAAAGAGGGATAGATACAGACGAAGTGAAAGTGTAGAATGGGAAGAAGAATTAACAGGAAAGACGGATAAACTACAACAACGACATAGTAGAGAATATAATTATGTGAGAAGGACGATAGAAAACCAGATAAACGAGAGGAAAGGAAGAGGCGATACACCAAGCCAGGAATGAAGCTGCCCGGATATGACTGCCACCGCGTGAAGGCTTCCTCACAATCACTGGGGGTAATGAAAGAAAGCAAAAACAATCACAGCAACATGAAACAAACCAGGAAAACAAAGGAAATGTTTAAATTCTCATCGCGTGTCTTTTACTCCCCAATTTACCCTCCAAAATGCATAAAGGACACTCAGCACAGACAGACAGACGGGAGGATTGTAACATTATCCCAGGGAAACTGAATAAGGTGGGGAACGAGACGAGGACCCAGAGAGAAAATATTATTGTCCCCCCTTGTCTTCAAATGAGAATATTTTATCATAACCACACCCTGGAAAATACAAAGAAAACGAAGAAAAAACAATAATCATCATCGTCATCATTATCATCATCATCAATATCATTTTTTCAACTAAATATTGTCGAGGAAAAAATAGTGTTTGCAAATAATTCGTCCCTCTGCCTTGAAATGAGAGAATAAAATAAACACACAAGCCTAAAAATACGGATAAATTGCAGCAGAGTCTAAGTAATCAAGATCCATAAACACAAATATGATCTAAATATTCTCACTAATACACAGGATAAATATTCTTCAAAAAAATAATGTGTGTTTCAGAAGCGCGAATATTTCTCTTATATCCTCGATCCATAATATAAAAAAACTAAATGAAAAATAATACCCGGTACTCGTTCTAAAATCTTCCCCTCCACCCCCTTCTCCTTCCCTTCCCTCCTTCCTCTGCAAATAAAATTAAATAAAAATAATCCAGTTTTCATTTCAGACGCGTGAATGTTCCTATAAAGCTCTGGACCCACCCCATATAAAAATACATAATATTCCAGTGTGCGTGCCCTCGAGTACACACACACACACACACACACACACACACACACACACACACACACACACACACCTAGATCTGTTCCTTGTTCACATCATCTCTTCCCGGGGAAGCTGCCTCCTAAATCTTTCTTTACCATTTCCCCTCGAGTATTCACAGCCTTCGAGATGGAAACAGTAAGGCTTATGTATTTATTATGTACTAAACTAAGTATGCATGGTGTGAGGTATGTATAATTCTGGGGGGAGGGGGGAATACACCTCAGTTTGTTTAGCCAGACCGGAACAAAATGCATGGGGGTAATCAGTAACATGGCAATTACATACAGATACACATACACACAAATACATATATATAAAGACACACACACACACACACACACACACACACACACACACACACTCGCCAGGCCTGTGCTAAAGATGATGAAGTTTACCACAGGCTACCATAAAGTCCCCGCAATCAAGAGTGTGACCACGGGACCTGGGGGAGACAAAGAGAGGCTGTGTAGCTGGGGGGCGGCGACTTTCTCCCTCCCCCCATGATCACGTCATTCATATCTCCTCTCCCCTCTCCCTTCCTTCACCACCCCATCCCTCAACTTTTCTCCCCTCCCCTCTCCCTCCTCTTAACTTCACCATCCCTTCGTCCACTTCCTCATCCCTTCCCTTCCCTCCCTTCATCTCCCCATCTCTCCATTCAACTCCCCTCCCTTCATCTCCCCATCCCTCCCCTCCCCTCCCCTCACCTGCCGTGGACAAAGCCGGGACGCTGCTGGCCAAAATAATATCGTAATGTACAGGCGGACACAAAAGTACTATTCCACTCCGTCTGCTTCACAATAAGAATATGTCCATCACTTACCTCCCCGACACACGATAAAGAGAATCATTAATCGGCAGAAAAGAATATATAAAAAAGTCATCTCTCAGCTTAAGAATATTAGTCACCAGAGGAAAACATGAAGAAAAAAGTAGAATATTTGACTAACTTATGCCTCCCACTGTATCAGAGGGGTGTTGGCTCGTGCCTGGCAAAGCATGGTATAAATCGATATGTTTCTCTTATCATCATTATCACCATCAATCAACACTACCACCACCACCATCATCATCAATCAACACTACCACCACCACCACCACCACCATCATCATCATCTCAACACTATCACCACCATCATCATCACGAATCAACACTACCACCACAATCATCATCATCAACACTACCACCACCATCATCATCATCAATCAACACTGCCACCACCATCATCATCATCAATCAACACTACCACCACCATCATCATCATCAATCAACACTACCACCACCATCATCATCATCAATCAACACTACCACCACCACCACCACCACCATCATCATCATCATCAATCAACACTGCCACCACCACCATCATCATCATCAATCAACACTACCACCACCACCACCACCATCATCATCATCATCATCTCAACACTACCATCACCATCATCATCATCAATCAACACTGCCACCACCACCATCATCATCATCAATCAACACTACCACCACCATCATCATCATCAATCAACATTACCACCAACACCATTATCATCAATTAACACTACCACCACCACCATCATCATCATCAATCAACACTACCACCACCATCATCATCATGAGTCACCACTACCACCACCATCATCGTCGTCGTCGTCCCTCCCTACTTTCTCTCTCTCTCTCTCTCTCCCACACCTTGAATATTTTATGCCGTGAACCCATAAAATTCAACGCGTCTTAGTTACAAGGTGTGAGTCTCCTTGGTTACTAGTCAAAATCAACCCTTCCCAGAAAGAGGTCAGGCGTACTATATTATGAAACATGCTAATAATTCTAACACTTTTGGGTAGATTAACATTCTCAAAATGACTGAAATATTTACTTCCTTCTTATTTTTATTTTCATTTTTCCAGAGAACGTCTAAAATAAACTGTTATTCCTGAGCGAAGCGAATATAATGGTGGAACTCTAAAACCTGCATTTCGCATCAAAGAAAAAAGGAAAAAGAAAAAATAAGGAAGAAACAGGTAACTGCAATGATAGGTGGAAATGATGAAATTCACCCATTTAATTATTTTATGAGATTAGTTCCGGTAAACGCTATTCAGGTGTGTTTTCCGCTGTTGGTAGGTGGAAGTGCTCACCATCCATTCACTTGATGTGATGTTGTTCCAGGTGACTCAGCCATGAATGATAAGTCAAATGGTTTCTTGTACCCTAGGAAACTATTTACTAAGCTGGGTGGTAACCATATAATCAATCGGACGCCTGATGGTACAGTGAATTAAGACGCTCAAATCGGATGTGGTTCATCAGGGTTTACATCAGGTAACTGGCTGGGGTCACATGATGCCACCAAAGGGCGAGCGGCTGGTCACATATCTGGACTGAACAGCCTAGCCTTGGGCCCTACGCTCCTGATGAGGTAATACAGGAAAGAGTGATAGATTGACAGATAGACAGAGACAGACAGACGCAGACAGAAAGACACAGAAAGGGAGCCAGTCAGACAGACAGACAGAGATGGATAAAGATAGAGAGAGAGATGGATAGATAGACAGACAGACAACAGTTTTTCATACAAGAAATAATGATAGCACAAAGCACCCTGAATACCGCATAGCAAAGGCAAGAAAAAACACAGGGGAATTCAGTGAGTGTTTTTCCCTGCATATTAAAACTGATTCTGCAGGAGGGGGAATGAGGAGATGCGTATTTTTATTCTATTGGCCAATTTAGCTGAGCACCCCGTAAAAGTGCTTCTTTGTGTGCAGAAAATGAGAACCAGTAACAAGGGCCTGTCTTCTCTCTCCCTAGCATCTTTTCCTTGGCAAATTATTCTTTGATATGCCTGGTTAACATCCTTTAGTGCGATATATTTGCTGGGGATATTCGATGGATTTATATAAAGGGTAGGACTGTAAGGTGTAATATGCAAAATAAATCAGTTAAGGTGTTTGGGAGCTTCCTTACGCGTCAGAGAGAGAGAGAGAGAGAGAGAGAGAGAGAGAGAGAGAGAGAGAGAATCAGAAATACATTATACACATATGTCTTCAGTATTCCAAGCCTACACCACAAAGTATAACAGGCGGGGCAAGGCAAAGCACAACACCCTTAGGGACTCAACCCGCCACACACACAGCAACACAAACAAGCTCACTCTCAACACACACACACACACTCACACACACACACACTCTCAACACGGCTCGTATATTAATTTGGCCAATTTCTGGAGTGAAGCTGAATTACAGGGAAGCTGTTGCGGTGCACTTGTTGCACTGTGGCTTCCCCTCCCTCTTCTCCTCCCCCCTTCTTTTGTCTCCTCCCCCTCCCCCTTCTCCCCCCTCCTCTGCACCTACAAAACACACCCAAGAGGCAAAATGGAAAAAGAAGTTACGGCAATTGTTTAACATCTCACCCACAGTTTCTTTTTCCTATAGTAATTCAGGTTATTAAAACTACAAGAGATGCAACCATATCAATGATCTGAAGTGCAGGACGTCTAACGATGGTATTCAGGCTAACGCAAAACGATTTTATTGAACTGAATGGGGCTACAGCTACTACTACTACTACTACTACTATTTGTTTTTCACAGGAGGAGGAGGAGGAGCGAGATAAGGGAAAACGCCCGGAGGCCAAAGCAAATACCCAATAATCTGAAACCACGCACACAAATATTTGTTTAAGGTAGGCGAGTTGCTTTTCAGTTGTGAGAAGAGAATGGTGGGAGGAGGAGGAGGAGGAGGAGGAGGGAAGAGGAGGAAACAGAAGGCGAAGGTGGTGGGGATGTGGGGGGGTGGAGGGAGGGGGGAACGATAAAACACGTGGCCGCTTGAAAGGCGATTTAAATGCCTGTAAAACGAGAGCATAAAGACTACGTAGAAACTCAGCACATATAAATACTGCTTCAAAATAATACAAGTTAATTTAAAGTCAGGCTTTCGAAATAGAAAACAAAAGAGGAGGAGGAGGAGGAGGAGGAGGAGGAGTGAGGAGGAGGAGGAGGAGGAGTGAGGAGGAGGTAGGTGTGTGAGGGTAGGGAAGCGAGAGGTGATTTAAACGCCTTTTAACACGAGAGCAAACAGCCTTAAACAAACTCCACACACATCAATATTACGGCACTTAAAAATTATTCCAGATAAATTGAAGGTAGGAGGAGGAAAGGATGAGGAGGAAGGAAAAATGAATAGGAGGGGCAGGCGGGGGTGTGAGGAAACATTCTAGAAGCGATGCGGGAGGTGTGGGTTTGGTGGTAGTTCAAGGGGAGGAGGGGAGAGGAGCAAGATCTAGAACGCCGGTAAAAAGCAAAAGTAAATGGCTAAACAGTACTGTATATCAAAACCAGGAACATAATACTACACCTGAAATAAAGCCAGCCTCCTTCATTGACTGTAAACGAAATCTAGCAATCGTTTACCTGAATTCACTCTTAACAACCCTCACCTTCCGCCATGACGCCAGACACCCGACGTCCATCCCTCCTTTCGACATTCTACATCCGTATCTTCAAATATCGTCTTTCCTTGCGAAGATCCACCACTCTCGTTACAACCACCGTCAGTATTAACCGTCTGGGAGTGGCAAGGTACGATTTGAAGCACTACAACGCACGGGAACTGTTAATCTTGAATAAGAGTATCCTTTAAAAAAACACGCACAACCTTCCACTTAGACATCTTGTTGCACACTGACCAGGTTACCACGTGGCATGGTGTTTATGATACGGCATTGCATCACTCAAAATTTCAACCATCAATCCACGAGGAAACTCAGTATTTATGGGACACTTTTTATCACACAGTATGGGCTATATCCAGTTTAGAAGCCAGATCAAGTTAAAATACTCATATGACTTCTTACTCATCCGCCCCTGTGCCATGTTATGAGAATTTTCAGTGACGTCCACGTGCGTGTTAAATGTCCAGAGCTTCCTTTTAAATACACTTGTTTAAACGTCCAGGAAACAAAACACCTTTAAAGAGACAGAGGTAAGAGTAACCGTGAGCGAAAGGGAAAGGGAAATGAGAGAGAGCTGTAGTAGGAGGGAGGTGGAGGAGTAAGAGAGAATGAGGAAGGGAGAGAGTTGGAGGAAGAGGGAGGATGACTGAGAGGTGAGTGGGTACACAAGGGGGAGTGAGGGAGTAAGGGAGGACGATGGAGGGAGGGGATGGGGGGATGAAGGAGGGTGAGGGAGGTGACGGGGTATTCAAGGGGGGAGGGGGAGTGGGGGAGAGAGGAAGAAAGAGAAGGGAGGTGGGGGGGATGCGAAACGATGACGGAGGAGGGAGGGGTGGTTCTGCTCCCACCATATCACCAGCCGGTAAACCCATCTAATTTTAATTCAAGACGATTTTACTCAGCCCAGGGGAGACCTCTTGTAGTGAAGGGGTTAGTATGTGCTAAAAGTAACCCCCATAGGCAGAAAAATCTCCTCGAAGCTTAAAAAATAGTTTGGTGGAAGAGACGCATGATTGTATTTGGGAAGGCGTCGCTTTCAAGGACTCTGATTGGCTCGTGTTAAAAGTGGGAGGAGTTAAATGTTCAAAAACTATACGATATATATATATATATATATATATATATATATATATATGTATTCTACAAAATCAGTCTATCTACTCAACAGGGGTCAAGCTATCTATCAATAACTATTAGGCAAAACAGAATTATAATCAGATAATTATTAAACTAGAGATGAGGTGGAGAGAAGGAAGCGAGCGATAAGAGGTAAAATGGAGGAAGTGAGGGATGCAGGAGGGAAGAAGCCGGGGTTGGGGGAGCAGGGGGGGCGGTGGAGAGAAACGTGGGATTTCAGCATACTTAAGACGGCGGAAGTGACCGAAAAGTGAGCAAAGGCGAGACAAAAAGTGAGCTGATGGGAGATAAAAAGTAAGAAAATGTGAGATATTCGAAAGTCAACGCAGTTCCGTATGCATAATGCCTTGAGATTTAATATAATAACTTTGACGCTAATACTCTAAACTGGTCTCACCTTCCGCCATGACACCTTGCATATGGCGTCCATCCCTCCTATCAGCGTCGGAGCCAAATATTCTCCGTTCTCTCACCCCGATGGAGTTTGTCTTGTACCCACAGCCTCCTCAGTCGTCCCGAAGTAGCAAGACGAGTTCCCAGCACCAAGTCGTCCGTACACCGTCATTTTGTGGGTTAAATAATCACTTCACGCACAAGAACAACCTCACATTTCCGTGTCTTCCTGGGCCTTCATCACCTGCGCATCACGTGACACATCCACCCACGACGCAATACGGCAACTGCTTCCGAAAAATCATATTTTTCCATTAATTGATTATACATTGCACCTGACCTGTTCCATTACACTATAATCATTTGCACTGCTACAGTTCATTCAAGTTAGCATAATCTAGCAAGCACACCGGAAAATTAAAATATTATTGAGGTAGTATCTGTCTTAACAGAGTTGCCTGTTAGTTTATTTTAGCATATTTCCATACTCTGGGGTGGGTGGGAAGTAAAATACTTGGCCCCTGCAATGCCTACCCGCCATTTAAAAATTCGGTTTACATGTATGCGCAGTGTAGCGATTTCCCCCCCCCCCCCTACAGGCTAGGGCTTGGCCCCAACCTGGACCGCAATTTATGAAGACCTGGGCACGACGTACTCCCACTATTTTGACAGGGGGTGCAGCGTACCCTGGCTGTTTTCGTTGGTGGTACGGCCTACTCCATACATTCATGAGGGAAAAATATTTTGTTACATTTCTCTGTGATGTCAGAAATGTTCTGATCGATCCCTACCCATGTAAGTGGCCCGCAGTGTGTGTGTGTGTGTGTGTGTGTGTGCTTTGAACATGGGAAGGCTAAGTTCAGCATATTCAATCTTTAACCAAGCCGCTTTCAATCATGCCAAATTTACTGTCGAAACTCTTCGTACTGTGTTTCAGAAAACAGCCTAATGCACAGCGAGAGTAACAACACTGATTTCTAAATGGATACAAAGAATAGTACATTGAATATAAATAAATGAATCTAATTTATGTGTGCTTTTGTACTTACAGCCTTTACACAACAGGAGACAAGCCCGACTTACCTGTAAAAATGTGATAAAATTAGAAACAGGTAAAAGTTACAAATTTTATCAACATATAGAAGTACAATAACCACAGAGCATAGCAGTATAGCAGTAGTAATTGGAATACCAGGGTCATCAGAATATGAACCCGATATTTGTGGTGGTGGTGGTGGTGTGAAACACCATCACTACCAGTTTACAAAATATTCCTTGAAGTTATGTTTATTTATGTAGAAAAAAAAAAAAAATAAGGCTTAGAGACTGGAAATCTTGTCGTTCACAAATAAGAGGGGTCTGTGTTCGAGATAACCTCAATCTTAAGAATTACAAAAAGAACAAATTTCCATCAATGTACAGGATCATCATCATCATCACCATAACCACTAAATCGTCATTATCATCATCATCATCATCATCATAACCACAACTATCATCTTCCTATCCATCAACACTATTATCATCATCACCACTATCATCATCATCACCACTACCACCACCACCACCACCACCACCATCATCATCATCATCATCATCATCATCATCACCCTATTACCCAAAATCATAAATAATGTGGGCGTACAACTTTTTATCATGCCGGAGTGAGTGAGAGTTTATTATTTAGTCTTCCACAGCCATTAACGCAACTGACACCCGCCATAACAACTACAAACAACAATTACCTGCATATCGTTAATTTACCCAATATCCGAAATTATAATCTGTTTTTCGAAATGACTTTTAAGCAGACAAAAATGTAATGGATTGAGCCGCATTGTACCATCCTTTCATCTGTTAAACACGGTGCCCATGCTGGAGACGTACGTAACAGGATTTGTTGTTGTGGTGAGAGCAGTGTGATGGAGGAATTTCTTATCTGTATGCTATCTCAAGACAATTTCGTCCTCCTTATGATAGAGAGATAAAGGGATTAGACAAGTAATTTATCCCTTCACTACTAGAGGGATTTCTTGAGAGAGAGAGAGAGAGAGAGAGAGAGAGAGAGAGAGAGAGAGAGAGAGAGAGAGAGTGTGTACCGCCTGAAAAAGCCACTAGTCAACTGAGCAGAAGCCACTCAACTCCTCTGGAATCTGAGGAACGCGGAAGAGATAAGAGAGGAAGAAAGGAGGGAGCAGCTGAGGTAGGTAAGTGAGGAGAGAGGGGGGGGGGATGGAGAGAGGAGAAGAAGAGAAAAAGAAGGCAGCAGTGAGTAGAGAGAAAAGAATATGAGAGGAAAAAGGAGAGATGAAGAGAGTGGAAGGGAAAAATGGAGAAGGTGAAGTAAGAAAGAAAAGAGAGGAGGGATGGAGAGATGAGAAGAGGAGGAAGGGTGAAACAGGAAGAGGGTAAGGCAGAGGGAGGGTCAGGCACATGGGTGAGGGAGGAAGAGGGTAAGGCAGGTAGAAGGGTGAGGCAGGAATTGGGTGTGGCAGAAGAGTGAGGCAGGCAGATGATAACGCAGGAGGAAACTAAGGTACAAGGGCGAGGTAGTGAGAAGAGGGGAGTGAGGCACAAGGGTGAGGCAGGAAGAGGGTGAGGCAGGAAGAGGGTGAGGCAGGTAAAAGGGCAAGGCAGGTAGAAGAGTGAGGCTGAACCGTGGACCAACCATGAGTTTCTGGGCATATTAAAGTCCACAGTGAAGGAAGAGCACCAGACACCACACATAAATCTCCCACTTTACTTTCTCCTTTCTCGATTTCTATCTTTAAAACCATGTTCATCCTAGTTCTCTCTCTCTCTCTCTCTCTCTCTCTCTCTCTCTCTCTCTCAAACACACACACACACACACACACATACACACACACACACACACATACCTTTCTCCCCCAATTAAACATATATGCAGAACTCCATCACGATCTCTGTCCACGTCAAATCCACTTTTTACACATTCATGCGATACTCAATATATCTCAGTTACATCTATTTCACAACCCTGTCATTCATCTATCGAAGGCAGGCAACATGCAAGACATCCTATTAAATGTGTACCAAATTTCAGGAGCCATAGATAAAGAAATAGATAAATAAAAATAAAATGGCACCTAAACAACAGAGGTCACTAATGCCGTAAACAGGAGTAAAAAAAAAAAAAAAAAAACAGCAGGTTATTCTAGGGCAAATTATTGAGGATTATTTTTCGTTTCGGTGACACGGGTCCAAATCTCAGCGGTAATGGAGCTACAATTAAGTTTTTTTTTTTTTTTTGAGCCCCTGGGACGAACAGTTTTGTTTTATGTATTATTTTTTTGAGTTTCCGATGATGATCACCCTGCCATGTTTTTTTTCCTTTTATTTTTTAACTCTGGCCTAAATCAACCAAACCTAACCTAATGGATTAACCTACGTAACTGACAACCTAACATAACCTACTTTGACCTAACCTAACCTAACCTAACCTAACTTAGCCTGACCTGACCTAGTGAATTAACCTTACTGACCACATGACTGACCTCACTTACTCCGACCTCACTTAACATACCCCAACCTCACCTAACAGATTACCTTAACAAACTAACCTGAGCTATTACTAGGAAAACAAACCCAGCCTAACCTAGACTCTCCGGGATGAGAAAAACTGCAAAAAAAAAAAAAAAAAAAATGGTCCACAGAACGAAAAATCAGCCCCAGTGAAGCATTTTTTTTTCTTTGATTATTCTTTTCATCTCCGGACAATTTTATTCAACTCGATAAATTTTCTGAAGTGTGGATTGGTTACATAAATTCTTCGTAAATTTCTTCAATATGAGAGACATATTATAAGCTGAATGAAATCGTCAGGGGACAGCAAGGATGAACGAGAAAGGGGTTTATGTTTGACAGAGAGAGAGAGAGAGAGAGAGAGAGAGAGGGGAGGGGGGGAGGGGCTTACGAAGACACTGAGCATACGGTCCTTCAATATAGACATCTCCAGGAACCAACCAGTCGCTTTCCATCCTACCGTCAACACCTCCATTAATTCCCAAGGCTTCCACACACAAGCACCGGAGAGTTATAACCATCCACCACGAGCACCAGCAAGACCCATTTCTCCTCACAAATCACCAGGACAAGACTTAAACCACACCAACTCATCACGCCGACCAACTACCCCACCAACGTACACATTATCCTGTCAAACACCTGAAACCACACATCACCTCGCCAAAGTGCTCCACCAGTCACTAGCTACACCAAAAGACCCCTACACATGGTACCTTCAAAGCTTCCCATCCATCACCCCCATCAAATCACCCCACCCATCACCTCTCCCAACCACCCCATTAAACCACCCCATACATCACCTTACCAATCACTCCATCAAATCACCCCAGCTCACTCATCACCCCTCCAAACCACCACACCACCCAACCACCCCCACCCCCACTCATCACCCCACCAAACCACCCTCACACGTCCCCAACAAACCATCCCAACCCTTCCACCACCACACCAAACCACCTCGTCCATTACCCCACCAAGCGCCCACAACAAATCACCTTCCCCAGCCTCCCCCTGTCGTCTTCTCCTCCTCCACGACAATCACCACCAAATTTACAGAGAAAAATTCATCAAAATAACGTCCCATAAAATATATCACTGGGAGAATGAAATTTGACTTTTATGGCTTGAGTGCAACAACAACCTGTAGATTTTTATTTTCTTTTTTTTTTTCTCTTTTTTTGTGGGGGGGACGGGGACGAGGAGTAAAGATGGACTGTTGAAAGAGACATATTGGTCTTATTCGAAGTGCAATCTGAATCTCATGAAACTCTACTTCGCTTTACTGATTCTTCTAGTTTAAATGTTCACCGAGAAGAATCACTCGGTGTATCAGCAGCGTTTTTATTTACTATATACTTGGCAGACAGAACCAATAATGCTACAATTTTATGACAGTAACTGGTACGTCACTGGGTCATTTGCGATTATTCTGCTTGAGGCTAAAGCACACACACACACACACACACACACACACACACACACACAAACCCATCCTGCCTCCACCCGTCTCTCTCTCTCTAAGATCGTTGGCCAATGTCACGCCTAGCTGGATAACACCACAGAACGCTCCAGTCCCCAATGTCATGGTTTGAGTTCCCTCCATTCGATCCGGCAGGAGGGTCAGCACTTAAATTATCTACTGGAAATTGAGATCACGAGCTCAAGGGGAACTGAGGAAAATGCTAGATGTCTTGGGAATTCTTAAGAACTTAGAGAGAAATTATGAGAAAAAAAAAACTGAGAAAAAATGTAAAAACTGAGATCATGGGCTCAAGGGAAACTGGGAAAATGCTAGATGTCTTGGGAACTCTTAAGAACTTTGAGAGAAATTGTGAGAAAATTAAGAAAATAAAGGAAAATTAAAGAAAATCATAAAAACTGAGATCAGGGCCTGACGGAAACTTGGGAAAAATGCTAGACGTCTTGGGAAATCTTGAGAACTTAAGGGGAAATTAAGGGAAAATGCTAGACATCTTGAAAATTCATAAAAACTTGGAGAAGGAAAATATCGACGGCTATTAAGTCACCTGACGATCTGAGATGTAAATGCGAAAAAAAGAAGAAAAATGCTAAATGCTGATGGACACCTAAAAACACCTTAAGAACTTGTGGAGGAAGTGAGAGGGGGTATAGGGGAAATATTCAACGTTCCTGAAATACCTGTACTTCCCGGACTGAGAGGCAGGTGGAGGGATATTGAAGAAAGATGCTACGTGCCTGTGAAAATCTTGGAAAATCTTGAGAGCCTGTGTAGCAAGTGGGAAAGACAGAGAGGGAAATACTGAAGGCTGGTAACATTCTTGACGATATGTGAAGCAAGTGCCGAGGAATATGAGAAAATGCTGGATGTCTTGGCGTATAATCCTGAAAATTCTTGAGACGTCTTAAAGAAGCTGACCGGAAATTGAGGAAAATATTGGGGATACCGAAACAGGTGTGGGAGAACTGAAGGAAATACAGGATGCCTATAAAAAATGAGAGAGAGAGAGAGAGAGAGAGAGAGAGAGAGAGAGAGAGATCCCATCGAAAAGAAACTGAGGAAAATATAGAAGGTTAGTACAATTTTTGAGAAGTTTTGAAGACGGTGAGGTGGAACTGAGGAATATACTGAATGATTTTTTTTTAATTCATTTTTTCAGAATTTGTAAAGGGAAATTAAAGAAACTGAATTAACTTTAGAAGGAGAGTAAATTTTTTGACGTTACGTGAATCACGTGTTAGGAAATGAGAGAAATATATATTGTATAGTGATAACATTCTTAACGACTTGTAAATCAGGTTAAGAAAATTTGAAGGAAATGTCCATTGTTGTAAAATCCTTAGACTAATAATATAAGCGACGAAAAAAAAAATGAAACAAAGGCTTATGCAAAAGGAAAACCAGAATTTGTGTGAAATGCTCTTCGCTGGTAATAATAAACTAAATTGACAAGGAAACGGGAGCCAACCGCCCGCCTGGAGAAGCATTAATTTTTTACCTTTGACCTATGACCTTCATATTCATAATCGACCCACATATCGCCAAGAACTGAAATGGTTTGTGTCAGTCAACTGTCTCATTACCTATCCGATTCTCTCTCTCTCTCTCTCTCTCTCTGTTACCTCAGTTCGCCTCGATACCCTGTGTGTAAAAAGAATATGACACTTCCATCTAAAACTTTGCAATTCTCTAACAAGAAGAGGAAAGGAAGTAAAGAAACAGAAAGGAGAGAAAAAAGAAAGAAAAGAAAGAAAGAAAGAAAGAAAATATATAACGTCAAACGAGAAAAAGGGAAAAAATATCGAAAGAGGTCATAACAACATAAAATACAGCATATAAATAAAATAGACTTAAGTAAATTGAAAAAAAAAGACAAGTTACTAGAGAAAGGAGACAGGGGAGGGAAAAAGAACCTATGAAAAACACCTATCATGGAGAGACAAGAAAATGAGAACATACAAGAAAATAAAAATATATATATATTAAAATCCCTAACCCCCTTTCAGCTCAGTTGATGGCCAAATATTGTCATGATTGGAGGGTCGATTTGACTAGCAACCAAGGAGACTCATTTCTACCTCATAACCAGGCGTCATCAAAATTCATGCCACAACAAAATAAATAAATTGCAAGTGTGGCCCAGTTTTGTCAAATAAAAACAAAAACATTAAATTAAAGAAAACGGGAGGAGACAGGGGGTACTCTGTCGCCTGGTGGGAAGTTGAAGAGGCAGGTACTGTGGAGTCAATACCTTCCCCCCTTCACAGTATTTACACCACCCAATTTACTGGATCAGCGCGGTAGATGACAAGAAGGGAGGGGGATGGGGAGGGAGAAGGGAAGGAAATGGGGGATAGGGAGGGGAAGAGGAATGGAGACAGATGAGGGAAAAGGGGAGAAGATGGTAAAAGGAAGTGGAAGAAGATAGAGAGGAGAGGAAGATGTGATGAGACGATAGGAAACAGTGAGAGGAGAGAAGGATAGGGAAACATGGGCAGAGAAGGGGGAAGCAGATGTAGTGAGGGGAGGAGGAATAGAAAGAGAGGAGGGAAATGGGGAGAAGATGGGGAGAGGGGGTGGAGGATGTGGTGAAGGGGACAGGAATTGAGAAAAAGAGGAGGGAAGGAGGAGGAGGAGGTAGAGGAGGAGGGATATGGAGACAGTAAGGAAATGATGTGGTGATGGAAACAGGAATGGAGAAAGAAACGGAAGGAGGGAGAGAGGAGAGATGGGGGAAGGAAGAGAGAAAAAAAGTGAGGGGGAAGGAAGGCGGAAAGGATAGAGGAAGGAGGTAGATAGGGGGAGAGAGATAGGGAGGGAAGGAAAGGAGAGGAAGGGAGGAGAGAACAGAGGAAGGTGGGTCGTCATGGTTACACCCCATCTCCTTCTCTTCCCTCATTTTCTCTCTCTCTCTCTCTCTCACCTCCGAATCCCTTCCTTCCCCTCCATTACTCGTATTTTCTCCTTTTTTCTTCATACCTTCCTTCCCTCTCCTCTATCCCTTTATGTATCCTCCTCTTCCTCTCTCCCTTCCTTCCCATCCTCCTTCTGTCCTTCTCTTCCCATCTTCGTCCTTCAGCTCTCCAATCCCTCATTCCTCTCCTATTCCTCTCTTCCTTCCTTCCCTTCCTCCTTGCTCTCTCCTTCTCTTCCCCTAATCCTTCATTCCCCTCCTTCTATTCCCCTCTATATCCTCCTATTTCTCTCTTCCTTCCTTCCTTTCCTCCTTGTCCACTCCTTCTCTTCCTTCAGTCCTTCATTCCTCTCCTTCCATCCCTCAATATATCTTCCTATTCCTCTTTTCCTTTCTTCCCTTCCTCCCTGCCCTCTCTTTATCTTCCCTCAGTCCTTCATTCCTCTCCTTCCATCCCTCTCTATATCCTCCTATTCCTCTCTTCCTTCCTCCCCTTCCTCCTTCCCTCTCCTTCTCGACTCCTTCACCAGCCTACCTGCCCTGTTTACCGTGCAAGGTGCCAACAGCCTCATTATAAAGCAAGATAAACACAGCTGCTCAACTACGTACAATTCTAAAAATGGGAGGCCTTGAGAGGGGTGCGACAGGGGGGTGATGGGGAGATGGGGAAGGAGGGGAGTAGGGTGGAAGGTCTCTCTCTCTCTCTCTCTCTCTCTCTCTCCCGTGACACATTTCACGACTCTCACATCATTTTCCCTCGGCCAATTCTGACCTCTTCACTTTCACCACTTCTCCCTCCCACTCCTCCCCCTCACCACTCCTCCCTCCCACTCCTCCCCCTCACCACTTCTCCCTCCCACTCCTCCCCCTCACCTCTTCTCCTTCCCACTCCTCCCCCACACCCACACCCACCATTCCAAAATATTCAAGCCTTCTTTATCTCTTATCTCCATTGCCTTATGATTATTTAGTATCTCCGCATTCTAGTTGTATTATCTGTTTTTACTAAGTGCTCTCTTCTCTCTCTCTCTCTCACACACACACACACACACACACACACACACACACACACACACACACACACACATATTCTTCATTCAATCTCTCTCTCGCCTTACCATCCCTGATCCACCCCTGCTTCACTATCCTTCCTTCTTCTCCCTTTGCACATTCCCCCACTCCTGCCCAATTATTCTCTCACCCTTCTTTATCACCCCAGCATCCCCTCCCCTTATCTGCCCAACCACACCTTCCCCTTTTTCTCCCCTACCACATCTTCCCCATTTTCTACATCTCCCCCTCCCCTTTATCTCTTCTACTACACTTCCCCCTTTTTTCCTATATCTTCCCTACCCCTCCACACCTCCGGAATTACCCACCAATATATGAGACTCATGAAGGAAGGACTGGGTTAATCTGGAGCCTCTAGATTATCCGGGACATATCCATCTGCCCGCACTGACTTCGTTATGGAGGGGGAGGGTGATGGGGAGGAGAAGGAGAGGAATACGGGAGGAGGAAGGAAACACAGTAGGAGAGGAATAAGGGAGGAGGAAGGAAACACAGTAGGAGAGGAAGACAGTTAGGGAGGGAGATGGAGAGAAAACAGGGTCGGAACTATTCTCACGGCTGCCGCACGAATAGTTTTGGCTACAAGAAATCGAATAGCTTTTTTTTTTGCCGATTTTAACCAAATTTGGTGGAACGGACGAAGGAAACATCATGACGAAATCTACGAAGATTCTGCCCAACAGCTTAAAGATAAGTCCACAGGGGAGGCTCAAAACTGACACTGCCTTTGGGGGAGACGTTTAGAGGTAGTTATGGACGAAATTTATTATTTTTCAGAACACTAGGAATAAGGAAGAGGAAGTAAAAGAGGGCACATAGGAGCGGAAGAGATTTAAAGACGCAAAGGAAGGAGGCAGGGTAAGAGATGGATGGATGGATGGATGGATGGATGGATGGAAGGAAGGAAGGAAGGAAGGAAGGAAGGAAGGAAGGAGGAAGGGAAGGAAGGAAGGAGGAAGGGAAGGAAGGAAGGAAGGGAAGGAAGGAAGGAGGAAGGGAAGGAAGGAAGGAGGAAGGGAAGGATGGAGAGTTGAAGCGGAGGAAAATGTAAAAGGAGGAAGAAAATATTAGAGGCGCGGGGTGAAGGTGAAGGAATGAATGAAGCAAGGAAGACAGGAGGGAATGAAAGAAGGAATGAACAAGGGGAAGAGATGAAAGACAAATTACCCCCTCCCCAGCAAAATGAAAGTAACAAAACAAGCTACCGGTAAATAAAGCAGAAATGCATATAAAAGTACAAAAGAAAGGTGGAAAAAGGGATGGGAAAAAGACATGAGATGGAAAGGAGAGAGCATAATAAGTAAACACTCAGATGGACAATACGCCTACCGTGCTCTGGGACAATTTAATTATGCTAAAAATCTCAGTTACATACAAAATTGCCAAACAGAGAGAGAGAGAGAATATCTTAAACACTAGCACAGACAATAGGCCTACCTCCCTCTGAGAATTTAATTATGCTAAGCTTCTAAATTACATGTGTGTGCACGACAAAAGGATGGGGGAGAAAAGGACCCTCACCCTCCCAACCACATAAAAAAAAAAAGAGAGAGAGAGAGAGAGGGAAAGAAAAGGTACACCATCTTTGTCAGAGAGGACAAAGACGGAATTTTAGGCAGGAGGAAAAGAGGTAGGGAAAACACAAGGCTTTCTTCCATCATTATACCTTTCACTGGGATGGCGATAGTGATTAACCTCAAGAAAACTACTATACACAGCACTCCTGACCTCTAATCCCGCGATGGTGATTAACTTCAAGAAAAGTACTATACACAGCACTCCTGAATAATCCCCATATACTTACGCGATCAACATTCTTAGCCAATATTCTTCACTTTACTGCCCTAAATGTCACCTTAATGGACCTCACAAAATCTATGGTCCCCCTTTTCGTCACTAAATTACAAAATCCGTCAGACGTCAAAAACAGTCTTTAATTTAGGGATCAAAAGGGAGGAGGGATCAAGGCGGGGTAAATTAAGGTAATCTCCCGTGTAATATCCCTAAATCGGCTTAAAGGGAGACTAATCTACCCCCCTTAGTCCCCTCACTTTATCATACATTTTCCTCCCTAACCCCTCACCTCTCTTCTGTTACTCCCCTCACCTCACTTTTATTATTCAACATTTTTTTTCCCTTCAGTGACGTATGCTATATTTCTTGCTACCTCTAGACGATTTTATTTTATTTGGGAGAGCACCCTTATAATAATAATAAAAAAATAAGAAGAAAAATATAATGAAGACTCTGCCTCATCGTTCAATTCACAAACTCTCCCTTAAGGATAAATATAACTGTATGTAAATGAAGAGAGTACAGCTGAAAAACAAGTCACAGGATTGAAGGCTTTAAACAACATAAGCACTTCAGTATTCAGTCAATTATCTTTTCCCTTCTTAACCCCTTGCTTTCCCTCGTCTCTCTCATTAGTCCAACCCTCATTTTCCTCTTTCCCTTTCATCACTGTTCATACTTATCATTTACTCATCTCATTTTTCATACCTATATTCATTCATTTTTTCTCCTCGCAGTCCTCACTTTTCCTCCTCTTTCTCCTCATATCACACTCAATTGATTTCCATTTTTAATCATTAGCTTTATCGCATTATTTCATTCCATCATTCCTTCACCTCATCTTCCTTCATCTCTTCATCCCTCACCTCTTCTTCTTCTTTCACCTCTTCTTCTTCCCTCACCTCATCCTCTTCCTTCACCTCTTCGTCTTCCTTCACCTCATCCTCTTCCTTCACCTCATCCTCTTCCTTCACCTCATCCTCTTCCTTCACCTCATACTCTTCCTTCACCTCATACTCTTCCTTCACCTCATACTCTTCCTTCACCTCTTCTTCCTTCACCTCATCTTTTATTCTCATTATCCTTCTTTTTTGAGGGGATGACTGATTTATTCTTCTTCGTCGCCTCATTCATCATTCTCTCCCCTCCCCCCTTATGATTTCCATTTTATCACGTCTCATTTTATTCCCTTAAATCTTCATTCACTTTTTCTCTTTCTTTTTTTTTTTTTTTGGCACTTTCAACATTCATTTTCGTCCCCTTCCTCTTTTTCCTTTACTCTTTTTTTTTTACTTCATAGCATCCTTTTCCTCCTCACACATTCTCTCTCTCTCTCTCTCTCTCTCTCTCTCTCTCGTATCAACCCATCCCATCCCATTCTATTACATCTTATCTCTTCTCATCTCCCCTCCCCTCCCCAGAGCTCCCCATCTCTTCCCCTCTCTCCCTCACCCATTCTGCCCTTCTCCCCTCCCCCTCCCCTCCCCCCCTAAAGCACCGGGTCGCTGGGAGCAATTAGAGGGTGGAACTAATGTCCTAACGAGGGGTAACTAGCCTACCTCATCACTTAACGAGCAAATGGATCACCTCAAATGAGCACTTCCACTCCCCTTCAACTTGGCTCTTGGATATCTTGAGTTAGATGCGTAAGTTTTTGAGAGAGAGAGAGAGAGAGAGAGAGAGAGAGAGAGAGAGAGAGAGAGAGAGAGAGAGAGATTGTGTGTGTGTGTGTGTGTGTGTGTGTGTGTGTGTGTGTGTGTGTGTGTGTGTGTGTGTGTGTGTGTGTGTGTGTGTGTGTGTGTGTGTGTGTGTGTGTGTGTGTGTGTGTGTGCGCGTCTACGTAATGAAGACACGATTACGCCACTAAATTACGGCCTCGCACTTCTTCGTGACTAGACAAAGATATAATCAAGTGTTGCGAAACGAGTAATTAGATTGGCCTTTATGCGTTATTCCGATATTTAATTACCTGTCGCACTCAGAAGACCGTAAAAAAACAGACCACTTTTGGGTCTGGCCGAGGGTAGGTGAGCTTTAAAGGGGGGGAAGGGAGGGGGAAAATAGGAGAGGGAGGGAGAGAGGAAGGGGAGAAGAAGAAGGAAGGAGGGAGAGAGAATTCATGGGAGTGAGAAAGGAAGGGAGGTGAGAAACACAAGGAGGACAGAAATGGAAAATAAGGGAGAGAGAGAATGTGGAGAGAGAGGGAGGGAGGAGGGAGAGAAAGGAGAAGAAAATTGAGTGGGGAGTGAGAGAGAGATAGTGAGGAAGGAAGGGAAAGAGTAGGAAATATGTAAAGAAGGAGGGAGAGGAGGCTGTATGTGGGTATGTGTACAATATAGGCATGTATGTTGGCAAGACGTAGAGGTAACTAGCATGTTATCAGGTAGGTAAGAAGGTAGGAAGGTGGGTAAGAAGATAAGCAGGTGGGTGGAAAGGTGAACCTGTGTATAGGTAGCGGTGAAGAAACAGGTAAGTTAAATAGGTCGGTAGGTGAGTGGAGAGACAGAGGTGTGGGTAGGCATATAAGTGTGAATAGAAGGTAGGTAGGAAGGTAGGCAGGGGAACAGACAGATAAATAGATAGGTAGGCTGGTAGGTAAGTAGGTGGATAAAGAAATGGGTAGGTAGTGAAACAGGTGGACAGACAGACATGCGAATAGATGAGAAGACAGGTAGATACGTAGGCAGGTAGGTAAACAACAATCCATATGAAAATCAGAAAAAGAAATAAAGAGGCCACCGCGGTATAAACAAAGCCGAAGAAAAATGTGCGAAAAAAACGAGCAAGCGAGCGACAGAGGCAGGAAAAAGAGCAAGGGAGCAAAATTAATACGGCCAGAGGCAGGCACTGATGATGGGGAAGAGAGACACCGAAAAATGAAAGCGGAAAATGTCATATTTCTGAAAACTAGCCTTGAAGGGCGAGGGGGGGAAAATTATATTTATTTAATTTCCGGGTGAATTGTAAATGAGGGTACAGTGTGAAGAAAAAATTTATATATTTCTGAAGCCTCTTTTTGGTAGTGTCATTTTAATTGTGTATATTTAGCAAGCCTGATAGACCAAACCAACCAGAAGTATCTCAAGTATACATAGGAATACACATACACACATACATGCACACATATATACACATACATGCATTCATATACAGGTACATACATAAATACGTACACACAAAAAATTCATACAGACAGACATATATGCAGAGACAGACAGGTACAGACCGACAAATTAATAGAAGAGTATATATATAGACTCAGACAGATAGATATACATATACAGATAAATAGATAGGTTCATCTGAAATGTTAACCCGGTGGACTGCTGGCTGAAGTCAACCCTTCCTGCAGTCCACCTTCCTTGTGAGGTTCAGGGAAGTAGATTATGGACGTTTGTATAACCAGGCAGTCGATCCGCCCGGCTATATCAGTGCCATCACATGAAGGTCCCTCTCTCGAGCACCCGGGGGAGCCAATATATGCTAAAATACAGAATAAAATCGTCCAGAGGTGGCAAGAACAAATTTATAAAAAGAAGACGTCACGACAGACTACCTCCCCCGTCCTCACCTCTCTTCCTAGGTACTCTGCGTCTTAACTACCTTTTAACGCGGTAATGACATTTTCCAGAAACCATTTGGGCGGCCATCGTCTTTCACTCCCCCTGGCATTTCCACTCACTTCATTTTCTTCCCTCGTTCCGTTCCATCCCCGTGATTTTTGTTTTTTATGTCATCATTTTCATTTCAGGCCACCCATTTTAATTTCCCTCATCATTTTCTTTTCGTTTATCTTTCATAATTTTTTTTATTTATCTCCCTCGTGACTGTCTTCACCTCTGTCTTCAACATCTTTCTAATATCTCTCTCATCTTTTCTTTTATCGCTCTCTCTCCTACAACTTTTTTCCTGAACTCTTTCATCCATTTTCCTACTTTCTTTTCACTTTGTCCTCCACCTACACTTCCCTCTCTACCATTCCTTTTCCATCCTCCTCCTTTGCCTCCATTTACAACCCCCATTTCCTTCATGATATTCTCTATTCTCTCTCTCTTATCCTTCTTTCGTATTTCTTTTAATGTTAATCTCCCTGCTTTTTTCACCTACTTCCTTCGCTTCATTCTCCCTCCTCCTCTTCCTCCATCTCCTCCTCCTCCTCCTCCTCTTTGCCCTCCACTCCCGCCTCCTTCTCCTCGCCATCCTCTTTGCCCTCCTCTTCCTCTTCATCTTCTTCCTCCTTCTCTTCCATTTTACGATTCAGCCCCACTTTTCTTTTTCCTCCTCCTTCGTCCCTTTTCAATTTCCTCCCTCAACACTTCGTTCTTTTCCTTCTCCTCTCTCTCTCTCTCTCTCTCTCTCTCTCTCTCTCTCTCCCCCTCGCTCCGATAACGAAACTTGTACATAACGATAACAACAAGAAATAAATGTTTAAAATGAGAGAGAGGGGGGGGGGGGTCAGCGGTCAGCCCTCTTAATCGAGTTATATGCCTATTACGTTCCGTTCATGTGTAAATACTGACAAATGAATGCAAACTAGAACGCTCTATAAGTCAGGGTTACATTGTGGCGAGTCTCTCTCTCTCTCTCTCTCTCTCTCTCTCTCTCTCTCTCTCTCTCTCTCTCTCTCGAAGTGAAGGGGTTAACGAAGGCTATAAGTAACCCCTTCAGTCCTAAGAATCTCTCCATAACAGAATAAAATCGTCTGGAATGAAGAGGAATATAAGTTAAGGAGTTCTAATGACAAAATTTTTTCTGTCTCCTAAAATTCATCTTTAAAAGCAACCTTGTTTCCTGTTTTCCTCTCCAAGTCAATTACCTCTCTCTCTCTCTCTCTCTCTCTCTCTCTCTCCCTCCCTCCCTCATTCTGTCTCTCTCTGTCTCTCTCTCTCTCTCTCTGCCTAGCTACCTACCTCTCCTCCCTCCCTCCGTCCCACCCCTAAGTCAATTTCCTCCCTTCTCCCTTCTCCCTGGCCACGTCTTGCTCCCTAAATCTGCATACGCTGTTGCTCCTTCCTCCCTTCCCCCCTCCTTCCCTCACTTCATCCTTCCCTCTCTTACTTCTCCCTTTTCCTCTCCCCCTGTTTCTTTCCTCCTTTCCCCTTTCTGGTTTCCTACTCCTTTGCTCCCTCCCTCCCTCCTGATTCCCTCCCTTCTCTTCTCCCTCCACTCCCTGGTTCCCTCTTCTTATCTCCCTTTCTCCGCCATTCTCCCTCTTCCCTCCCTTCTTCCTCCTTGGTTCTCTCTTCCCTCTTCACCTTCTCTCCCTCCCTCCCTTTCCTCCTTCCTCTCTCCTGCCCGATTTTGCATACACTTCAGGTTCCTCTTATCTCTCTCTCTCTCTCTCTCTCTTTCTCTCTCTCTCTCACCTTGACGACTCCGACACCGTTTTCCGTCTCGCCCCATAAACGAATTCGTCTGATCAGCATTTCCATAAATTTTAGTTTCTTTCCCTTTTTTTTCAGCATAAGTTCTTCGCTCGTCTCACACACCTGTCATCCGTAATCTCTCTCTCTCTCTCTCTCTAAATACTTTATAATCTCTCTCATCCATCTCAAAATACTGTATAATCTCTCTCTCTCTCTCTCCCTAAAATCTCTCTCATCCATCTCAAAATACTGTATAATCTCTCTCCCTCTCTCTCTCTCTTACTCTCTCTCTCTCTCTCTCTCTCTTACTCTCTCTCTCTCTCTCTCTCTCTCTCTCAAGGGGAAGGGTCATACATCTTCCTTTTTCTCTCCCTCACCGTAACCCTCCCATCGACATCTCTTTTTTTTTTCTCTCTCTCTCTCTCTCTCTCTCTCATCTTTAATCAGTTTTATTCCCCCTTCTGCTTCATTCTTTCCTTCCTTCTTTCCTTCTTCATTACTATTATCATCATCATCACCATCATCATCATCATTATCATCATCATCGTCATCATCACCCCCTCCTCCTCCTTATTCTATATCCTCCGATTCATTCTCTCCTCTCCTCTTTTCTTTTTTTTCTTTATTATGCTTCTCCTCCTCCTCCTCCTCCTCAAGCTCATCATTCACTTCCTCCTCCTCCTCCTCCTCTTCCTAATCCTCCCTATCTCCCTCTTCCTCCTCTTTATTCTCCTTATTTTTCCTTCTATACCTCATACTTTTTATTTCTTAGTTTTCTCTCTCTCTCCTTTATTGAACACATTCCTCTTTCTACTTCCAGTTACATTCCATTTATATTCTATTTCACATAATTTCTTTTCGCTGTTTCTTTTCTTGACATCCCTTCCCCCTTCTTCAAAAAAAAAAAAAAATCCGCCCCTGTCCTCAAATTCTCTCTCTCTCTCTCTCTCTCTCTCTCTCTCCTTTTTTCATTCCTTTCTCCCCCTCTTCGCAGTCCATTCGTTCTCTCTCCCTCCATTTCACTTTCTGCTTTTCCCTATTTTTTCTTGAGAAGCTTGGGTTCCTCTGCTGCACCTTCTTCTTCCTCTTCCTCCTCCTCTTCCTCCTCCCATATCTTCCTCTCTTCTTCCTCCTCCTCCTCCTCCTCCTGTCACCAGTTCACACCTCTTTTTCTCCCCCGTAAACACTTCTCACCTTTTCCTTCTTTTCTTCCTGTCTTCTCCTCCCTCCCTTTTTCTTCCTGAGACACACATTTCCTCCTTCTTTTATTTTTCCTTCCTCATTTTTGTTTCCTATTTTTTATGTCATTAGCTTTTCTATTGTCTTATCAAGTCTCTCTCTCTCTCTCTCTCTAATATATTCCATTCTTTCTTAGATTTTATCTCAATAAGCTATTCACTTTTGACTAATTTTCCTCTATTTCTCAGCCTTTAGCATTTTTTTTGTAATTTTCGTTTTTCCTCTCTCTCTCCCCCTTTTTGGTACGGTAATTTTTTCTCTGCCATTTTTCACATCTTTCTACTCTTTTTCTCTCTCCTCATTCTTAAAGTTTCCTCCTCATCCTCTTACTTCTCTCCTCTTTCTTTCACCTCCTCCTCTTCCCTCTTCTTTTACCTTCTCCTTTCCCCTCTCCCTCTTTCTCTGCTGCATCTTTCTTACACCTCCTCCTCTTTCTTCTTCCTCTTTCTTTTCCCCCTCCTCCTCTCTTTTTTGCACCTTCCTCTCTCTCTCTCTCTCTCTCTCTCTCCCCTCTTCTGCACCTCATAGCCCACTTCTTCAAACCTTCCTGCCTTCCAATAATTTTTTCCCCTCTCTCTCTTTCAAAGTCTTCCAATTACTCTTCTAGCTCTCCAGAAACGCACCTCCACCTCTCTCTCTCTCTCTCTCTCTCTCTCTCTCTCTCTCTCTCTCTCTCTCTCTCTCTCTCTCTCTCCCTCTCTCTCACCATAACCCATTCTTTGTCCCCTCCCTCTTTCTAAGCATCTGTCCTTTACCTTCTCTCTTTCCTCTCAATTTCATCTCTCCCTGTTCCTCTCCAAGTTCTCTCTCTCCCTTCTCCATCAACTCTCCCTCTCTAGTTTCTCTCCCTCTTCCCTTCACTCCTCGTACTCTCCATCCTCTTGTCTTCCTCACTCTCCCTTCCCCCCCCCTCTTAATATTCTCTCCCTTCTCCCTTTCTCTCCCTCACTTCATTTTACCTCCACCCAGGCCAATTTTTATTTTTCATTCTCTCTCTCTCTCTCTCTCTCTCTCTCTCTCTCTCTCTCTCTCTCTCTCTCTCTCTCTATCACTCCCCTAGCCACAGTTCTCGCCACTCATCACCTCCGGCCAACCCACTCCTCCCCTCCCTCCTTCCTTTCCTCCCCTCCCCTCCCCCTCCTTTTCTCCCCTTCCCTTCCCCCTCTTTTCCTCCCTTCCTTCTCCCTTCAGGCTTCATACCTTTCTCTCCGCGTCCAACTCCTTCCTTCTTCCTTCCTTTTCACACTCTGATTCCCCTTCTCTTCCTTTTTCCTTCATCTTTCTCTAATTCCTGTATTCCAGTCTTACATTTTTTCTCTCTTCCTTCTTCCTTTTTTATCATCCTCCTTCTCTGGTTTTTCTGCCTCCTGTCTTTCACTCCTACTTTTTTCTTTCCTCTCCTTCCCACATCTCTATCTCCTCCCGTTCCTCCTCCTCTCTTCCTTTCCTTTCGGTCAGTTGTTCCTTGTTTCTCTTTCTCTCCCTTTCTCTCTCTCCACTTCCTTCCCCCTCCACTTCATTTCTCCATGTCATATGCCTCTCCTCCTTCTCCTTCTCCTACTCCTCCTCCTCCTCCTCATCATCATCATCATCATCGTCGTCCTCGTACTCCTCTACTGCTTCTTCTTCCTCTTCTTCCTCCTCCTCCTCCTCCTCCTGCTCGTTCTCCTCCTCCTCTCTCCCTCCAACACCTATGCACCTTCCCTGCCAGCTCCCTCCTTCCCTCACCCTGCTCACCACTTCTCCATTTCCTCGCCCCTAGCGTCAGCCAATCTCCTCAAAATGTGTACACACTCTTTCTTCCATTGACACTCTCTCTCTCTATCTCTCTCTCTCTCTCTCTCTCTCTCTCGCAGAAGGAAAGGATATAAGGAGGAAGGAGAAAAGGAGTTGGGAAAGGATTTAGGAGAGAGGATGGGAAGGACGTAGGGAGGGTAAGAGGGAGATAGGCAGTGGAAAAGAAAGAGAGAGAGAGAGAGAGAGAGAGAGAGAGAGAGAGAGAGAGAGAGAGAGAGAGAGAGAGAGAGAGAGGAAAACATCGATGAATATTAATAGGAAATGAGAAGATAAAATTCCAGGAAAGAAATGAAAGAGTACAATAAAATTAAGAAAGAAAGAAAAAAAGAAGAGGGGATGAAAGCAAAGGAATAAACGAAGATAAGACTAAAGGAAAGAAACAGAATGAAGGTAAAAGTTGGAAGAGAGAATGAGTGAAAGAAAGAAAGTAAGAGGAAGAGGAAAAACAAGAAAAAGTAAGAAGGGACAAGAAGAAAAAAAGGGGAGACTGCACCCCGAGTGGAGGAGACATTGAATGAGAGGAAGAGGGAGAGAGAGAATAAAAAAAAAGAGGAGAGAAAGACAGAGAAAAGAAGATACAGGAGGAGGGGGAAACACGACAGAGAAGAATGCAAGACGATTTTGTTCAATTCAGAAAAAAAAAAAAAAACTGACAGGCTGCAAACCCCTCGAGTCAAAGTATTTTTTTCCATTTCATTTTTGCTGTCACCAGGCTATGTTCACAGCTTAGAGGCGCAGCTAAATCGTCCGGGGGTTAGTGAGGGCTATAACTAACCCCTCCAGTTAGAAAAAGCCTCTCCTAAGCCAATAAAATCGTCTGGTTGCAGCGAATATAATAAAAATGTAGCACCGAAGAGGTTCATTTTCACTTCATACTATCTTATACAACTTGACCCCTTCTTCCCAGACGATTTTATTTAGAGTGGGTGGGATTTTTTTTTTTTTCGAACAGGATGGGTTACAGACAGACTTCATTAACCCTTCACTACCAGATGGCTTTCCTAGGTTAAAAATAGTCCACGATTAGCAGGAATAAACGATAAAAACTAATAATGTAATCTACAGCAAAGATAATAAAAATTTCTACTGTTTATGGAACCTTTTCACGACTTAATAATACCCTAATTCAATCCAACAATAGTGAAGTAAAAAATAACCAAGCATTATTAGTAAAAAAAAAAAACTAATAATTTTTACTTCCGATGCAATTACCGGTATTTTTTAACCTTATTTGAGCCCGCCTGTCCTAGCCTCACCTGGCATGACCCCTCACCATAACCCCGCCAGGTAACGAGATGAGGGGAAATAATCATAAATAATCCCTCGTATTAATCTGCACGAAGGACAGCTCCCCATACAAGTCTACTGTTATCGGGGGCCATTTTGCTGTGACTGTATTTTTCACAGTAACGTTCACTGTAGTTTGGATACGACGTGTTTCGTAGTTGTATGAGTTAAAAGTATAATCTAATTCCAAATATAAGCCTAAGAAACTTTATAAATATACACTACAAGGACTTAAAGTGGTGTAGGGTGAGGGGTGGCCCAGGCTGGAGGGGTTGAGTTGGGGGGTATGGCAGTAGGCAAGCGGAAAGGGGTAGTACGGTAAAAGGAAGGGGAAGGGTAGGGTAGGGTAGGGTAAAGTAAGGTATTGCAATGTAAAGGAGGGTACGACAGAAAGGTAGGGTAGAGGGCAGGATAGAGGGGGGTTAGAGCAGAGGTTAGGTTAGGGTAGGGGGTGCAATTTAGAGTGGGTGTAGGGGAGGGATGGGTAAGGATGGGGTGGGGAGATGGGTACTCTAGGCAGCACCATCCCGGACAGGACGCTAATGATATGGCTGTAAAAATGCAATTAAACGCCATTAATTTTGATGTTTACGGTAATTAGGGCTATACTCGTCCACACACACACACACACACACACACACACACACACACACACACACACACACACACACACAGGTACAGAGGATGGGCGAGAGGGGGGGGGAGTAATGGGATAGGAGTATGGAGTTGGTTGAGAAAGTAATAAGTGTAGGTAGAATGGGGGTAAATAAGCAAGATAATGGGCGTAGGTAGGCATGAGACAAGTAGGTATGGGTGATAGGTGGGATGGGTTATATGCAGGTAACGTAGAGGGTTAAGTAGCGTAAGTGGAGGTAGGTGGGAGGGTAGGTAGGGTTAGGTAGGGTATTTATGTAAGTAGGTATGGGGTATGTAAGGAAGGGTAACAGGTGTTGGCAAGAGGAGGGTTATGTAGGATAAGCTATACATGTAGGTAGACATGGTAAGTTATGGGTGTAAGTAGGACAGGGAATTGGATATGGGGGAGGTGGCTGGGGGATGTAGCTATAAGGGTAGGGTAGGGGTGAGGTGGGGAGGAAAGGGTAGGGTACTGTAGGGTAGAATAGGGTGTGTAGGTAGGGTAGGGTAGGAGGGAAGGCTATAGAGATATGTGTGTGGGTGGGGGGTCAAGTCAACGCAACCCTGCCATATGGAATACTGAACCCTAAATATATGTTACATAGAGGCTAATACTCTTAATGGTTCTGTCACACTGGTTAAAAAGGTTCGATCAAGCCAAGTGATGGATATACATACACACATACGCACATGTACACACATATTTGTACACATACGCATACGATCCCTCTCAAGATGTTTAAATGTAACAGAACTCTCACTCACATACATACATTCATACATACATACGTAAATATATAACTCACTAAAAAATCACACCACAACCACCAAAAACACCACCACCACCACCACCACCACCAACAACAACAATATTAACACCAACAAAACATCCACAAACACACACACACACACACACACACACATACACACACACAAATCAGCTTCAACCAAATTCCGAAAATTTCTCTCAAAAAAAAAAGCAAGCAAAAAAAAATAACAGGTGGCATGTTCAGTAACTCCCCAAGGAACAAAAAATAAAAAAATGGCCACTAGAGAATTTATGCACCTAATTCTTTTTCTGGGGTATTATTTATGCTATGGGGAATTTCAATAAAACTTTTTCTCTTTTTAGAAGTGAAAAAAAAAATTGCTTTGATTTTACATGCCTTTTATTTTTATTTTTTTCTGCTCGTCTGTTTATCACTTTCATCGTTCGTTTTTTTTTTTTTTTTTTTTTACCATCAGCCTGTTTTCAATTTTGTAATTTTACTATTTTCCATACTCTCTCTCTCTCCCTCTCTCTCTCTCTCTCTCTCTCTCTCTCTCTCTCTCCACATTACTCCCTACTCCCCATCCCATACACCTATCCTCCCTGCTCTTTTACTCAATTTATTCTCCTCTCTCTATCCCTCCAGTTCTTTTCACCCCACAATATCAATTCTTTTTTTTCTCTATCTATCTTCCCCTATCATTCGTTCAACCAATTACTGAGTACAAACTGCAAAATTTTGAAAAGGGACGATATGTAAAGGAAAATTAGGGAAAGAGTAGTAATTGGGCGATTACCGAGGCAAAATATGTGGGATATGTGCTGGAGAGAGAGAGAGAGAGAGAGAGAGAGAGAGAGAGAGAGAGAGAGAGAGAGAGGGTATAAGTGAAGGAAGGGGGAAACGGGAAGGAGGGGAAAGAGATAAGGATAAATGAGGGGAGAGAAGGAGAGGGAATGAGCATGAAAGGAAATTCAGGCAAATGTGTATGAAAAGGCGGAGGTTGGGGAAGGGAGGGGAGAAGTGGGTGAATTACAAGGTGGGGAGAAAGGGGAAGGGAATAAGGTATGCAGGTAAAGGGAGAGGAGACAAGGGGAGAGGAAAAAGTAAGCATAAGTGAAGGGAAAGGAGGAGCGAGAAGAAAACGGGGAGTGGAGAGAGGGTAAACGAAAATGGAGGGGTGCGAGAGAGGGGGAACAAAAACAAACTGAATGGGTGTCATTTTGGCGGTCACAGTTGCCAACCTAATTCCCCCCATTCGTATAATACCCTATCATTTCACACGCAATTGCTTCCTTCTCGCTCACACCAAACAGGGATTATTTTTTTTCCTTTTTTTTCGGGAGGAGGGAGAAGGAAGTGAAAGGCTGGTGCATTTTGGTTTGATATTAGAGAGAGAGAGAGAGAGAGAGAGAGAGAGAGAGAGAGAGAGAGAGAGAGAGAGAGAGAGAGAGAGAGAGAGAGAGATACAAAAGGTTCGAAAAATTATATATATGAAGTAAGAGGATAAGAAATAGTGACCGAATATATCCCATAATAAGTTTTAAAAGGAAAGAAACAGACAATGCTAAATAAAGCAGAAAAATTATTTGTGAAGTAAAAAAAAAAAAAATATCGAGAAAACGATGCAATGCGCGGGGAAAAAAAAAATCCATGATAACAGAAAAAAAATATGTAGGGTAATAGCTTCAATGAACAGTTGAATATAAGAGAAAATAACCCCCCCACCCAAAAAAAGAAAAAATGAACAGGTGAAATGACAAATTAAAAAAGAACGAGAGTCTGATGAACAAAAGAATTATTGAAAAGGAGAAAAAACAGGGACAAGTGATCCAAAGACAACAGAGGAAATTTAAAAAATAAATAAATAAATAAATACAGGTGCAAAAGCGAAAAAGGACAAAAGGAACAATGAAAATGAAGCTACGACTAAATAAAACTGTCACATGGAACGGATAAAAAGAGCAGAGGAAATGAACAAAAGGACTAAATAAAACCGTCAAGGCAAAAGGCTGAAAAAGACTGAGAGGAAAAAAAGAGACCCCGAACGCAGTGTAATAGCTGAAAGAGAGGCTGGATGCATTGTGAAGTGGACGGTGAGTGATGCAATGAAAGTGTGAAAAGTCAGGTGGAGGGCATGACCCGTGTCCCGTCACCCACGTTACATTTTTCACTGCATTCTGCGCATTTTTTTTATTTGCAACATCCTGCCCATTTCACTGCAAAGTGCACATTTTCCACTGCAACATTCACTTTTTCATTTCAATATGCATTTCCACTGCAGCCTGTACATTTTAACTGCAACCTGCATATTATTCAATGCATCCTATGCATTCTTCACTACAACCTGCATTACTGCACTAAAATTTTGCTGCACCCATTCCAATTTCGCTCCAAGTTGTTCAGATCACGATGCTGGAGACCATCAAATATCTCTGGCATGTAACAAAAGATATATTATTTCTTCCAAGTACAAAACGGTAGAAATGCATAATGAATAAAAGTGTACATGAGTGGGGAAATAAAAAAAAAAAAAAAATATCCTCACCGCTTACGTGGGTAAAGTACATAAAATGTAAAGTAAAAATACAAATATAATATGAATAAATAAATAAATGAATAAATAAATCCTCTGCGCCTACTGCCAACACAGATCCAAGGGTTGAAATCCGACCCTTTTGAATGAACGCGGCTGCAAGAACCTAAATCCGGATCTCTCTATGAAGGGCCCAGTGGATTTCCTTTTTTTTTTTGTAGGATTTGAACGACGCACCACCATGAATACATACAAATCTAATCAGAGTTCATCCATAAAAAAAAAAAAAAAAAAAAAAAAAAAAAGGCGCGTACTGGCACCGCTAAAACAAGAAGGAAAAACACCGAAAAACTCAAAAACTACGAGAAGGAAAAACACCGAAAAACTCACAAACTAAAGCGACAGCACCGATTCAACGATGGACTACAGATGATTCACCTTTACTTGGTGGAGCTTGTGATCATCTTGCAGCTTACTTCCCGTAGCTCAGTGGCCAAATGGAATACTGCACTACACCTTTGTTCATCCTTCAGTATGGTGTTCTTTACCTCTAAATACCTCTTGGACCTATATATCCATCACACTTGACCCTCATCACCTTCCGTTCCAACCACTAAACTCACTCCCTCATTCACCCGGTTGTTCCAATCACCACTCACACCCTGTCATATATCCTCACGTTCCAATCACCATACTCGCCCCTCGAGTAGGCTACACCGCTCTTCCATCCACCACACTCACCCCTCTAATGCAATCTTTCTCACCCCTTATTTCGCGCGCTGTTCCAATCACCACATTCATCCCTCAGATAGGCTGCCCCGCTCTTCCAACCACCACACTCACCCCTCAAATACACCCTTCCTTACCCCTTATATTATTCGCTGTTCCACCCACCACACACATCCCTCATGCTCCGCCGCGCCCAGCCCCACACCCACTCCTCACCCGCTCCCTTGTTCCGACTCCGAGGCGGGTAAACACTCTCATTGAGCATAACTTATGTTGTTGTTATGGCCCGCACCGCCCTCCTATACTCCGCAAAATTCCCCGCCTTTAAAATTTGATGTTTACAGTCGAAGGAACCCGAGGAGGGGCCGAAATATTCATAATGCCCTCTGCGTTCCGGGACAATGTTAAAGAGCCCGGAAAAAAACCTACATTTAGAGGATTCACTACGACCCGCACAGTTTCCGACAGTGAGACATTTATATGTTGATCTGAATGCGGTTGATGATGCTAGACTGTGCTCGTATGAAAGGGTTATGGAAGGATAAACGATTACAACACAGAGCAATTTTCTAGATACCGGAAGTTCCATAGTAGTTTTTTCCTGGAGATATAATACGAACATTATACCTTGATACTCACTTATATGTTATTCTTGTGTTTCAGTACGACAAAATTTACCTCTGTATTGTACAAGAGCTAAAAAGATGTAACATGTAAAATAAATCACTGAGGAAGTGGTGTTACGGAGCCTCATTTACCACACAGAATACACCCCCCTCACGCACACACACACACACACACTAAACTCCAGAACTGCAATGAATTATTTTTACCCTATTTATCTCCATTTATTTACCATTTATTCAATAAATATTCGTGGCCAATACTAATGTGTTCTCCCATTATACATATAAGTACACTGAATTATAAAAAGCCAAATTTACACCCACAACTATATATCACTTTACTGTCACCTTAACCTCCGTAAAATAATAAACAAATATCATCCTAAAGAGAAGATTTCTGGTTAATATTATGACAAACGATAGTAACTTAACCAAAACAATACTTTCTCCAGTACGGGGGAATCATTGAAATTGAGACAACTCTTGTTCCACGTAAGACTTTAAACTATGAAACTTAAGAGATTAATTTCGCGTAGCTTTTGACACTTGACAAGAGAGACGCTATGTGAGAGGGTAGGTGTTAATGATTACTCCATCCCCTCCTACCCTTCACATCCCCAACTCCTCTACTTCTCCCATACTTTACCTCCCTCCCCTTACATCCTCGTCACACCCCTCTTGTCCTTAGAACTGCCTCCGTCTCCCCTACAATTCTACCTCCACTACATTCCTCCACCTCCTTCCCCTCCACATCCCTCTACTTTCAGCACCTCCCTTGCGTCCTTATCCAGTCTTCCCTTATGCCACCATTCAATGTCCCTCCACCTCACGCTCGCTCTTCCACCTCCCCTACATTCCTCCCTCTACCCTTACACTCTCCTACCTCCCCATCCAACCTCCCCTTACTGTGTCCTAATCTGGTCTCTTACTTTCCTACCCACCTCCCTCAACCTCCACAACATCCCTTCATCTCTCCCACCCCCCTTATCCCCCTTACCCTTCCCTACCCTCACTCAAATAGTTCACCCATACTCTCCTCTGCCACCACCCCTATTCCGCCCCCACCCCCCTTGGAGCCGTCGCTGTGAGCCTGAAGAGTCACAAACAAGCGGACAGTGATTACCCTTCATGCCGACCCCGTCCTGATTAACCCATTCAACCCCCACCCTACCCCAACCCGACCCACCCTACCCCAACCCGACCCACCCTACCTCGCCATTCCCTATTCCTTCCTTCCTCCACCCATCCCCATTCTACCCTACCCCATCCAACCCCACCCTTCCCCTCACCACAGCTCCCCAAACCACCCCATTCCACTCCACCTATCCAAACTCAACCCTACCTTACCCTATCCTCACCCCATTCCACCCTTCCCCAGCCCATTCCACCTTACTCTACTGTACCATCCTTCAACATACACCACCCTACCTTACCCTACCCTATCCTACCCTACCCTTCATTACCCTCCTTCAACCCCACCCTACCCTACCCTTCTCGCCCACTTCCATGCATAACCGAGGGGATCCTTTGACATACTCGATTCACGCTGAGCTGCCTCCTATATGCTGTCGTATACACACACACACACACACACACACACACACACACACACACACACACACACACACACACACACACACACATATTTATACATAGATATAGATAGATAGATAGACAGACAGACAGACAGACACAGACAGACAGATCAAGAGATAGATGCACTTACTGTATATGTATGTATGTACAGTATGTAAGTACGTTAGCCTGTATGTTCACTGGGATTAATGAGAACATAATTAGTGTATTAACTAAGCAAACAAATAAATAAATTGATAAATAAATAAAACGCCTGAAGGTAGCAAGGAAAAAATAAATCTTAATTATTATGAAGAAGAAAAAACACGAAAAAATCTTCCACCTTTCTTTTTCCACGCCAGTCCTTGCTCCCTTCATTTCCTCTCGCTGTCTCTTAACCCACTGACAGGAGAGCTAAGTGTCCACCACCTCTCACGTCTCCTTTCCTTTTCCTTCTTACCTTTACCTCACCTTTTTCCATTCTTTCCATTTTCCCTGTTACTTTTATATCTTCTCCCTTTCGTTTACTTTTCATTTCCTCCTTTAGCTTTATTTTCTCCTTTCTTAAATTATAAGACTTCCTTCTACTTAGTTTATAATCTTAACTCTCTTGTCTTTCACCTTTCCCTTCCACTCCTCCGTTTCTTCTCTTACTTCGTCACTTTTTGCATTTTTTTTTTCTCGTTCATCTTCCTTTCTTATTACTTCTTAAAACTTCCTCTACATACCCCATTTACCTCCTCTTCTTAGGCTATCCCCTTTCCCATCCTCTCCTCTTTTCCCTTCTTCCTTCCCCACTCATCCCCTTCAACCCCCACTACCTCTTCCTCTCTCTTTACACTGTTCTCTGTGTATGTCCACCTCTTCCTCTCTCCTTCGTCCTCTTGTTCTTAGTATCTTTTTCCTCCTCCTCCTGCTCCTCCTCCTCCTCCTCCTCCTCCTCCTCCTCATCATCATCATCATCGTCCTCGTCCTCGTCCTCTTCTTCCTTCTGGTCCCCCTTCACATTCTCTCCTCTCTCTTCTCCTCCTCCTCCTTCTCTCCACCTCCTCCTCCTCCTCCTCTCCATTTCCTCTTCCTCCTCCTCCTCCCTCGGGCTAGTGAAAGGGTTGAGCACCTCTTGAGCGGGTGAGTTATGGTGGACAGGACGAGACACTTGCTTCACGCTTCCACTTTATCCACCTGGGCCCTCCACATCACTCTCTACCTCTCCCTCTCCTTTCTCTCCCTCTCCCTCCTGCCTCTCTCCCTGACCCCATACCTTTCCTACACCCCTTCTCCCTCCTCCACATCACTCTTTAGCTCTCCCTCTCCTTTCCCTCTCCCTGATCTCCTACCTTTCTTCACACCCCTTCTCCCTCCACATCACTCCCTCTTTACCTCTCCCTCTCCTTTCTCTCCCTCTCCCTCCTGCCTCTCTCCCTGACCCCCTACCTTTCTTAAACCCCTTCTCCCTCCTCCACATTACTCTCTTTTTAACTCTCCCTCTCTTTTCTCTCTCTCCCTCCTGTCTCTCTTCCTGACCCCCTACCTTTCCTACATCCCTTCTTTCTCCTCCACATCACTCTCTCAATATCTCTCCCTCTCCTCTCCATTCTCTATCTCCTGTCTCTCTTCTTGAGCCCCTACCTCTCTCACCCCCCCCTCTCTCTCTTTATCTCCTGCCTCTCTTCTTGAGTCCTCCCCCCCCTCTCTCTCTCTCTCTCTATCTCTCTTTCCCTCTGAAGCCTTACATCACTGCCTTTACCTCTCCCTATCCTCCCCCTTCCTCTCTTCCGTATTCCCCTACTACACTTAGCTCTTTTCTATTTTCACTATTTTTCTCTTGCTTACACCAGACGATTAAATTCAGCTAAGGAGAACACCCAAGAAATGAAGAGGATTTTGAAACATGAATCCTGAAAAGTCGAAACTCCTCTCAGCATCCGTAGGTGGAAAAATGAGTCGAGATAATGATGATGATGATGTTGAAGAGAAAGGAGATAAAGTTTTGCCGGCGAAACCATTTAAGGGACAAGCAGGCCTGGGAGACGGAGGAGGAGGAGGAGGAGGAGAAGGAGGAGGAGGAGGAGGAAAAGAAATTATCGGTAAGAACCAACTGCTCAAGAGGGATTGGGCAGGAAGAGATTGAAACTAAGTGATGTGGAAGGGACATCTTGATCTCAGCGGTGGCTCCCCCGAGGAAAAAGAGATTATTTGGACGGCTTTGTAAGAATGGCCTCAGCTGTGTGGCTTTTTGATGGATGGATGGCCTTGGATGGAGGTCTGGAACGGATGGAATGGAGGTCTGGAAGGGAGGTCTGGAATGGATGTGAATGGAGGTCAGGAATGGATGGAGTGGAGGTCCGGAAGGGAGGTCTGGAATGGATAGAATGAAGGTCCGGAATGGATGGAATGGGTCTGGAATGGATGGAACAGTGGTCTGGAAAGGACAGAATGGAGGTCCGGAATGGAGGTCTGGAAGGGAGGTCTGGAATGCAGGTCTAAAAAGGCTTGGATGCGGAGGATTGAGGTGATGCTGACTGGTTATCGTTGGCGTCATTATTGTGACTGTAATTATTATCGTCAAAATCATAATCATCATCATCAAATTATCACTATATTTCCCCGTAACCAACAGACGGTTGCTACTTATCATCATCATCATCATCACCATCATCATCTTAAATCTACTTCCCACTATGTGTTAATATATTTATTTTCTCATTTTTTTTTATTCATGTAGTTTTCGTCGTAACACCCAGACTCCTTGATTTATGGTGGAAAAAAAATCACCTGAGACACAAAGACGCAATCTCCACCTGTGTGTAATATCCCATTCACCCTTGCAATCCGGGAAATAATTCTTCTTTATGCAGGAATAAGGCCTTCCATCTCTCTCTCTCTCTCTCTCTCTCTCTCTCTCTCTCTCTCTCTCTCTCTCTCTCTCTCTCTCTCTCATCTTTCTCAGTTACTCCTGAGAAGGACGGTGAGGGAACTTCCAGTACAGGTAAGTATAAACAGAACAAGAAAGGTAAGAAAAATGTTGCTGTTGTTGGAGACTCCCAGGTGAGATATCTGAACAGGGCCATGTATACTCCACTCGCTAAACATGTGTGTCTTCCAGGGGCCAGGGTGGCTAATGTGGTAGATAAAATTTCAAATATCGTAAAGGAAAGTGGTGACAAACCCACTGTGTGCCTCAGTGTAGGAGGCAATGATATTAGTAGCCGTAAGAGTGAGGTACTGTGGAAAAGGTACAAGTTGATGTTAGAAAAGGTTAGGGAGAGGGGAGGAACCCCTGTAGTGCTTGGTGTTTTACCAAGGTGGCGGGTTGGAAGGGAATGGTTGAGCAGGGCAATAGGGTTTAATTGCCGCCTTGAAAGGTATTGCAAAGATAATGCAATACCTTTCATAGACAGCTGGGACCAGTTTTATGGACGAAGTGCCTTGTATAGTTGGGATGGGACTCATCTTAGCAGGCAAGGAGTTACTGTTTTAGCTGGAATGATAGATAGGGAGTTGGAGGGATTTTTTCGAGATTGAGAAGTAGGTGTACAGGAAGATGCAGCAACTACAGTCAGAAATCATTATTACCATGTTTGGATAGTTGCATCGATACTTGCAAAATTAAGAACAAAAGTTCAACCAATAGTGTAGATACATCCACTCAGGCACCTCAAATTGAGCAGGCGATGATAGATGATAGAACAAGCGATGATAGAAGGGCGATAAGCGATAGTACAAAAAATTGTTATATTAGTAAAGTAAAGAGTTTCCCAGTTAGTAATAAAATAAATAACAGTAATTGCCAAGGTAAAGGCATAACTACTCGTAATAATCTGAAAGTGTACTACACAAACAGCCGGAGTTTACGTAATAAAATGGATGAACTGAGGGCTTTAATTTGTACAGAGAAAATAGACATTGCCGTTATTAGTGAAACTTGGATGAATACAGACACTCGAGAATTTTTAGCAGAATATCAGATAAAAGGCTATAATATTTTTGTGTCAAACCGTCAGGGAAGAAAGGGAGGGGTAGCTATTTATGTAAAGGATTCATTAAACTGTTACAATAAAGCAGACATTAAAGTAAATAGGGACACAGAAAGTGTCTGGGTTGAAATTAGTAACAATAGGGAGAAATTAGTCTTAGGAGCAATTTACAGATCTCCAAAATTAAGTAGAGCTGATAGTAAATACCTCTGGGAGGAAATTAGGAAAGCATCACAGTCCAGCTTAGTAATAATTGTTGGGGACCTTAATCTACCAAGGATAGATTGGAGAAATCAGACAGGAGATGCAGAGTCAGAGGAATTTCTAGAGGTAGTACAGGATAATTTCCTTTATCAGTATATCAGGGAGCCCACCAGAGGTAATAATATACTAGATTTGGTTTTAGCTAATAAAGAAAATATCATTAGCGATATAGAGGTTGGTGGACGACTTGGTAATAGCGATCATGAAGAAATTAAGTTCAAATTTATTTGGGATGTCTGTTCCACTGAAAATACCTCCACCGTTCCTAATTTTCGTCTAGGAGATTTCGATGGCTTAAGAGCTTATTTTCGAACGGTATTCCACAGGGAGATTAGCTATTTGAGGGAATGTCAGGTTAGTGGGGATCCCCAGGTCATAGGTCAGGCGCAGGAAGCACGAGGGGATGTCTGTCAGGTGTCTGTGAGGGGGGAGGTGGTAGATAGGAATGTAGTCCACGTGACGGAAATTAACTCAGCTCCAGTACCAAACAGACGTTCGACCAGTGAGAAGTATAACGTGTTAATAAATATAATATACGGAGGCCAAGATATATATATTCCTTCAAAACCGTTTAGAACTAACAATTCAGAACCAAGATGGTTAAACAACAAATTAAAATCTCTCATAGGCCAAAGGAAAGGAATATATAGAAAAATAAAACGTGGAGAGGAACACTTACGTAACCGGTACACAATTTTAAATAGAGAAGTAAAGAGGGAGATAAGAAAAGCAAAGAGAAGTTATGAAATTAAGGTTGCAAGTGAATCAAAAGTAAACCCCAAGGGTTTTTATCAAATGTACCGAACGAAAAATAAAGATAGGATAGGACCACTCAGAACAGAATCAGGTGACATTACCAGTGAAGATAAAGAAATGTGCTCCATCCTAAATAATTATTTCATATCAGTATTCACCAAGGAAAATCTAAGCCTGGTCCCTCAAGCAGCAAATATTTACCATGAGAATACGGAAAATATTCTTAGTAAAATAACCATTAGTAAGGAGGACGTATTGAAAGAAATTAACAAGTTAAAACCTCAAAAATCGCCAGGTCCGGACGATATATATGCAAAAATTATAAAGAAACCAAAGAAGAATTATGTCAGCCACTTTTAACGTTATTTAATGACTCTTTAAGTTCAGGAGAAGTTCCAGAGGCGTGGAAAACCGCAAACGTAGTGCCCATCTTTAAAAAGGGTGATAAATCAGCTGCGTCGAATTATCGTCCGATAAGTCTAACGTCTATAGTAGGAAAAATGTTAGAGTCAATTTTGGCAAATAGGATTAGAGAACACTTAGAAAGATTTAATCTTATAAACGAAAGTCAGCACGGATTCAGGCAAGGACGATCCTGCCTCACAAATTTGTTGTCATTCTACTCGGAGGTCTATGAGGCAGTAGATAGCGATAAAGCTTACGATGTTATTTATCTGGACTTTAGTAAAGCTTTTGATAGGGTCCCACACGAAAGGTTAGTTAGAAAGGTTCGAGCACACGGTATAGACGGCGATATCTTAAAATGGATAGAATCTTGGCTGAAAGGACGAAAGCAGAGAGTATTAATAAATGGAACTAAGTCGGACTGGGGATTAGTAACTAGCGGTGTACCACAGGGTTCAGTACTCGGTCCCTTATTATTTATCATATATATAAATGATCTAGACTTAGGAGTCAATAGCAGAATCAGCAAATTTGCCGACGATACAAAAAATAGGGCGTATCATTAACTCGACTTGCCATAACTTACAAAAAAGACCTCGATACATTGTCCAAATGGTCTAAAACTTGGCAAATGGAATTTAACGTTGAAAAATGTAAAGTACTTAACGTAGGCAAGACCATTGGAGATACTAAATACAGCTTAGATAACAAAGAAATTAGCAAATCTGAATGCGAGAGAGATCTAGGAGTTATGATTAGTAACGACCTTAAACCAAGGCAACAGTGCATTAATGCGAGAAATAAAGCAAATAGGGTCCTAGGATTTATTTCGAGAAGCGTGAGCAATAGATCATCTAAAGTAATACTGAAACTTTATCTAGCATTAGTAAGGCCACATTTAGATTACGCAGTACAATTTTGGTGTCCTTACTATAGAATGGATATTAATTCGTTAGAAAATGTACAGAGAAGAATGACTAAAATGATACATGACGTCCGGAACCTGTCATATGAAGACAGACTGAAAAGACTAAGTCTGCATTCGCTAGAGAGGCGTAGAGTAAGGGAGACTTAATTGAGGTTTTTAAGTGGATGAATGGTATAAATAAGGGAGATATTAGCAAGGTACTTAAAGTGAGCATACAGGATAGAACTAGAAATAATGGTTTCAAACTAGAAAAATTCCGTTTCAGAAAGGAAATCGGTAGAAATTGGTTTGGTAATAGAGTAGTAGACGAATGGAATAAGCTACCTAGTAAAGTAGTTGCTGCCTCTTCCATTGAGAGTTTCAAGCATAGGCTAGATAAGCATATGACAAATAAGGGGTGGATATAGAATAAAGAAAATATTATAACCAATACTAATTCAAAAATAAATTTTCTTTTCAGGTTACACTATGATAGTCTCTATTCTCCTTTCACACTTTCCTGTAAAATGTCCACGCCAGTTTTTCTATACGGCGTGGTGTTCTTTCTGACTTTTTCCTGCCGGCTTCGGCTGGAGGGTTTGGAGGGCGGGGGAGAGCCTTCTTCTTTGCTATCCTTATCTCATTCTAGTAGTTCAGTTACTCTTCTAGGAGCTGCCTAGCATGGGCCAACCGGCCTACTGCAGTTATCCTCTCTTCTTATGTTCTTATGTTCTTCCTTTCTCACTTTCTCTCACTCCTACCCCAGCCTTTCTTCTACTTCCATCGCAATCCTTCTCACTCCACCTCACTCTCACTTTCTCTCACTCTCACTTCATTCTTTTCACATCCTCTCACCCCACCTCTACTTACCCCACCCCTCTTAATGCCATGCCTCGTCCTCTCTCTCTCTCTCTCTCTCACACACACACACACACACACACACACACACACACACACACACACACACACACACCTTCCATTTTCTCTCTCTCCCGCCATCAACTCTCACCCTCACACTCTCCTCCTCCTCCCTCCCCCACGCCCCCCACGTCCCTTCCCGCCCACATCCCCACCCGCCCACATATTTCACTATTAGCTGGGCGTATTCTAAATCCAGTGGTAATTCCCCCAGAGGCAGTATCTTCCTCAGAGGCACCAGTAATCCTCTCCAGCTTTCATGAGGATCAAGAGGAGGGTCATACATTGTTAGGAGGTGATGGGAGAAGGCAGTCACCCCTCCCTCCAACCCCCTTCCCCATCCCTCCTTCACCCCTCACCCCTCCCCTCTATCCCCCTCTCATCCCTCCCTCCAACCCCCTGCCCCACCCCTCCTTCACTCTTCACCCCTCCCCTCTATCCTTCTCCCACCCCTCCTCCATCCACACCTTCTTCCTTCTCTCTCCCCTCCTCCATCCTCGCCCCTCTCCCTCTACCATTCCTCTCTCTCTCTCTCTCTCTCATCTTTCAATTTTCCTCCTTGGTCAAAATGGAAAAAAAAAATTGTGGACAGCGTAATATCTCAGAAAATGATGAAGGAAAATATATCTAACATCTACAGTACGAGCGATTAGTCTTATAGAAAATGATATCATCTGCAGAATAATAATAATAAATAATAATAATAATAATAACAATAATAATAATAATAATAATAATAACAACAGCAGCAGCATCAATAACAACAAAAAGACGTCCTCGAACTGAAGTAGTTAATTTTTCCTGTTTTTGATAATGTAAAAAAAAATGAAAAAAAAAAAATGTAAAAGCACTCCAGGCTGATGAATACGCGTCCTTAATGAAAAAAAAAAAAGTGAGGAAAAAGTTTTGGCGTGGCGATGGAAAATATTTGCGCCAGCCAGCAACTTCGCCTCTGAGGAGCAACAGGGGATCTCTCTCTCTCTCTCTCTCTCTCTCTCTCTCTCTCTCTCTCTCTCAAACTCCACAACCACAACCACTCCACCAAAAAAAATCAAGCAATCACACACCAACATCTTTCCCCCCCCCCACCACACAGGCCCGCAACAAACAAGCACAAACAAACCTCGTCCCTGATTACCAGCGCAGTGCAAACAAAGCCTGCAACGCCACTCTGCAACCCACAAACAGCTTCTTCAGGGCGTGCATATTGCCTCATGATTTCTCTGTAGCAACTCATCAACACTGCAAATTCAACGTCACATTGCACGACGCCCTTGCAACATTTATTAACAACTTCAGAAATGCAGTAGGAATTTCGGAACATGTAATTTACCTTCTCTTCCTCGTTTTCCTTACTGCTTTATTTGTTATTCTTTATTTACTGCTTTGGTTTTCACTTTATTTACCTTTCTTCTTTAATATTTTTTTATCTATATTTGTAAACAGATTTCCACGACACATTCCAACTTAGCTCTTCCTAGTTTCCTTCTCTTCATCATTATTATTATTCTTTAATGTCTTCTTAGCCAGTGTAATTTCTTCTCTTTATCATTTAACCTTCCTTAAGCAGAATTTAATCACCCGCAAGAATAAATGAAAAAATAAGTTACTTTCCAGCTGAAAGGCTTAAGGTTAGACCATGAAAATAAATCGTAAGGCAAGAAGTACAGCAATGTCTCCCGTGTAGCAAGAAAACCGACTCCGCACAGACCAGCAACATCACCAACACCACCTTCACCAACAACAGCAAGGACACTAACACAAAAAACACAGCACCAATACCAAAACCAACGCCACAAACACCAGTACCTACACCAACACCATGAGCACCAGCACTAACACCAAATGCTACACCACCACCACCAACACCAGCACTGAAAACATGGCACCAAAACCTACACCACCACTAACACCAGCACTACATCCTTACTAAAACATACACCACAATCAACATCACCACCACCACCACCACCATCATCAACATCACCACCACCACCACCACCACCACCACCATCATCAATATCTCCACCACCACCACCACCACCACCACCACCACCACCACCATCATCAATATCACCACCACCACCACCACCACCATCATCAACACCTCCACCACCACCCACCAACACCATCACCAACACTAACACCATAAGTAACACCAACACCGAACCCTCACAGCAAGCAGTCATGTAGCTCCACAGGACAAGGAGGGGCGAGGGGGAAACTCAAGTATAAATCGTGTAGCGAAGGTGTATTGGTGTTTCCCGCAGAGTTTAATTGGTTATCTCTGGAGGCAAAAGTTTAATTGGTTTATCTGTGGGTGTGTTCAAGGTGGCGGAGGGAGGCAGAGGGAAAGAGAGAGGGAGAGCGAGAGTTTGATTGGTTACTGGTGTGGTTCCCTGGATTGCTTGCACACACAGACGGGGTGAAGGTTGAAGGAGTTTAATGGAGAGAGTGAGGGCGGTGGTGGAGAGTGGTGGAGACAGCCAGTACAAGGAAGAAAGGGTAAATGGTGGAGATCATGGAGGAAAGAAAGAGTACTGTGTGTGTGTGTGTGTGTGTGTGTGTGTGTGTGTGTGTGTGTGTGTGTGTGTGTGTGTGTTTACCTAGTTGTATTTACCTTGCAGGATTTGAGCTAGACTAATTGTTATCCTGTCTCCAAATCCACTTTTATCCCATCTGTCCTATACTCACATCTGGTCACCCCATCTCGATTAGATTAAGCATCAGCACATACCTGAAAAAAGAAAAAGGTAACTTAACAGGTAAGACAAATGATTCAACTTCATCGTAGTGAAGGAGTTAACCCCTTCAGTACGACAGGTCTTATCTATCTATCTATCTACCTATCAATCAATCAATATATCTATCTATCTATCTACCTATCAATCAATCAATATATCTATCTATCTATCTATCTACCTACCTACGTACCTACCCATCTATCTATCTATCTATCTTTCTACCTATTCATCTATAATCTTACTGTTACCAGGAATAAATAACACTGGGGGTAACATGGATAAAACTGTTTACTACGACTACTGGGATTTTGAATAATAAAAACATCTTACTAAATGAGTTAAGGACTAAACTTTAAAATAATTACCTGAGCTAAATCTCTTATCACCACCATCATTAACAGCGGCCTCAAAAGCTAAATCGATCATCCACATCAAAAGCTAAATCTGTCAGCCACCTCAAGAGTTAAATGTATAATCCACTTTAAAAGCTACGCCAATAATCCTCCTAAAACCTAAATATATAATTGTTCTTTAAAGCTATATCCATCCTTAAAAGCTAAATCCATCATCTACCTCAAAAGCTAAATCTGTCATTCAACTTAAAAGCTAAATCTCCTCCTCAAAAGCTAAATTACCCTCCTCCTCCACAGCTGAATCTATCCTCCTCATATGCTAAATCTTTGCTACTCTTCCTTTTTACCTATCACTCATACTCACCTTTCTTCCCTAATTACATAATCTACCTGTAAAGTTGCCCTCCTTTAAGCCAATTTTCCCTCATTTACATATAATTTACCTCCCTATTTACCTAAGCCATTTTCCCATTAACATAATTTACCTCTCAGTCGCCTCTCACAATCTACCTGCCTTATCAACCTCTTTACTTTTACTTTATTTATTTACCTTAGTTATCATCTTTGTTTTATTGACTTTACCTTACCGTACCTTAACACCATCTTTCTTTCTACGTACCTACCTGCTTACCTACTCCCCTACTTACCTGCCTGTCTACCTACCTACTTACAGTACCTGCAGCCCTATTTGTCCTCCCTCTTAATCCAATCTCTCCCCCAGTTTACCAAATCCACTTTGCTTATTACCTAATCCGACTACTTTCGTACCTACCTACCTGCTCACCCAACAAAATCTCCCCTTCCTTTTTTACCTCCCATCCAAACTCCTTTCCCTTTTGTCCCTTTGTCACCCCACTTCCCTCTTCCATACCTCCCCTTCCCTTATTCGTCCCTCTTTGATCTCCCTCTCCCCCCACTCTCCTAATCCCCATCCATCTTTCCCCTCTTCCTACTCTCCTAATCCCCTATCTTTTTCCTTTCCCCTTTGCCTTCCACTGCCGTCCCTCTTTCCCTTTCCGTTCCCTTTCCTTCCTTCCTTCTACCCCTGCCTTCCTTACTTTCCTCATGCCCCTCTTCCTCACCCTTTCTTCCCCTCTTCCTCACCCTTTCTTCCCCTCTTCCCCATCCCTCTCCCTCTTCCCCCCGTCTCATTCCACCCCTTTCCCCTTTCTTCATTCATGTTTTCCCTCATCCCATCCTCTCTTCCACTTACCTTACCCTCCCCTCACATCCTTTCCATCTCTTTTTCCCTTCCCCCTCCCTTGTCATCTCTCCTCCCTCGTCCTTCCCCTCCCAACCCCTAAGGAGGCTGCCCCTAAGACGAGCACAATCAGATTTGGGTCGCCCCTCTATCTGCCTTCTATAATCCCCTCGCATTTGCATAATTACTTCACGGTGGGGCCCCTCGACACCCACGCCAGGACAGGACAAAATTCAACCCTGGCCTTACCTTGGTCAGAATTCATCCCTTCATTATTATTATTATTTTTTTTTAATGCAAGGAAGAAGGAACCAAAGGCCAGACCCCAGCCAGATTGTTTCAAGAAAAAAATAAAAGATTGTTCCCTCCAATAAAAAAAATCTATCTATCTATCTATAGCCCGACGCCCTAATCCCGCAAAGGGTGGCCGCAGACAAAACGCCTCCAAGTCGCTCTGTCACCTATCAAAAACAAAAGAACAGAGAGCCAAATTCATCCCTTCACTTTTACTAATGCAAGGAAGAAGGAACCAAAGGCCAGAACCCCGCCAGATTGTTCCAAGAAAAAAAAAATAAGAGAGAGCCAAATTCAAGATCCGTTGGCTATACTTCGCCTGTTGGATAATTTTTTTGGACACACTGCTTCTTTTTCATCATCATCATCATCATCATCATTATCATCAATCAGTGGACAAAACCCTAATGGACAAAATTACAGCATACAAAGGACAAAATTACACCAGGGAAAAATTATACCAGAACAAAATTTTACCAGGACAAAATTATACCAGGACAAAATTATACCAGGACAAACTTATACCAGGACAAAATTGCACCAGGACAAAATCATACCAGGACAAAATTATACCAGACACTGACTCCCTCCTACACCAGTCCCTCTCCCCATAACTTTCACAACTTGCAACTTTAAAGGAGTGGTTCCGTGGTGGCAACTTTGTCTGAACTACCGTGTGCATCATTTTAAGAGGCCATAACTCCCCTTTACTGATCATACTTTATTGGATATATCTACCACATTTTACTGGATATATCTGCCACATTTTACTGGATATATCTACCATACTTTACTGGATATATCTACCACACTTTACTGGATATATCTACCACACTTTACTGGATATATCTACCACACTTTACTAGATATATCTGCCCCACTTTACCGGATATATGTACCACACTTTACTGACCTTATTACAAGATAAAATTAATAATACCATCATAATTCAGGCAGTGATGGGTCGTTAGGTGAGGCTTACTTAAAATTTTCACCACATTTCAAATACCAACTGTATCCCATAATATACACATATTTAAAAAATTTCAAAAGCCAAAAGATTTATTTCCACACATCCTTAAATACACCACACACTCCAAAGACTTATTTCAATGTATTTCTAAATGCATCATACACTTCAAAGCTATATTTCCATACACTCTTCAATGTATCACACACTCTAAAGATGTATTTTCATATACTCTCAAATCCATCACAAATTCCAAAGATATATTTCCACACAATCTTAAATGCATGACACATTCTAAAGATCCATTTGTGTACTCCTATTTTTTTTTAATGCAAGAAAGAAGGAACCAAAGGCCATTCGACACTCCAAAAATATATTTCTGTGTACTCATAAAAGCATTCAACACTCCAAAGATTTACTTTCATAAACTCCCCTCCCAAGAATTTATTTCCATACGCTCTCAAATCAATCACAGACTTCAAAGATTTATTCCAACACACCAGACTGCCCAGAGGTTTATTCCATCGTCTGAGAAATAAATCTGAGGAGTCCGCCCTGCCGTGGAGTACCCTAGTTCCCAGCACCACCATTTTCCGCCACGACACCCTCCATTTCTTATTTACCGCCAACTCCCTACCATAAACTTTTCCATTTCACCCATACACCCTAACAGAGAACCACAGAAAGGGAGGGGGGGAGTACAACCTTGGGGGGGGCGTGGAGGAGGTGAGGAGCAAAAGGGAGGGGAACTTGGAAGGGGAGTAGAGGAGCAGAACGGAGGGGGAACTTGGAGAGGGGAAGTACAAGAATAGAAGGGAAGGGGAAAAGTAGGGGAGAAATAGAGAAGCAGTAAGGAGGGGGACACTTGGGGGGAAGGATGGAGGGAAGAAGTAGCAAGGAGGGAAACTTGGCTAAATACTTAATTAATAGAATTTCCTAAAGTGGTGCTGTGTCTCCTTATAGCTTTTACTCCCACGTACAGTTGGCCAAGGTTCCGTGTGGCCCACCTGATGGTGAGGTATAGCTCTATAGTTCACATTAACTTGGTCCAAATTTTCATCCTGTTGTAGTTCATTTCGCGTAGCTTAGTGGCAGGATCAATGCTGCATCGGCACATTCTCTGCATAGCATTTCTTCGTGACTAGCATCATATTCTTGTGCTAGGCTAATTGAGCATTCAAGACGGAGAGATGGCAGTTTTTGGCCACGTTAAAGGAGTATAATGTAGCAACAGCGCGTGTACGTATGCTCGTGTGTCATTATTGGGAAGTGATTCGAGCGACCAATCATCACCAATCAAAATTATATACAATGGAAAAGTGAGCTCTGTAGCGTGTATTAGTTGCTGTCACATCCCTTCACTAAATGACCTCCTCAGCATGAACAAAAATCGTCTGGAGGTTGTAAGAATAACCCAGAAGAACCATAAACTATTCTGGCAGATTAATCAGGACTCTCTACCTGCAATTAAGGCTGAGTGAGGACGAAAACAAGTCTAATGGGAGGGCAGAGGGGAAAGAGCGCTGGGTAATCTGTGGCCGAGTGGGGTTCCCGGTCGGTGTTTAGGCCGTCTACATGATTTTGGCCGGTTTGTTTACGCTGTGTGTGTGTGTGTGTGTGTGTGTGTGTGTGTGTGTGTGTGGTTAGCATCCTCTTGTGCGTTATTAATGCAGAGTATGGTGATAATGGAAGGACTGATTTAACACAGAAGACACTAAGGTGTAATAAAATAAATCGCTTAGGAAAGGGTGTTAGGGATCTTCCTTAACCGACGAGAACTTTATTTGGTTCATATTTTCTTAATTATTTCTCATGTCTGATTTACTATTTACTGTGAAGGGATGGCGTGGAGCGGTATATGAGAGGGGGGGGTGTGAGTCGGGGAGAGGGCAGCGTAATGGCGGGGGGTCAGGGCGACATGGAGGCCGATTTGTTTGTGGCCACCCTTTATGGGATTAAGGCGTCTGGCTATAGACAGATAGATAGAAACAGATAGATATTTACTATTTTATCTTTGGTGGGAGTGTGTCATCCATGCTGTTCCTCCGACTCGTATTTTCCAAGCTTACACAACTTTTACTTTTCTATTTTTGACTTGTATTATTTTTTTTTTTTTCGGATCGTACCGCCGTCCATTAGAGAGGAAGGAGGTGGCATATCGCTCGGTGGATGTCACAGGCTCGTTGGTATTCTGTTTGGGTGTTGCTGGAAACGACCAAAGATTTTCAGAGTCCCGCCGGGGTTACGTCCGGATTACCGATCGTGATGGAGGGGATGGTGGGGGGAAAGGAGGGGATGGGAGGCGGTAGGAAGGGGTGGAGGGAGAGGTGAAGGGGATGGGAGAGGGTAGAGAGAGGTGGGGAGACGATAGGGAAAGGTGGAGAGAGAGGGGGGAAGGAGATGGGAGAGGGAGGGTTTGGTGGAGGAAGAGGTGGACGGGATGGAGAGGGAGGGGAGGGGTGGAGGGAGAGAGGAAGGGGATGGAAAGGGTACGGGGAGGGGGGAAGGGAGAAGTGAAAGGGGATGGGAGAGGAAGGGAGAAGTGAAAGGGGATGGGAGAGGAAGGAAGAGTGGAGGGAGGGGTGGAGGGAAAGGTGAAGAGGATGGGAGAGGGAGGGATAGCTGGAGGGAGAGGAGAGAGGTGTGGCAGGGGAGGGGAGGGAGAGAAGGAAGCGAAAGGATGTGGGAAAGTTAGGACAGAGGGGAAAAGGATAGAAATGGGTGAAGAGTGATAGGTGGAGTGTTGAGGGAGGTAGGAGTATTAGGGATAGAGGGATAAAGAATGGATACAGGCAGAGATTTGTTTGGAATAGGGGAAAGAGTGAGGTGGGTGATGAGGTGTTGGGGATGGGGGAAAATAAAGAGAAGGAAAGAATAAGTGAGAGGTGTTTGAGAGGAAGGGTGTCGGTCAGGTGGCGGGGGGGGGGGGGATTTTGGGTAGCAGAGGAGAAAAAGTAAGAGTGTTAGGGTTGGAGGAAGGATGACAAAGGCAGAAGAAACAATGGTTGTGAAGAAGGAAGAAGGGAAGAGACGAGGGACCGAAGGGAGGAAAGGAAGGAGGGAAGAGGGGAGGGACTGGAGGGAGGAAAGGAAGGGAAGGAGAAGGAAGCATGAGGAGTACTAGGGCGGATGGAAAACGAGATAAAAGGTAGGATAAGTGCTGGGGATTAGGGAGAGAGTGGAGATAGGTGGACAGGTGGATTGGAGGGGCTGGAAGGGGAGGAGTATAGGGAGTTTTACGTAAAAGGGTCGTGGGGATGGCAGGAGGGGATGGAGGGATGATGGGTGGGGATGGAAGATAGGAGAGAAAGGGAAGGGAAGATCAGAGGAAGAAGAAGGGACAGTGAGATTAAAAGGAAAAGTATGGTAAAGAAGGAATGAATTGGAGGTATGGAAAAATGAGGTAAAACGGGAGATAAAAGAAGGAAGGATGGGGGAAGAGGACGTGGAAATGAAAGGTTTGTACAGGAGAGAATGGAGGGATTGTTGGAGGGGCGGATGAAGAGGAGGAAAGGGCGAAGATGAGGCACGGAGTTTGAAGTACAGTGAAGGGAAACTAGAAGCAAGAAAATAAGAGATGGAAGAAAAACTGGAAGACTGGAAGGAAGAGTATGAAAATGGAAAAGTAAGGGAGAGGTGGGAAATTTAGATAAAACGAAAGGGGAAGCAGCAGATTCAAGAAATCAGAAACAGACATCAAGGTGCAACGAAGGGGAGGTAAGGAAGTAGAAGAAGAAATGGAAGGAAGAAGCGGTAGACCCAGGTGAAAAAGAAAAAGGAAGGAGGGTGTAAGGGAAGGGAGGGGAGATGAGCAGGTTGATCGAGGAAAACAGAGGGAGGCATATAGGAGCCAGAGGGAGATGAGGAAGGCTGGAAACTTCATCACATCAACCATCATCTTCATACGATCCTCATTTCCATAACCTAGTCCACAGCCACTGCCGACATCACGTCATAAACAACATCTATAACAACTACAACCGCTAATACATCACACCTCCTATTACAGCTACAACTCCACCACACCTAATGTTACAACTACCACCACAACCCCGAACAACCCCAATCATCGTCACATCTACCAACATTACAATCCTCACACCCCCTACCACCCACCACAACCATCAATTCCCACCCACCACAACCACAACTCCCAATCACCACCACAACAACCACAACTCCCAATCACCACCACCACAACCACAACGCCTAAACTACCACAAACCACAACTTCCAATCACCACCACAATCCCCACTATAACCACAACTCCCTATCACTATCACACCCCTATCACCACCACAACACAAACACTCCCACCACCATCACCACAACTACAACAACAACAACAACACCACTACAATCGCTACAACTCCCACTACAACCAGGAACCCGCAGGCAAGTAATGAGCAAAGATGGAATCAGTATGTCCCCGGGGCCTGGGTGTCTCAGGGGCCGCCACCTCCACAACTGGATTACAGGCCAGGCACCAAAACAAGACAGGAAAATGGGGAGGAAAGAGACTGCTGGCAAGAAAGGGCAGGGAAAGGGCGAGGAAAGAGACTGTTGACAAGAAAGGGCAGGAAAAAGGGAGAGGAAAGAGACTGCTGGCAAGAAAGGGCAGGAAAGAGGGAGGAAAGATACTGTTGGCAAAAAAGGGCAGAAGACGAAGAGAGACTGTCCGGAAAAATGCGTAGAAAATGAAGAGAGACTTCGAAAAAAATGGACAGGAAAAGGTGAGAAACTGGAAAAAAAAAAAAACAGGAGGAGGAGGAGCAAGACTGATGACATGAAAGGAGCGAAAAATGGAGAAAGATGGCTCAGAATAAATGGCAGAAAAAGGAGAAAACGATTACTGGCAGAAGAGGCTGAAAAAAGAGGAGACTGCTCTGAAGAAAGGGCAGAAAGAGGGGGAAAGACTCGGCTCGGAAGAAAGGACAAGAAAAGGAGAAAGGAGACTGCTGACAAGAAAGAAGAGAAAAGAGAGGAAAGAAGTTGCTTATATGAAAGGAAGGAGAGAAACTGCACCTAAGAAAGAGAAGAAAAAGGAGGAAAGTGCTAAGAAAGGGCAGAAAAAGGCAAGAGACTGCTGAAAGAAAGGGCAGAAAAACGATGACTGAGATTGTTGGATAAAACTGCAGAAAAAGATGCAATGAGAGAGAAAGAGAAATGGAGAGAAAATATATAGAACACGACTTCAGTTTGAAAAGGGATGAAAGGATAAACGACAGGAGAAAAGGGAGAGAATAATAATAATAATAATAATAATAATAATAATAAAAATAATAAATAATAATGATAAAGCAATAAGGATGCACATTGAAAGGCCCTTGCAACGGGAAGAGGTGCTTGCAATCCACTGCAAGTTCAACTTATATCCCAAAGTATTTAAGGTGTTGGTGTGGGCAAGATTCGTAGATAATTATTCCTATGACTGTGTACCTTCTAAATCTGAGAATTGTGCAGTGAAGACTTTTTTTGTATTCCTCATTATTCTCTCAATTATATCTCCATCACCTCCTATTATTCTCTCCACTATCTCTCCACCCCCTCCTATTATTCTCTCCACTATCTCTCCACCATCTCACCATTTCCCAATCACATCATCATCTCTAAACAGTCTCTCCACCATTTCTCTCCACTATCTCTCCACCACCTCCTATCATTCTTTCCATTATCTCACCACCATTTCCTCACTATTTTCTAATCACTACATCATTTCTAAACAGTCTCTCCACCGTTTCTCTCCACAGTATATCTCTTCTCCATCTCCCCATCATCTCTCTCAACAGTATCTCCAGTATCTCTTCCCCATCTCATCATCTTTCTCTACAACCTCTCCAATATCTCTTCTCCATCTCTCTCCACAATCTCTCCAAGATCTCTTCATCTCATCTTTTCCCTACGTCTCCAGTACCTTTCCGTCATCTCTTCCTTATCTCTCCCTTATCTCTTCAACTATTTTTTCACTGTCTCTCCATTGTTTTTTCACGATCTCCCCATCTCTCTACTATCTCATTATCTTCATCTTTATACTCTCTTTTCCTCATCTCCTCACCATCTCATCATCTCTTCACTACCTCTTTACCGCCTCTTCATTATCTCTTCACTAGCTACCATGTCTCTCATCCTATTAAACACCCTCTTGCTCTCCTTCCTCGTCTCTCACCCTCCTCTCATCAATCTCCTTTCCATCTCTCTCAATCTTCTTCACTTACATCTTCCCTCACCATTTATTTCCTGTATTTCCTCCTCCTCCTGTTCGATTTGGTCCTAAATTCTTCGTTGATTCTCTCTCTCTCTCTCTCCCACCTTTCTTTCCGTCTTAGTCTCTCCTACCATCCTCTCTCTCCCTATTATTTTTCTCCTTCCCATCTTTCATGCCTCATACTTCTTCTCCCTCCAAACCATAACCTCCCTCTCTCTCTCCCTCCCTCCCTCAGAACAGGCCTCCTCTGCCAGCTTACGAGATTAATCAAAAGTCCAGGGCCTAGTGTCTCTCCCCTTCCATCCCCCTCCCCTTTCCAGCACGAACACCCCTAATAACTCCCCCCCTTTCCAACATTTCCATCTTCCCTTCCCACCACCTCCTTACCTCCCCTTCTAGCCTGTCTTTCATGATAAATCCTTCTTCCATCCTTCCATCCTCTCTGCTCCTAATTCTTCCTCCCATCTTTCTTTCCAGCCACACTTCCACCCTCTCTATTTCCAACCCTTCCTTCTATCCCCCTACTTCCTATCACTGTCCATTCCAGCCCCCCTACCCTCAATCCCAACACAACAATTAATATATTTTTCTTTTATTTTTGTTAACATTAAATTATTTAATTCAACTTAGGAGGGTAATCCATGTTGTCGAGACTGGAAGCATTCTCCATTAATCTTTTTTTTATTTTTTTAGTTTCCATTCTCCATTATCGTAATTGCTTTTCTTTAAGCCAACCTTTCCTTCAATCTTCCCTTCCTCTTAATCTTTCTCCCTTCCATCCTCTCTTTCCTCAATCTTCCTTCCTCCCTGCCATCCCCTCTTTCCTTAATCTCCCTTCCTTCTGTTCTCCCTTCATAACTCTTCCCTCAATCTCTCTCCCCCCTCCCATCTTCCCTTCTCTTGATCTCTCTCTCTCCTGCCTTCCCTTCATCCTTTCCCTTTAGGCCAACTTTCCCCTCAGTCTTCCCTTCCCTTAATCTCCCTTCCTCCCTGCCATCCTCCCTTCCGTTAATCTCCCTCTTCCAGGCCGTCCCTTCCTTTAATCTCCCTTCCTCCCTGCCATCCTCCCTTCCGTTAATCTCCCTCTTCCAGGCCGTCTAGCATTCCAGTCTCCAAGATTCCCTGCCTTAATGAATTTTTGATAATGATGTTTATTAGACTGGGAGCCGAGGAAATGAGTTTATTATTGGAAAATGGCTGCCTAATTGATTATTATTTGGGAGCCTGGATATTAGCTTGACTGTCTGGTGGAGGAGGTGGAAGAAGTGGAAGGACTAGGTGGAAGACGCTGGTGATGAGGTGGAGTGGGGATCTGCAGCGTTTTGTGGGGGTTGTGGTGGGTGATGGTGTGGAAGTGGGAGTGCTTGTCGTGGTGGTTATGGTTGGTTGTGGTGGTGGTTGTGGGGGTGTGGAATATTTTGGTGGTTGTGATGTGATGGTAGTGGGTGGAGAAGTGGTGGTTGTGGCTGCTGGTGTGGGGGTAGAGATGCGAGTGGGTGGATTTTTTTTTTTTTTTTTTTTGGTGGTTGTGGTTGTTGTGGTAGTTATGGGTAGTAGATATTGAAATTATTTGGAGGGATGTTTGAGATGGTTGTTGTGGAGACTCTGGTGGTAGTAATAGTAGCAGTAGTAGTAGTAACAGTAATAGTGGTGGCGGTGGTTGTGGTGGTGGTGGTGGTGGTAGTAGTAATAGTCGGTGCTGCTGTTGTCAGCATAATGGTGTTGCTTTGATCTCCGTATCCCTCGCCTAATCTCTCATCCGTTCACAGTAATCACAGCCGTCTGTTTGCCGTCTTATCTTCAAGTTTTATCTCTATATATTTCCATTTACTCTTCCACTTATTATTTACATTAAACTATCATCTCCTTTATCTCACTACTCTCCTACTAGCATATTTCCACCCTCACTTCACTTCTCTTTCCCCCTCTACTCCTCCCCAGCTCTCACCTCTCCTCTACTCCACCCTTCCCCCTCCTCTTCTACTCCTCCCCAGCTCTTCCCTCCCTTTTACTCTCCCCCTCTCCCCGTCTACTCCCCCACCTTCTCCCCAGCTCCTGCCCAGTGACTCGTGCCGTGTTCTGCCAATTAGAGAGTTAAGGTGGCCGGCCGGGGTGTCTCTCGCTCCTATAATTAATTGTTACTCAGGCCTAACTCGAGCAGCGGTGGTGGTGGTGGTAGTCGTGTTAGTGGTGGTGGTGGCGGTAGTGGTGGTAGTTGTGGTGGTACTGTCAGTGGTAGTGGTAGTAGTGGTGGTGGCGGTGGTGGTGGTGGCAGTGGTGGTGGTGACAGAGGCTGAGGTGATGGTGGAAAGCATGATGGAAAACAGTACAGTGACTCTGAAGGTGATGGCGTTAGTAATGGTGTCCGGAATGACGGTGGTGTTGTCGGTGATGGTGTTAGAAATGCTGGTATTTATGGTGGCGTTAGTGGTGACATAAGGAATGGTGGTGATAGTGTTAGTAGTGGTATTATGAATGACAGTGATATTGGTGGTGCTAGGAATGATGGTGATGATGGTGGTTAGGAATGATGGTGATAATGGTGGTGTTAGGGATGATGGTGTTGGTGGTGTTACTGGTGTGTGTTCTGGTAATTAGGGGGTGAGGGTAGGGATGACTCCTTGCCTTATAATTAACAGCTTTCCAGTCTGTCTAGACAGGAGGCTGAAATAGTGGTAGTGCTGGTAGTAGTGGTGTCAGTGATAGTAGTGATAATGGTGGTGATGATGTAGTGTGGATGTGATGGTGATGGTGGTGGTGGTGGTAGAGGTGGTGTTGGTGGTGGTATCAGTGGTAGTGCTTATATCGGGAGTGGTAGTGGTTATATCGGGAGTGGTAGTGGTGGGTGTAATGTTTCAATAATACACTTTTTTTCCTTATGGTTTTATACTTTTCATGTTTCCGATTCTATTATTTTTTATCCCTCTTTATTCAACCTCTCTCTCTCTCTCTCTCTCTCTCTCTCTCTCTCTCTCTCTCTCTCTCTCTCTCTCTCAGGATTCTTTTACCCACACACCAGTCCTCTCACACTCCACTACCTCTCTCACTCACACCATTTCCCTCCTCTCTTGCACATCATTCTCACACACCACTACCCTCTCTCACACCACTCTTACTCAGACCAGCTCTCTCTCTCTCTCACTCACTCTCAGCCAAGATATCATTTTATCTCCACGTCTCTCCCTCCTTATCTCCATGGCCTCATCTTTTTCATCATTTTCTTCTCATCTCTCTCTCTCTCTCTCTCTCTCTCTCTCTCTCTCTCTCTCTCTCTCTCTCACACACACACACACACACACACAGCCTCTCAGCAGCAGGAAGGGGTAGGATGTGTTTACGCCAGGCTGTGTGTGCTAATCGCCATCATAATGTCGCAGCCTCGCCCCCCCGCCGCGAGTGCTATGGAAATGAGCTGTCCACTGAGCCCCCCCTCCCTCAACCCCTCTCCCCCATCCCTCAGCCCCCTCCACCCTCCTGCAGGAAAAACAACGACGGGCTTTTGTCTTTATTTACCACTAGCTTTCTTCCTTGTTTAGGCAGGAAAAAACAAGCTACGGATATTATTGTTTTGTTTACTTGAAGGAAAAACACCTTGGGATGTTTTTTTTTTGTACCTACCTGATGGAAAAACGTCTTCGAATGTTGTTTTTCTATTTACTGAGAAAATCTTGTGAAAAAAATATATATAACAAGCAAGGGACCAAGTAATGAAAAACACGAAGAGGAAAAACAGAACAAAATTAATGAAAAGAGAAGGGAAAAAAGAGTAAGGGAATTAGAGAGAGGGCAGAGAAATAAAAAAGAGTAATCAGTGACAAGTGTGAGAGAGAGGAAATAGAGAAGGTAATTACTGTGATGAATGGGGTGAGAGGGGAGGGGAGAAAAGAGTGGGTAAATGGTGGGTAAATGAGTGGGAGGGATGTGAATGGGAGAAACTGGGAGGGAGAGGAAAAGTGTGGGGTCTGTGAAAGGGGGGCTTTGTGTGTATGTGTGTGTGTGTGTGTGTGTAAAGGCAATCAGTAAGAAGGAAGAAAGTGTGAGGGATTGGATTTACGTTCCCTCTTTCACTTACCTCTCCATCCACTCACTCTCAACCCCTCTTACTTTCCCTCATCCCGTCCACCCCTTTTACTTCTTGCCCCCTCATCCGTGGCCCTACTCACTTCCCCACTCACCTCATCCTTCTCACTTCCCATCACTTCCCCACCCACCCATCTCACTTCCCCACTCAATACCCCTGTTTACTGACTCCTCTTACTTCCCTCATCCCACCCTTCAGCAAACCTTCCCTCCTCTCTCACCCCACTCAACCTTTTCACTACTCACCTCCCACCCCACTCACCTCCCCACTCACTCAGCAGCAGACAAGTAATTACCTCTAAGGAAGTGCCCGTCGCAGTTTCATTACCGACTCTCTTAAAGTGACAGTGGGAGGGGGAGGTCAGGGAGGGGTCAGGGGGGCAGGGAAGGGGGAACAAGGAGGGGGTGAAGGGGGAACAAGGAGGGGGTGAAGGAGGCAGGGAGGGGGGACAAGGAGGAGTTATTATGGGCAAGGAGGGGGGGACAGGGAGAGGGGACAGGGAGGAAGTGAGGGAGGGAGAGGTCAGGGGGTCAGGGAGGGGGGGACAAGGAAGGGGTCAAGGGGGCAGGGAGGGGGGACAAGGAGGGGGCACTGGGAGCAGGGAGGGGGGACAAGGAGGGGGCACTTGGGGCAGGGAGGGGAGACAAGGAGGGGGCACTGGGGGAAGAGGGGGGGGGTTGGGGAGGCAAGGCAGTTTAAACAAAATTATAAACATTAGGACAAGGAGCAGGAGAGATGAGAGAAATGTGGAGCGAGCGTAAGAAAATGGAACGAGAGATAATGGAGGGAAAGGGAGAAAAAATATGAAAAGAATGATAAAAAGCGAAGGAAACGTATGACGGAAACGTGAACTAAGCCTGGTGAAAGAGAAAATTAGGAAATATAAGAGGAAATATGAAGGAAAGGGGAGAGAGGAAATGTGGAGTATGTAGAAGGAAATGCAGATGAACGTAATGAAATGAAAACAAGGGGTGAGAGAGAGAGAGAGAGAGAGAGAGAGAGAGAGAGAGAGAGAGAGAGAGAGAGAGAGAGAGAGAGAGAGAAATATGACCAAATCTAGTGGTCTTTCTCAAAACTAACATAATTTTTCACATATTTTCGCGGTCGCTTCTCTTTTGTTATTAATGTAGAAAACCGTAAATAAAATAAAGGAAAAACTGAAGTATTAAAGACAATTACTGAAAACTTAAAATGTATATAATAAGGTAAAAAAACAAGCATGTGTTCATATCCCCCTTTTTTTTTGGGGGGGGGGAGGGGAATATGGCTACGATGAGGAGGATGCGGAGGGGGATGGAAATGAGGAAAATTTATGAAGTGATGGAGGAGAATGAGGAATATCTGGAAAGAGGAGGAGGGAAAGGAGAAATATTTATAAAGATGAGGATGGGAATGAGGAATATTTGGGAAGAGGAGGAGGGAGGAATGAGGAATATTTGGCAAGAGGAGGAGGGAAAGGAGAAATATTTATAAAGATGAGGAGGGGAATAAGGAATATATAGCATGAGGAGGGAGGGAGGGAGGAATATTTAGGAAGAAGAGGAGGAGAATAAGGAATATATAGCAAGAGGAGGATGGAGGAATGAGAAACATTTACAAACAAAGGCCTACAATGAATCCAGTCAAGCACGAGTAAATCAAATAAACAAAATGAATCAATAAATACATAAAATCATGCGAAAAGAATGGCAGACAACACAAAGCGGAAAAAAGTAGAAAAAGGAAAGAAACTAAAAGCACCGTAAAGAAGAACAGGGAATGAAAAACAACGCCATAAAAGGTGACCAAATGAGAAGCAAACAATATAACAAACAATAAAACACAGGGGACAAGTTTGCAGGAAAAAATCTGATAGTAAACAAATAGAAAAAAAAAAAACTACTAAAAATTAAAACTCTTGTGAAACAATGTAAGAAAAAAGAAAAATATATGGAAAATTAACTGAGATAAAAAAGAAAATTAAAGAGAGAGGAGATTTTAAACTTAATATAGGTGGCTATATTCGTTAACCCCTTCACTACCAAACATGTAAAGGTGTCTGGCAGGTAGGACTGCTGGGCCACAGGGAACGGGCTATCAAGTCTATGTCCAGAATCGGACACATAATACAGTAAAATAAAAATGTAGACGTCTCCCCTAAATTGAAAAAAAAAAAATAAAATCGATTGTACTGGAGAGATAGATAGATAGATAGATAGATAGAGAGAGAGAGAGAGAGAGAGAGAGAGAGAGAGAGAGAGAGAGAGATTGAAACCATTATTAACAAGAGACCTCATCATTACCTTCATTCCTTTTTCTTTCTACATGCAAATTACTTCTTTTCAAAACATTTCACTTTATTTCATTCTTACAATATCCTTAATTCATTCATTCTTTATGTTTATTCTCATTTATTACCATACTTCATTCACAAATTCTTTTTCTTCCCTTCTACCGTTCCATCTTTTCTTGAGACTCCTTGTTGAATTAATGGTGTTCGTCTTATTTTTTTGTGTCTTCCATCTTCCTTTTTTTTATTCTCTCTCTCTCTCTCTCTCTCTCTCTCTCTCTCTCTCTCCCCCCTTCGTTTTCACCATTTTTAACATACTTTCTCTGTTTTCTATTCTCTCTACGTATCTTCCTTTTGCACAACACTTTTTCCTCTTCACTCATTCTCTTTACGCTTCCCCCTCTCATTTTTTTTTTTTTCGTATTTCTCTTTTCCTCCCCATCTTCCTTTTCCGTTCACTTTTTAAATTTTTTATTCTGTCTCTAAATATCACCCTTTCTTGATAACGTCTCTCTCTCTCTCTCTCTCTCTCTCTGTTATCTTTATTTCTCAGTCCCTTTGTGTCTCTTTCTAGACAAAGTTTCCTCATCCGTGATTCTCTTTATATTTCCCCCGTCTCTCTCTCTCTCTCTCTCTCTCTCTCTGTCAGTCTCTGGATGCGTTTCTCTTTCGCTCCACAGTTTCCTCTTCCCTAATTCTCTTTATCGTTTTCACTCCATTTTTCTTCCTTCAGTCCTCTCCCCCCTCCTCTTCCTCTCCCCTCCATTCTTCAGCTTTCTTTCATTCGCTCCCTCTCTCTCCCTCTCCCCTCTTCGTATCTTTTCACTCTCTTCTCTCCCTCCCTCTCTTACTTCTCCCCTCTTTTTGGCTTACCCTCTTAATCTATCTCTTTTTCCTCTCCATTTCATGTATTTCTCATCTCTTTCTGTCGACGTCCTCTCCTCTCTTTCTCTTCTTTCTCTCCCAGAATAATGTCTTCCTTAACTACTTGCAATATTTCCTTTCCTCCTGATACCTTCTCTTTCTCTAATAATGTTCTTTTAATACATTCTTTTAACAGTTTTTCTTTACTTTTCAATTTATATAAACATTTTTTTTTATTGCTGCTAACTCTCTCTCTCTCTCTCTCTCTCTCTCTCTCTCTCTCTCTCTCTCTCTCTCACCTGCCCCTCAACTCTCTCACCTGACGTCATTTCCCTCCTTCCTTTCCCTCTTTTCCCCCTTCCCTTCATTCCCCTACACTTCTCTCCCTTTCCCCTCCCCTCCTCTACCCTCTCCCCTCTCTTCCCCTTCTCTGGCAGTTGTAAATTTCCCCTCTCCCTGCCAAACCGTTCCCCCTTGACATTCCAGACTCTCTCTCTCTCTCTCTCTCTTTCTCTCAGACGTAATTCCAACCTTCCTCCTCCCTCATTTCCTCCTTCCAACTCTCTCTTACTCGCTTTCTAAAGTACTTCCAACTCCCCAGCTCTTCCTTCCCTCCTCCCCTCCCTCCCTCCCTCCTTCTCTCCCTCCTCCCCACCCTCCCTCCTTCACTCCTCCCTCCCTTCCTTCCTCCGCCCCGCCCCAGGATACAGCACACAGCCCCATCCTCTCCTTTGAATAACTTACGAGGTGCAAATTTGCCTGCCGTGATAAACTGAGGGTGGTGAGGGAGGGGTGGTTGGGGGGAGGCCAGCTTGAAGAGACCCTGGATAATTAGCCTGGGAGGAAAGATGCTCACTACTGCCTTCCTTCCTTCTCACCAGCACTTGTGTTTGCCTTGAAAATGTGTGTCTCCCTGATTAGACTTGAAGGGAAAGTGAGACAGTGGAAATGGGTAGGCTATGAGAGGTTAGGTTAGGTCAGGTGAGGTTAGGTTAGGTCAGGTGAGGCCAGGTTAAGTCAGGTGAGGTTAGGTTAGGTTAGGTTAGGTCAAGTCAGGTGAGGTGAGGTGAGGTGAGGTTAGGTTAAGTTAGGTTTGGTCAGGTGAGGTTAGGTTAGGTTAGATTAGATTAGGTCAGGTGAGGCTAGGTTATGATTGGCCAGGTTAGGTTAGCTCAGATAAGGTTAAATTAGGCTTGGAATAACCGAATTACAGTAGCTTTGACTCTGCTAGGCACGGTTAAAACAGATTAGGTTATAGTAAGGTAGACTCGATGAAATTAGGGTAGTTTGGATTGAATTAGGGTCAGTCGGGCAACTCAGGGACAGGGAACTCTCTCGGGTGAATAAAAGAGCCTATGTTTAGCCAATTTATAACAACTGCAATGGAATATGATGCTAGTCACGAGGAAGTGCTATGAAAAGGGTGAAGAGCAGTAACTTCATCTTTTTCCACCACTCAGCTGCAATAAATATGACGCAAAAGGATGAGAATCAGCGCCAACACACACACACACACACACACACACACACACACACACACACACACACACACACACACTCTAATACACAAAACGATTCATGCTTCACTACATAACGCACTTAACTGTTCTCACACCTTACCACTTAACACTTAATAATATTACAACTCTCTCTCTCTCTCTCTGTCTCTCTCTCTCTCTCTCACACACACACACACACACACACACACACACACACACACACACACACACACACACACACACACACACACACACACACACACACACACACACAATCACTAACTCCCCACTCGAGTATTTCATTCCCTGTCCGAGTTTTCATCCCTTGGGCCAACTAACTTTACTTTCGCCCTCCTGTAACTCAACATTTTTATTATTTCCATCAACGTTACGACATTTACTTGCCCCTCTCTCTCTCTCTCTCTCTCTCTCAGTATTTACCCATTTTTATGCATTTTTTCACTCCTTACTACCTTTTTTTCTGTCTGTCAGTATTTATCAGTGTTTATCTTTTCACCTTCATGACTACCCTTACCTCCCCCCCCCCCTCTCTCTCTCATGGACACACCGTAAATCAAGTCAATTATCTAACAGTTAATACTTTCTTCCAATAGGGACACAGGTCGTAAGTCTCTCCCTTTTTCTCTCTCCCTTTCCTCTCCCTCTCCCTCCCTCATCCTCCTCGTCCATTTCAACCTCTGTCCCAGCCTGGCCTTTGTACATTAACACCTTTTACTCCCCCCACTCTCTCTCTCTCTCTCTCTCTCTCTCTCTTCAACTACCATATCCACTTCCACATCCTTCCTCTTAACTCCCAGTACCTCCCCCCGTCTCCCTCTCCCTCTCCTTCTCTCTCCCCCTCCCTCCTTCTCCCTCCCCTTCCCTTCTCCCCCACCGCCTCAAGTCTGTATATCTCCTCAACAGAAGGTTTAAACACGAGTGCTAATTCCTTCCCTTGTACCGAAGAAATACGCACAGCAAACACCGCCCTACCCCTTCTCCTTCAAGTTCCCCCATGTCCCCCATCCCTCCTCCAGCGTCCCCCACCCACCCCTTCCCCCACTCCCCCCACCTCCCACCAGCACAGAGGCGGGACGCGGAACACTGCACGGAACACATGTAAATCCTGTCTCGCCGACGGGTCTAAGTTTCATTTAATACTTGCACTTCATCTCGCCAAATCTTCAAATAACCAGCCAGCGCCATGCAGTCTTAAGCTGGCAATTTACTGGGTGCGACTGGCTATGTATTGTGTTTCTCCTTGACGGCTCACTGGACTTATTTCTTAAATGATGTACGGGATAAATTGAGCTTGCAGTTGAAAAGAAAAGAAAAAGGTAAGACAGACAGATGGATGGATAAATAAATGGAGAGAGAGAGAGAGAAAGACGTCAATAAATAAATAAATAAATACGGTTAAACGCAAACTTTGGAGTGCTTAGAGAACAGAAAAGATTATGTTAGGTATCCTCCCCTTCTCCGCCTTCTCCCCTTCCTCCTCCTACTATCATATTTGGCTGTCCTTAATATTTGATTCACAGAACAAACATCTTACTTAAAACCTATTATATAAACTAACAGATGGATAAGGAACTCCGTTGCTGTTTGCTTTCCTTTGTATGCCGTCTCCCCCCCCCATCCTTTGTCCCCTCCCCCTACCAAATCCTCCAAATCTCTTCCCTTCATCCGTCCCCCCTTCCAATTCCTCCCCCCTCCCTCCTCGCTCTTTCCCTTATCTTCCTCGACCTCCTCTATACCCCCTCCCACCACCAACGTTCTTCCCCTTTTCTTTCCTTTTCCTTCTACCTCTAACGCCCTCCTTCTCCACCAAGTTCCTCCCTTGCCCCTCTATATCAATCCTCTTTCTCCTTTCCCTCCTTATCTTCCACTTTCCTTCTCCATCTCTTTCTCTTCACCCTTTTCGTCTCTCCTCCCTCTTTCTCCTTCCTTTCATTAACTCTCCTTCCCACTCTCTCCACATCCTCATCATCCTCTCACAAGTCATTCCCCTTATCCCCCTCTCCCCACCTCCCCCATCTCTTTCTCCTCTCCCTTTTCGACCAACTTTCTCCCTCCTATCTCAAAATCCTCTCCCACGCCCTCCACGTTCCCCTCATCCCCCTCCCTCCACATTCCCCTCATCCCCTCTCCCTCCACAGTCCCCTCATCTCTCCCCACCGTGACTATTAATCCCTTAGCCTACTATGGTTATGTAGGTAATTAAGAGAGGAAGAAGAGTCACTCCTAAATATCACCCTCTCTTGCTCTATCCGTGGACTGTGTGACCCTCTACTCAACTCTCTTTTTTTTGGCCCTCTAAACTTGCGTATCTCTCTCTTTGCAAAGTTTCTCATCTCCACGCACCGTCCTCCTAGCTCTCTCTCTCTCTTTCTCTCTCTCTCTCTCTCCCTCTCTCTCTCTAGCCATCCCTTTCCTTTCCTGTCATAACTATTCCCCTTTCCTCCCCCAACCACCCACATTTTATAAACTGCCGTCCTCCTTTCAGTCCTTAGGCCGTATTCTCGTGGCTTTAGAAGTCTCCCCAGACCCTGTACCTTAGTCATTAGCATCACTCAGGTATTAATCGATTCTTAGCAGTTACCACCACACTATCTTAAGTTGCTGACAGACGTTCTTGGCAAAAAACCTAAGTAAAAAGGAGTCTTAATTTTCTCTAAAGTACGTATACAAGAAAATGTCAGGGTTTAATTAGGAGAATAAACTGCAAGGGAGAAGGAAATAAGAAGCCTCATCATTCACAATACGGTTCTTTGCCTTCTCGGTCTCCTTCTCCTCTTCCTCTTTTCCGTCCTCCTCCTCCTCCTCCTCGCGAATCTCCTGTTCCCTTCTTCATCCTTCCCCATTACACTTGGGCAATTCTTCCTCCTTGATGTCCTCTGTTTCCTTAATATTTTTCTCTCCTCCTTGCCATAACTTCAAAATCCTTTCTCCTCATATATCTCTCTCGTTTTCCTCTTCTCTCCGCTTTCTCATATATAAATCTTTTTTTCTCTCTCTCTCTTTCTGTTCTCTTCTGTACTTATCCTTCTCGTGTATCACCTTCTCGTTTAATTATTTTCCTCGTCCATCTCTCTCTCTCTCTCTCTCTCTCTCTCTCTCTCTCAACACCATTCCTCATCCCATGTTTTTTTTCACCGTCACTTCCTTTCCCTCTCCTTCCTTCCCTCCTTCCTTCTCTCCCTTCCTCCTTGCTCACAGCCGTGGAGGGGAGGGGGTGTGATCAACGACCAGACTTGCTCTAATTAAAAACAAAGCCGGAATGCCGTAATGCCTCCACGCTCGCCTATAAATCCCGTCATCGGCACAACTTCGCCCAGTCCCCCCTCCTAAGTCTTCTTCTTCCCGTTTTCTTTCATTATTATTTCGGCTTCCTCTTTCCCTCTCCTGACTCTTTTCTGTTTTCTTTTCCTTCTTCTTTTTCACGTTTCTTTTTCATTATTTTTTCCTCTTCCTCTTCTTCTTCCCGTTTCTCTATCCTTCATTACCATTTCAGCATCCTCTTTCCCCTCCTTATTCTTCTTCTTCCAGCTTTCATTCTCTCATCACTATTTTACCCTCCTGTCGCTCCCCCTCCTCCTTCTCCTCCTCCTGCTCCCCTTCCTTCTCCATCTCTCTCTTCTTCGTTTGGTATCATTATTGTACATTTTACCTTTATTTTAAATTATCTATCTCCTGCTCACCTTTATTTTTTTATATCATCATCATCATCATCATTTTTCTTCTTCTTCACATTTTCTTTCTGGTAATTTCACTCTTCTCTTTTCCTTCCCATATTTCTACTTCCCTTTTCTTACCAATTATTATAAATCCATTGTTTCCTCAGTACATATTTTTTTAACAGACCTTGAGGCTCCTTCCCTCCTCCTCCTTCGTTCTTGTGAAATAAAACTTATATTTGTCCTACTGTTATTTGTCACATTTTCTTCATTCGCCTTTTCTATTTCCTTCTCGATATTATTCTCATCTACTCCCGTCCTCCCTCGATCCCTAAGGTTAAACGTGTCTGTACATAATTGTGTGTGTGTGTGTGTGTGTGTTTAGGAATCTGTGACCTCAGACACTCATAATCGTACCTTCTAAAAATGGTGGAGGAGGAGGATGAGAGGAGAGGAGAGGAGAGGAGAGGAGAGGAGAGGGAGAGAGAGAGAGAGAGAGAGAGAGAGAGAGAGAATAGTCATCCAAGAAAAGAGAAACAAGGAGCAAGAATCTCCATAAAGAAAGAAGGCGACCCCACCGTCTCAGAAGCCTCTCCCTCCCTCATCACTTCCGCCATGAAAACATTATGGACAGAAAAAACATCACACACACCTCAGGGCAAAACACACACACACACACACACACACACACACACACACACACACACACACACACACACACACACACACACACACACACACAAAGGGAAGGTATACACACACTGACAAGGGATACACTTACATACAGGGATGCATGATATATATACCTATCGCAGTACACACACACACACACACACCACCCCCACCCCACTCTAAGGGCCATTTATATTTTCATTTTCCGGAGCGAAAGAAAAAAAATTGCGGGAGAAAGTTTTTAATATATCCTAAACCCCGAGGAAAGAGGGTGTTGGTCTTGGCTTAATCACAAAATCCAAGTTATATTATAGCGGGGAATGAAGGATATATGAGAGTGAGGGAGGGAGGGAGGGAGGGAGGAAGGGAGGGAGGGAGGGAGGGAGGGAGAGAAGGGAGGGAAGGAGGCAGGGAGGCCTTGGTTAAACCTATTTTACATAAACGGGTATGTAAAAGGAGTGTGGGAGGATGGGAAACAGAGAGAGAGAGAGAGAGAGGAGGAGGAGGGGGGGTGTAGATGAGGTGAGGGTTGGGGTGTTAACATGTGTGGTGTGGGAGGGAACAAGGGACACAGACACTGAGGCATCAAGTGGTCTGTCCTCCTCACACTTTCAACATTCACCACACTTTTTCCTCACTTTCAGGCCACTTTCAGACAGCTTCACGCCACTTTCATGCACTTTCAGTCACTTTCAAGCAGTTTCAGCCATTTCAAGCCACTTTCATTTCACTTTTAAGCAGTCTCAGTCACTTTTAAGTAATAAAACACTTGAGAAGACGATCAAGAAAAGGATCAATAGCTTGTTTTTATTCTTCTAACATATCCTCCAATAATTCGATTCCACTATTTCCATCTCCAACGTGTTACAAAACCTCGTGATATCGGAACCCTTTAGCTCTTGGGGAAACTTGTGGTTCTTCAACTAACTCTCAAATTAATTAAATCATCTGCCGTCAGTCGGAAAAAGAACGCTAGGCGATACGATCATCAGACCTAATTTGATTCCATTAATTCGATCCCCAACCTCTAAAACTCTGAGTGGAATCCGAACCTTTTAGCTGGCTGAACCATTGCCTCAACAGAAACCTTGTGGCCTGTTCAACACCACTCCGCGGCCACCGACAAGTACGCCAACTCCCTCCAGGGCTGTCTTGGGTGAGAGGGGGGGGAGGGGGTATGTGGAGGGGGACAGGAGGAGAGGTGTGGAAGGGAGGAGAAGGAAACAAGAGTGGTGGAGAAAAGGAAGGACAGGTGGAGGGAAGTAGGTAGGAGGGGAGAGGTGGACAGGAGTGACATGGGAAGGGCATAGGACAAGAGGAGGAAAAGATGCACAGGTGAGGGGGGAAGGGGAAATGGGGAAGAGAAGGAGAAGAGGGAAAGGAAACGCGTGGAGGTGAGGGGATGGGAGCAGGTGTGGAGGGTAAAGGAGTGGGAGGGCAGGTGAGAACACTGCTACCTGTGCCGTGGGCAAAGTGAGGTGGCTGTTACTGTCGCTGTTACCTCTTCCCGGGGCTGCTTCTTCCCCTTAGGTCTTGTTACTGATACTTTCTTGCTCTCTTTCTTAGCCTTTTACGCCCCCTCTCTTGCCTTTTTTATTTAGCGTCTATATAGAGTCCCTTAGTTCTTTCCTTTTCCTTCTTTCCTTTCTTTGCTTTTTGTCCTTTCTCCTTTTTCTTATCCTATTTGGCGCCCATATTTTTTTTTAACTTCCCTCTTTCTTTACAATATATTTTTGACTTGCGTTCTATCTTTTCTACGGTCCATATCGAATGTTTTACTTCCATTTTCTTTCATTATTTCTCCTGCTTCAAGACGAACGTAGGTCTTGTTTTTTTATGTGACCGACTCTGGACACTGATTTGACAACCTGTTCCCTGAGTCCCAGCAGTCCTCACACCTGCCATACCCTTTTCATGTCACCACTTTGGCATTTTTCCTTCCCTTCATCCTCTGTGCCCTTCTTTTCTTACCTCACTTTCTTCTCGTCACTTTTTAAACTAACTTCCGTGTTCCGCCCTTCACTCCCTTCCTCCTTCCTATCTCAGTCTTTCGCAGGGCAGGATTCTCTCAGATATACTAAAACTGTATGGCGTTAGCTACGGTAAATTTCCAAAGTATTTCAGCCACTAACATGGTCAATCTACTAATTTCTTTACCTTCTTAACCTGATTCAGTTTTCCCACTCACCTAATCGTTTTAATCCCTTCAGACCAACGACGACCTTTTAATCACTTTATTTCCAGAGGCTTTATTAGAGTTAGTTGAAGCCTTTAGTTTTACGGGTTCTTCCTAAGTTAAAATACATCGTCCGCTGGCAGCAAGAATAAAACTAAATAAATACGTCATCAAGCTGAAGTGGTTGGAGGAAAACATGCTACATCTGTTGCACTGGGAAGGATTGTTTGGCTTATCATGCTTCGGAGTAACAATATTTTGGCAAACAAAATAGTGTGACAAACGACAGCAGCAGCCATGGAAAGTGACCTCAAAGCTTCTCCTCACCGTCAATGACAATATAACCACGACTGAGACACATTCCTTTTTCCCTTTACACACACAGTAAACATAACCTTCCTGGTGCATGAACTTGTTGAATTATAAGTGCCAATGACATGAGTGTATTCAAGTATCATATCAAGCATGAGTATCGACATGTAAACAAAGATGCAATACAAACATGACAAGGGATCTTTTTGATATGATATTTACTCAAAGCCAGCGATCTAAACTATCAGAGTGAGTTGCACAGGTGTTTTTGATCTAATAATTCCGATGATCTTTCGTATTGTTCTGGAGACAGGTAAATTGTTTGAACGACTTGTATTATTTCGGCAACGATACACCAAACGTTCACAGACACACACACACACACATACACCCACCCACACACACACACACACACTCACTCCATCCCTCTCCCAAGCACACTCTCACCTTCCCCCCCCCCCTTTTTTTCCCCCTGGAAGGTTATTACTTTTTCAAGGGCGTGATGTGTAAGCGGCCGGAGCCTGAAGGGTAAACATGCATTAGTTGGTCTCACAGAACACAGTGAATGCCCTCCCTCAACTCTTGCACCCCTTCGCCATCCCCCGCATCTTTCATCTTTAGCTGTGGTGAGAGGGAGGGTGTGTTTGTGTGGTTGATGGGCCCTGTGTGTGTGTGTGTGTGTGTGTGTGTGTGTGTGTGTGTGTGTGTGTGTGTGTGTGTGTGTGTGTGTGTGTGTGTGTGTGTGTGTGTGTGTGTGTGTGTGTGTGTGTGTGTCAGAAGTTTTAACAGAGGCGTATTAAATATTCGAACGATTCCTAACTTTCCACTTCCTCAAATTTTTCCATATCACTGCCCTCGTTAACCTCGGTTAGTATCGGGTATAACTTCTTTGAAACAAGAATGAATAAACAGGTGATTCCAGAGCACGGACGTTCAACACACACACACACACACACACACACACACACACACACACACACACACACACACACACACACACACGCACGCACGCACAAGCGCGCGCGCGCGCACCACATACCTCACTGCACAACTACCTCTGTCTCTCTGTCTCTGTCTGTCTGTCTGTCTGTCTGTCTCTCTCTCTCTCTCTCTCTCTCTCTCTCTCTCTCTCTCTAGTTGCCAACTCGTCAAATCTTGGAGAGGTTGTCGCTCGTCTTACAAGTCCAAGTGTCGAGTGTGGCCTCAAGAGGGGAGAGGGAAGGGTGGGGGTCGATGAAAGGTAGGGGGAAGGAAAGGGTGAGGGTGGGGGATGGGGTGAAGGAAGGGAAGGTAAAGGGGAGTGGGTGAGGTAAGGTGAGGAGGAGGAGGAGGAGAAGGAGATTGGTGAGAAAAATGAGTATGACAGTTTACATAGGATTACACAGGTACAGTAAATGAGAGTGAGGGGGAGGGGAGGTTTGAGACGAGGGGAGGAAGTACTGTAGTTTGAGAGGGTGAGGGGAAGGTTGAATGAGGGCGAGGGAAGGGTAGGGTGAGGGGGAGGGGGTAAATAAAGGAGTAAAATAGCGTGTGACAGGATGAGACGGAGGAGGGATGAAGAGAAGAAGAGAGTACAGCAGGAAATTTGTGTAAGGGTTATGGGGAAAGAGGGGAAGGGAAGGGGAAGGGGACCAGATAAGGGAGTGAGGGTGAAGGAGAAGTCAGGTGATGGGGTGGAAGTTTTGTTGCTACCCTGTGTGTGTGTGTGTGTGTGTGTGTGTGTGTGTGTGTGTGTGTGTGTGTGTGTGTGTGTGTGTGTGTGTGTGTGTGCTTAATAGGAGGGAGCTGGGCCACTCTCAACTTAGTGAAATTCCATGAGGCTTGGTTATGAGGTTGGAACCAGTCTCCTTGGTTACTAGTCAAATCAACCCAACACTGACTACCTACACCTGGCCACTACCTGAGTTGAATGGGGTTAAGGATCCTTGCCAGGTGAAAACAAACTGACTGAGGTAAAATGTGAATATGTTAGATACAATAAAAATAAAACAATAAAGTAATAAGGTTCAAGAGTAAGAGCCACAATGAAAAAATGGAAAGAAAACCTGCGAAAATAATTATAAAAAGGTCCAACAATTTTCAGATCTGAGAAAAACAAAGTAAAAAAAAAAAGAAAAAAAGCAATAATAAATGAAATGACATAAGACAAAAATGCAAAAAAAAAAAAAAAAGAACACAAAAAATAAGAATATCAGAACCCCACAAAAATACCTACATAGATAGATAAATGAATAAATAAAATCCAGTCAAAGTAAACAAGAGCTCAGTAAGACGGACGGAAGAGAGTGTAAGAAAGAGTAAAGATAAATAATATATGACGAATTGATGGGCGGAGACGAGGCCAATTTGGTGCCATCAAAACACAACTCTGAGACGACACACGAGGGTAAATGGCCCGAGTGAGAAGGAATATCTGAACTTCAATATTGAATGTGGAGTGCGACGTAGAGAGGGGAAGGGAGAAGGAAGGAGAGAGGAGAGGAGAAGAAGGGAAAGGAGGAGAAGAGGAGAAGGGAAAGGAGGAGGAGAGAAGAAGAAGGGAAAGGAGGAGGAGGAGGAGGAGGACTGTTGACGAAAAGATGAAAAAGAAGAAACACGAGATGCAAAAAAAGAGACGGTACCACGGATGGAAAAAACGTGAGAAAAAAACCCACAAAAAAAAGCAAATATTCAAATCAACCACAAAAAAATGAAAGAAAAAAAGTCTCTCCAAACACAACACTGCATTTCGTCCCCTCTCGTCTCAGTATATAATAATTTAATGACATTTGTTTCAGTAAATTCACAGGGTGTACTCTAACTCCAGCAGTTCTGATGCACTTAACTTTAGCACTGCTCAGTCACACCCCAAGAAGTTATCTCCCTCCCTTCCCCCCCTCCCTCTCTCTCTAGCACACACACACACACACACACACACACACACACACACACACACACACACACACACACACACACACACACACACCACAAACACACACACACACACAATGGCATTCTACTACCCACAGCCACTCATTCTCTCGGTTAATTCACATAGCTAACAGTTTCAATCTCTCTCTCTCTCTCTCTCTCTCTCTCATTCTTATCATCCATCCCCAATCAGCTTCCCTCATTCCTGTGTGCCCAGCTCTCCTCACTAAGCTCTCTCTCTCTCCCTCTCACAAGCTCTCCCTTAGGGCTGGCAGGGAGAGTCTTTGATGTATGTGGTCCAGCAAAGGGAGAGAGATGGAGATGGGAGGGATGGAGAGGGGGGGGGATGGAAAGGGAGAAGGAAGGAGAGGAAAACGGCAGAGGAGTGAAGAGGGATGGAGGGGGAGAAGAGTGGAGAGGGAGAGGGAAAGAAGAAACGGGAGAAGAGTGGAGAGGGTAAGAAACGGGAAAGGGGAGGAGATGGACTGAGAGGAGGAGGGAGAGGGATGGGGTAGGATAGAGTGGAGAGGGAGAGGGATGGGGTAGGATAGAGTGGAGAGGGAGAGGGATGGAAAAGGAGATGGGGGGAGAATGACAACTGTGAGGACTGGAAAAGAAGGGGGAGGGGATGGAGAGGGAGAAGGATGGAGAAAGATGGAGAGGATGCGGGATGGAGAGGGGTGGAGGAGGACGAGCGAACAGACTGGTGACAGAGCAAGAGCAACAAAAGGGAAGTGAAAGAGGGAAGAAGCTACGGAAAGAGAAAGAGACATAAGAGTGAGAGAGAGAGAGAGAGAGTATGTGGGACGGGCAGTATGTGGGAGGGGCAATATGTGGGAGAAGGAGTATATGGGAGGGGCAGTACCGTATGTGGGAGAGGCAGTATGAGGGATGAGGAGTATGTGGGAGGGGGGTATGGGGGGAAAAGGGCCAGAAAACCATTAACAGTACCACCACACCTCCCTAACTCACCTCAACTGACGCGAGGAGGAAGGGAGGAAAGGGAAGGGGATGGGGAGGGGGAGGAAGAAGAAAGGAAGAGAGGAAGAGGAAGGGAAGAGCGGAAGAGGAAGAGGGACGAGAAGGAAGCGTGGGAAAAGGAAGAAAATGGAGGAGAAGGGGAGAAGAGAAGGTGATAGGGAAAGCATCCAGGGAGATTTGAAAGAGGGAGGGAAAGAAATTAGGAGTGAGAGAGCTGGGAGACATTGGAAAGGGAGGGGAATGAGAAGGAGGGAAGAAAAGCAAAGGGAAAGGGGGGAATGTAGAAAAATAAACGACACGAGGCAGAGGGAAGAAGTATGGAAGAGTGAAAGAGTGAGAAGGGACAATGCATGTAGAAGTAAAGAGAGGATGCAAAGACAAAGCAGGGAAACAAAAGGATAGAAAATTGAATAAACAGAGGGATAGCTAGTTGGTAAGGGAATGTGCACGAAAAGACATTAGAGGGGAAAGAAAAGTAAGGACAGGTGGGGAAGGAGAGGAATAGGAAAGAAAAGAAATGCACTGGAAAGGAAACGAAAGGAACTATGGGAGAGGAAAGGGAAGGAAAAAGAGTGTGAAAGGAAGGGATGAAACGGGAAAGGAGAGAAAGGAAAGGAAAGAACAGAGGGAAACGAAAAGGGATAAACTAGGAGAGCGAGATTGTATTTAACAAGGAGTGAAACTGCAAAAGGATGAAGGAGCATTAAGTAGGGGGAAGGACAGGAAACAAAGGTAGTTCAGTAAAGGAAATCAAGCAAATACACCCACAAATAAGATCAGGAAATACTCCGGGATACGGAAAAAGGTGGTGGTAATATTATGGACTACATTACGGGAAAAACACTTTTGATCTTTGCAGTGGTACCAAAATATCCCCTCTCTGTCAGTGTGTGTGTGTGTGTGTGTGTGTGTGTGTGTGTGTGTGTGTGTGTGTGTGTGTGTGTGTGTGTATGTTTATGTCTGTCTGTCTGTCTATTTGTCTGTTTATGCCTCACACACACACGCACACACACACACACACACACACACACACACACACACACACACACACACACACACACACACACACACACACACACAAGCCCCACAAGCCACTCTTATCCCTCAAACACTACATCCTGACTGGACTACTTAAATCACAGTGTTTGCTCGCCTCGTATATACTCAAGCGTTATGGCCACCGATATGAATTACTTTGCACACACACACACACACACACACACACACACACACACACACACACACACACACACACACACACACCAAACACTGCCTCTTCACCTGGCCCATTTAAATCACAGTGTTTGCTCCCTCCCGTATACCCTGGTGTTATGGCCACCGGTATTAATTAACTTGTACAAAAATACCAGCCAAATATTCCAGTTTACGACCCCAGGCCTTCACGTCCTAGTGGGTGGGTGGGGGGGGAGAGACAGGGGAGAAGGGTAGGGGGAGAGAGGAGTGAGGGTGAGGGGGGAAGAGGGCGCGAGAGGAGCAGAAGGGATGGGAAGGAGAGAAGTATAAGAGGAGGGGGTGGCGTGAGAGACGGGGGCAGAAGGGACGGGGTGGGGAAGGGAGGGGAAAACAGGGAAGGGGAGGGGACGGGAGGGGACAGAAGGAGGGGGAGGAGGGAGCGTGGGTGAGGGAGTGAGAGAGGGGAGTATTTAAATTGCAAATCTGTTTACTGAATATATGATGCAAACGTGAGAATATGCTACGGGTGAGAAATGGTGGTGGTGGAGGTGGTGGTGGAGAGGAGGGGAAAGGAGGAGATGATGATGATGATGATGATGATGATGATGGATGGCGAATTATTTTTACAAGCAGGAGTTAAAACTGGGTTATGGGAAAAGGTTACAATTTTTCACGAGACAGGAGGCGCCATTCCCTGTAACAAACAAGGCCTCGTAACACCTTTTCCTTAGCGATTTATTCTCTCTATTACACCTTTTGATATAGTATGCTTCAATAGCACACAAGAGGATATTAAGGTGCCAAGTGCAAAATAAGTCGCTGTGGAAGAGGTGTTAAGAAATCCCCAAAGCCACTGAAACACTACACCTGAGTTTAAAGTTGAAAATAAAGACAAACAGACTAACTCGGGTGTTGCAGTTGCCTTAGACACCACACCTACACCTGGGATTCGGATTAACTTAAAATAACTTGAGTATATAAACTTAGATATCCCAGCGCCAAAACTACTACACCTGCACTCAGTCTCAGATTAACTCAAAAATAACTTAGGCAGACTAGCCCACCTATCACAGCATCCAAAATACTCCACCTCACTTTTAGACTTTTAGATAAACTTACAAATGATAACTAAGGCAGACACTCTTCCCTATCACAACACCCTAAATACTACGCCTACAACCCACGGTCTTAGTAACTTAAAAATAACAACTTTAGCAGACACTCTCACCTATCCTAGAGGCCTAAACACAGCCCACCATCATCCAGTCTGCTCTTGAACAGGTTTGAGGTGCTCTGGTGGTGAGGTGAGAGGCGTACCAATATTTTACCAGAGCCCCTTCCCTCTTACTGACAGCTCGACGTGGAGGGGGAGAGGAAGGGGAGAGAGGGGAGGAAGGGGAGAGAGGAGAGGAGGGGAAGGAGGGCAGGAGAGGGGATGGGGCAAGGAGAAGAGAGGGTTGATCCTGGTGAGGAGCTGAGGAGGGGAGAGGATGAAAAGGAGGAGGCGGGAAGTGGTGAAAATTTGGAAAAAATGAGAGGGATGAAAGAGAGGAGGAGGTGAGGTAGGAGAAGTGGGTAACTAGGGGAAGCAGAGGGGGGATAGGGGGGAAGAGAAGGAGAGGAGTGAACATGATGACCGGGTGAAGAGAAAAGATGGAAAAGAGGAGGAGGAATAGGCGAAAAGTAGAAAGAGATGAGAGAAGAGTGGAACTGAGACGAGACATGGAATAAGAGAGGGAAGAGGAGGAAGACGAGAAGGGAGAAGAGATGGGAAACTAAGCTGAAATGAGAGAGAGAGAGAGAGAGAGAGAGAGAGAGAGACAGACAGACAGACAGACAGAGAGAGAGAGAAAGAGAGAGAAGGGTGGGAAGATGTGCGGGAGGAAGGAAATAAAAAGGGAGAGATGAAATGAGATGGGAAGATGACAGGCGAAGAAGTGGGTGAGGGGGGAAAAGAGGGGGGCAAGGAGGGGAAAGAGAGGGGGTGAGGGAGGGAAGAGTGGGGGTGGGGGAGAGAAGAGAGGACGGTTATGGGAGGGGAGAGGGGTGTAGAGAGACGGGATGGGATGGGTAAGGGAGAAAGGTGAAGGGGGGAGGAAGGAAAAAAGGGAAAGAGAATTGAGAGGAAGGATGGGAGCTGAGAGAGGAGGGATGGAGGGAGGTTGGGAAATAGAAACAAACAGAAAGGAGAGAGAGAGAGAGAGAGAGAGAGAGAGAGAGAGAGAGAGAGAGAGAGAGAGAGAGAGAGAGAGAGAGAAAGAGAGAGAGAGAGAGAGAGAGGAGGAGGAGGAGGAGGAGGAGGAGGTATGGATTAAAGGGACGTGAGTGAGATCAGACAAATTCAAAATACGAGGAAATCATGGGTGGGGTGAGAGAGAACACACACACACACACACACACACACACACACACACACACACACACACACACACACACACACACACACACACACACACACACAAACCATATTAATTCCGTTTGTTGCTTTGTTACCTATTATTTTTTTCATATACAATAATAACAAAAATAAAATAAAATGATGAGAGGGAAGAAGAGAAAAATACAAACTGGAATAAGACCATAAGATGAAAAAAACAAACAATGAGAGTACTGAAACAGGGGTTGAAAGAAAACAACAGAGACAGGAGGATGGTGACAGAGACAGAAAGAAAGGCAGACGAGAACCGAAGCAGACAGACAGACGGAGAGAGAGACAGACAGACGGGCAGAGGGACAAACAGACAGACAGACAAACAGAAGCGGACGAATGGACAAAAATAGAGAAAAATGGAAAGAAGGCAAAGACAGAAAGTATGCAAACAAGAGCAAGCAAATAAAACCAGAAGACAATGAGGAGGAGAAGAAAACCGGAAGGGGAAGAGGAGCGGAGGAGGAAGGGAGGGAGCGAGCAAAGGAGAAGAGGAGGAGGAGGGAGAAGGGGAGGAAGGAGGAACGTGTGTGTGTGGGGGGGGGAGGGACAAGAACGAGAGTGGAGGTGTCGAACAAGAAGCGAGAGGCAGATTGGTCCTGGAACAAAAGACAGTCACTGAGTAGGAACACAGACACACAGACAGACGAGAGAGAGAGAGAGAGAGAGAGAGAGAGAGAGAGAGAGAGAGAGAGAGAGAGAGAGAGAGAGAGAGAGATTCACAAAGCATAACAGAAAGATAAAAATAAAGAAGGCAAAATAAACGGGCTGGGGAGAGGAGGACAAGAACAGACAGACGGACAAAAGGCCAACGGACAGGGCAGAGAGGGAGAAAGACGAGGGAAAAAAGCTAAAAATAAAAGGGAAAAAAGTAAGGAAAAGAGAGGGACAGGTAGGGCAAAAAAAAAAAAAGAAAAAATAGAGACAGAGGGAATAGACCTGTAAAAAAAAAAAAAAGTCAAGGAAAATAAAACTGAAAAATAGTGTCAAATGGAATAGAGTTGTTTGGTAGGCTGTCTTTCCTTTCACTTCATCTTAATCCTGTGCTGAATAAAATCGTCTGGTTGCTATACCCTGTTCACTTCAACTTGGCCTAAAACTGCCATACCTCCATCTCGAATGCTGGGCTTTAATAAGAGATTAACCCTAGAATCCGATGGTAGTCACGAAGAAGTGCTAGAGAAAGGATGGTGAGCCAGAGTATTGTCTTTTTCTGACACTGAGCAACGTGAAATAGGCTGCGAAAGGATGAAAACCTTGGCCATGTTAAAGTGAACGAACTCTAGCAATATAAGATGGACAGACGGATGGATGGATGGATGGACGGATGTTTGGGTGGATGGATGGATGGATGGATGGATGGGAAGATGAGTGGGTGGAGAAGATAGAGGATTAACAGGGAAGTGGACGAATGGATGGGTGAATGGACAGATGGGTAAATGGGTAGACAGAGAGAACAGGAGCTAGACAGGGAAGGACGGTGGGCGGGCGTCTGTCTGGGAGGGTGTATGAAAAGCGTAGCCAGCTGAGAATGGACGTGTGTCTATGAATAACTGAGAAGCATGAATTGGGCATGATGGCAGGAGGTCAGGGCGGGGTGAAGGACGGGCATAACAAGAAGAATAGGTAGTTATTCTCGTTTACCCCCTGTGTGGACTTAAATTATTCTCTCTCTCTCTCTCTCTCTCTCTCTCTCTCTCTCTCTCTCTCTCTCTCTCCAACAATTTTAAACACAACATGCATAATTTGGCAAAGTGTGACCTCGACCTGTGACCTTCATACGTAATGCTTAAAAGCCTAATTTTTCCGGACCATTTTTGTGTGAATAAAACCTCCACTTAAAAATTTTCTAATGTCAATTGTTTCCTATTATTTTATTATTATTATTTTTTTTTGAAGGGGGTCATTAATGGGAGGCGGTGGGCAACTGGATGGACGTCGCCTTCGCGTGGTGGCGCTGAATAAAGCAGGAAACAGACACCCCTGAACTCACTTCCTATCCCCCGAATGGGTGACGGTGGACTGCAGATAGGGAACTTCAGCCCGCAGTCCACCGGGTTCACGTCCACAGCCTGGGGCCACAACAACATGAAGTGGAATAGTCCTTTGGTCCACAACTTTGCAACAGCGGATCTGTTCTAAATCAAGTGTGCTTTTATACTCACTCGTATTGTGCGGAGAAAGAACAACACAACTTACCTGGAAAAGAAATGTTATACAATTAATATCAATACAACATTATTACTGCTATTATTATTACTACTAACCACCACCATCACCACCACCACCACCACTACTACTACTACTACTACTACTAATAATAATAATAATAATAATAATAATAATGATAACAATAGATCAGATGTGTAATTTTTTCATCTGAGCGGACTGACAGACGACAAGCATCCATCTCTCATTCCTTAACCAGCCCTCCATCTTTTCTTCTTCCCCCTATCAATCATCAGTCTTTCCTCCCTCTTCTTCCGTTCCTCCCTCTTCTCTTTATCATTTCATTACCCTCTTACTTCTTTAACTTTTCTGTTTTTCCTCTTCTTCCTACTCTTTCTCCTCCTCCTCCTCCTCCTCTCATTGCTAAATTTGTCCTTTTGATTCTTTCATTCCTAAGCTTTCCCTCCATCCTTTCTTTCCCCATTTATTTCAGTCTTCTTCCTTCTCTTCCTCCTTTCTTTCCTCAGCTTTTATTCCCTCCTCCTTCTTTTCATTTCATTCCTCACTTTTTTATTCCTCCTTTTCTCCCTCCTCTCCATTCATTTCTCTCTCCACTCATTCACTTTACCCTCACAATCCGGCCAGCCATCTACACAATCCCCCTCAAAACTCTCTCCTCCCCTCTCTATTATTCTCTTTAACCCTCACCCCCTCCCCTCTGCCCTTTCTTTCCTCTCCCTTTCCTTCTCTCAACCTCAAGATCCATCAATCCCATCGCTTTCCTACCATTTTTTTTTTTCAGTCTTACGCTTCCTTCAGTTTTATGGAGTTCTTCATTCAGTTATTCATTCATCTTCTTTCTTCATCTCTTTTCACCTTGTTTCATCTTTTTTCATCGTCATAGTCATCACCATCACCATCTCTATCACCATTTACTTCTTCATCATCTTTTCTTTCTTCGATTTTCCTCTATCCTTAATCCCTCCCCATCTCTTCTTCTTCCTCCTCTCCACCTCAAAATCCCTCAATCCCTTCGCTTCCCTACCGATCATAACATTCTTTTCCTCTTACACTTCCTTTCAAATCCTGCAAAAATCTTACTAGTTACTCTCACTCTTCTTCACCCTCTGTTACCTCTCTATTCTTAATCCTCCCTCTCTCTTCTCCTCTTCCTCCTCTCCATCTTAGAATCCCACAATCCCTTAGCTTCCCTACGACTCATAATTTTATCTCTTTCTTGTACTTCCTTTCAATTCTTCTAAGTTTCAACAGTTATTCTTACTCTTCATACTTAAACTGTCTTTTTATCCCTAATCCATATTCATGTTTCTCCTCTCCTCTTGGGAATCCATCAATCCCTTCGCTTCCCTATCAGTCATCACCTTCTTTCACTCTTACAAGTCTCTTAAAAATCTTTCCTTCTGATTCCCCTTCTTCCCTCTATTATTCCCTCATCCTTCATCCTTATTCTTCCTCCTCTTCATCTCAGAATCCATCAGTCCTCAATCCCACCGTCTCCCTGCCTTTCTCATCCTTCCACATATTCTTACAACAATTCCTGGCAAGGACTGCTGCTCTCATTCTTCTTCGTCCATCCATTATTTATCAACTCTCGTCCTTCTTGTGCAAGAAGCTTTCAGAACAGCTTGTATTTGTGTCGCAGGGAGGGAGAGGGAGAGGCACTTGGAGGTAAACAGCTGAAGGCAGCGAGAGAAGGAGGGAGAGAAAGGGGTGGGAAGGAAGAAGGGGAAAAGGGAAATAGGGCTTACAACTCGCGAGAAAAAGGGACAAGAGGAGTGTTGAGAAACACACACACACACACACACACACACACACACACACACACACACACACACACACACATTACAAATTATAGAGAGAGAGAGAGAGAGAGAGAGAGAGTGCATGAGAAACCGAGAAGTAAGAGAAACCAAGAGAGCCGCAGTAAGAGAAAGCGAGAAAATAAATCGAGAGAAAAGAGAGAGAGAGAGTGGTGCGCGTCCCCTCAGCATCACAGAGCAAATATGTCGAAGTGCTGGAGGACGAAATCTGAAAACTGAAGACTGTGAATACTCTCTCTCTCTCTCTCTCTCTCTCAATGGCTCACACTCCTACTTATCTTTTCCAGTTTGTTTTCTCCTTAGTGTATAGTTAGATACGAAAAAACAGTGTAGGATATTAAGCTTTTATTACTTACAGATCTACTATTAAAGAAAAATAACTTTAAAATCTAAGTACACATAAACTCAAAGCCTCCTCTGTATTTCATATATTTTTACTTTTCCATCCATTCATTAATATTCCCCTGAAATTTACAACAGCAGGCCATTTTTTTCGTTTTTTTTTTTATTCCAATGAATTTTAAACCTGACCCACTGATATCATAACTCAATGCACCCAGTCGGCTATTGCATTTATTATACTGTTTAGCCATCAGTGCATTTCGTTATTGGTTTTCGTTATTTATTTATCGGTTGGCATTAGAGATATTTAATTGTTCCACAGTTCGTTACAATTAGTGAAGAAATATTAATATACCCAACTAATTCAACCCTTTTATTTTCTTGTACACAAATAGTTATATAAGATGGTTTTAGAAGGTACTGCTGCTTCTGCTTCTACTGCTACTACCGACACTGATGTTATCGTTATTACCTATATTTCTACTATAACTACTACTGTCATCATCGCCCGATTAACCCTTTCATCCGATAAAAGTCACCCGATATAACATTTTCACCCAAGACTACTCACCCGATGTAACATTTTCACCCAAGACAACTCACCCGATAAAACATTTCCACCCGATACACCTCACCCGATAAAACATTTCCACCCGATAAAACATTTCCACCCGATACACCTCACCCGATAAAACATTTCCACCCGATAAAACATTTCCACCCGATACACCTCACCCGATAAAACATTTCCACCCGATACAACTCACCCGATAAAACACCGCCACTCCAACCGATACGACACCCCGATACAAGGCTCCCCCACCGCCGAGAAGCGCATGGGGCCACGACACCAGCATCTCCGGTGTCGTTACGGGCGGCTGTTAACAATGGACCTGGGACCTTGATGACCTATAAATGATTGCAGTTGTGGCCTCTTGCTTCTCTCTCTCTCTCTCTCTTTTCCAATGGGGCAAGGGCATTGATGAGCTCTCTAAATAAGTACAACTCTCTCTCTCTCTCTCTCTCTCTCTCTCTCTCTCTCTCTCTCTCTCTCTTCCAATGGGGCAAGGGCACTGATGAGCTCTCAAAATAAGTACAACAATCTCTCTCTCTCTCTCTCTCTCTCTCTCTGGGCTATCACGAACGAGCTCGTAAAGAGACTAGTGAGCTACCTGCTATTAAGCTTTACGAGCGATTACGCAGAAAGGGACTATTAGAGCGGGCTTGTCTCTTCCCTCCTTCATCAAACTCTCCCTCTCTCTCTAACCACTTCCTTGTTTCCTTAAAGTCTCTCTCTCTCTCTCTTTCTTTCTTTCTTTCTCTCTCTCTCTCTCTACTTCCTTGTTTCCTTAAAGTCTCTCTCTCTCTCTCCTTCGACTGAGAAACTGTAAAAAAAAAAAAAAAAAGAGAGAATACAGAAGATACTATTTGTTGACGAGCTATTGAAATTTGGCGTACGATTCCGCAGATTTTCTTCAAACATACATACATACATGTGTGTGTGTGTGTGTGTGTGTGTGTGTGTGTGTGTGTGTGTGAGAGAGAGAGAGAGAGAGAGAATCCATCATCCCATCATCCGACGGAAATAATTTACCCTTAGCATAAATAAAACACTACCAATAAACAAGAAAAACAAAAATCGACCCTTAACACCCACCAACGAGTGAATCATCCACTCCTGAAACGAACAATATATAATTAAGCAAACATGAACAATATATTTAATTACGCAGCCCCGTCTCGCCGCCCCCGAAAGCGCCAACTACAATTTCATTTTTCCCCGTAAATGGTGTAAAGGCATAATTACCAATTGGAAAAAGCCTCCCTGTGTGAAAAAGTTGAAATGAGCTCTTTTTTTAATTTATTTTTCAATTTTTTCCCTCTGCTGTATGTTTGATCAAGGTGAGAACTCGCTTGTTATGGAGCTAATTGGGTGTCGAGGTAGAGAATGGAGTGTTGGTGTTTGCTTGTGTGTTGGTGTTTGTTTGCTTGCTTGTTTGGTGTTGTTATTTACTTCCTCAAACAGCAAACATTATCACGAAAATGGTAAACACAGATGCTTTTTGTCATTTCGGGAAAAGGGTTGAAAAAATTAGTTCTTTCTAATAGAGGAAAAAATATGTTCTCTTCCAGGAAACGAAGAGGAACGAAAAAAATATGTTTTTTAATCCAGGAAAAGAGAAGGAAAAAAAGGGGAAAAATAAGCAATCCCAGTTCATCTCCTCAGTTTTTTTTTTCTTTTTAGTTTTTTCTCTTTTGTAAATTCGTCAGGGTTAGTTAAGAAAAAATCCATCCCATCTCAACCGCTTCACTACATCTCTTCTCCAGTGCTTAACAGAATCGAGAGAGAGAGAGAGAGAGAGAGAGAGAGGAAAGGAGAGGAGAGGAGAGACAAGAAGAGAGGAGACAAGGGAAAGATAAGAGAAAGAAGTTAAATTCACTAAATACAGGGAAAGACTAGAGATAAAAGAGAGACTATCACAAAGCAGTCTCGTAAAAATTAACAAGCTTCATCAAAACTACAATTGGCAAAGGATGATCGGGACGGCAAAACACGCTCTCATTATACCCGTCTGCCAGTAATGATGCTCCGATGCCAGGACTCTAATTACGAGGAAGGACAATCTAGCAGAGTCCAACATGTAAACAGTGTAGCAAAGTACAATATCTAGCCAGTGTTGCAAAGTTCATTAAACATTCTAGCAAAGTTCACTAAGTCAGCTGCTCTGGGGATTATCGAAATTTTTGCTTAGATGTTACGAAGGACAGGTATTGTGACTTAGGGGCTGACGTTTTTTGTTTATTATTTAATTTTTTTGTGGACAGCCCAAGATGTACTCTGGTGAGAGAGAGAGAGAGAGAGAGAGAGAGTGACTGATATATATAAGAGCTGCATTACCGTATCTTGACTTTAAAAAAAATCCATAGCCTACAGAGATACAGACACAAGACAGACAAAAATAGATAGATAGGTATTGGATAGATACAAAGATGGACAGCACAGAAAGGGAGACAGAAATGAGTGATAGCAGAAAGACAGACAGACAGACAGAGAAGGAGACAGGCAAAAGAAAGACAAACTAACAGACAAATACAGACAGAAAGACAGACACAAAAATTCAGATCAAAACAGACAAACTGATATACAAACGTAAAAATTCGAGCGAAAAATAAAAAAGTTGCAAACACATTTCCCTGACTTTTAATAATATCTTTCCAAACTCCCTTGCTTTTCAGACTCTTGCAATTTCGCCATCGTCCAAACACATTCCTGATATGCATAAAAAAAAGTTTCACTCAGTTCGCTTACTAACTCCTCGCCAACAATGAGTGGAAATCAGTCCCACTTTTTATGAAATATTTGGTACACACACGCACACACACACACACACACACACACACACACACACACACACACACACACACACACACACACACCATAAAAATAAGACAGACACGAGAGATACACAAAAGCTTCACTCAAAAAATTTATCACTACATGACCCGTGACTTCCTCTCTCTCTCTCTCTACATCTTCTCCCTTTCCTCCCTCAGAGAATCCCTTTTTTCTCCTCGTCCCCACAACTTTCCTTCCTTACCCTTTTAACCTCTCCCCCTTTCTCTCTTTCCTTTCCCTTCTTTATTCTGATTCTGATTATCTCCCCTCCCTTCCCGTTCCCCATCGTCTCTCCTCCCCCACCACTCCCTTCCATCCCCCTCTTTGGTTCCTCTACTCTTCCTCCCACTCACCGCCCCTTCCCCATGTCTCCCCTTCCTCTCCCCTCTCCCCCATCCTCTCCCCTCGCCCCACTCCTCGCTCCCAGCTCTATTTTCAGCTGGGCAAACGAGACTAAAAAGTGGCCGTTCGTTGTTGTAATGCAGTTTTGGTGTTCCTGCAGACATACAGCTCCGGTGGTTAGCCTCCTTCCCGCTGGGGGTGTGGGAGAGGGAGGGGGAGGGGAGAGAAAGGGAAAGAGGGAGGGAGAGGAGGAGGAGAGAGGGAGAGAAAGGGAGAGTGGAGATGAGACTGAAAAGGGCGAGTCAGAGTGGAAAAGGAAGTGCAAGAGGAGGGAAGGAAGAGATTGAGCGGGGAGGGAGAGCGAGAGGAGGGGGAGAAGGAAAGAAATGGATAATAGGGAAAGGACTGAAAGGAGTCAGGGTCAGAGTGGAAATGGAAATGAAAGATGAGGGAGGGGGAAACAGAGGAGGGAAGGGGGAAGGAGAAGGAAAGGAGGGAGGGAGGAGAATGAGAGAAGGGGAAGAGGGAGAGAAGGGAGAGAGAAAGAGGGAGTGGGGAAGGGACTGAAAAGGGTGAGAGTCAGAGTGAAAAATGAAGTGAAAGAGACGGGAGAGAGGAAAGAAGGAGTGAAAATGAGTGACGGAGAATGGAGAGAGTGAAAGTGAGAATGAAAAAGGAAGTGAAAGGGGCGGGAGTTTGGAAGGACGAGGAAGGGAGAAGGTAAAAGAAAAAGAAAGAAAGAGGAGGATAGCATGCCAGGAGAGGGGAACTAAGAGGGATTTATTTAAGAGTATGGAAGGAACTGAGAGGGAAGGGGAGGGGAGTAACAGGCGAGAGAATCTGGTCGCTATTTTCATTCCAATCGTGACACCTCCAGACGATTTTCTTCAGCTCAAAGGGAACTCATAAGGAATGGCTTGAGAAAGAAGGAATCTTGGGAAGGGCAAGGAAATTCTCTCTCCCGCTCTCGCTCTCTCTCTCTCTCTCTCTCTCTTTGACGATTTCTTTCAGTTTCTGGGTGACTTCTCGTAGTGAAGAGGCCCAGACGGGAAGGAGAACTAATGGACTGAGAAGTGAGATGGAGGGGAAGGGTGGGGAGGTGAGGGGGGAGGTGAAAAGGAAAGGTTTTAAAATCTAAGGGAAGGCTGGTGGGAGGGGAGGGGAGGGGATTAGGGGGAAGCTTAAAAAAAGAAGGGAGAGGGAGCTGAGGATGAAGGGATTAAATAGCTTGAGAAGGAGGAGGAGGAGGAGGAGGTGGAGGACGAGGTGGAGGAGGAGGAGGAGGAGGAAGAGGAATTTTGGGACGGGGTGGAGGAGAATTAGGAAAGACACCATATAAATAATACACAGAACAGTAAAAGAAAAATGAAGAAAGGTACAGTAAAAGACGAAAAATAAGAGAGGAACCAAGTAAGTAAAATAAAATAAATGAGGTGGCCCTAAAGAAAGAAAATGGGTGGAGGACTGGGCACTTGAGAGCAATGTAGTCTTCCCTGCCCATACCCCTCAACCTCCCTCCTCCTCCCCATCCCTATTCCCTCCCCCACTCACGTTTCCCCCTCTCCCTCCTCCGCCCCAAGACCCCCTCCCATCTCTTAAGTCTTTCCCCCTATTATCCTTCCCATTCTCACCTCCCCCACTCACATCTCATTCATTTATACAATCCCCCTCTATTCCCCCTCCATCCCCCACCTCAGAACCCCCTCCCCACATTCCACGAATCCCCCACCCCATCACCCCCCTCCCGCTTCCCCCAAGTGATCATTCACTCACCCATTCACACTACTCACGACCATCCATTCATTCAGCCAGTCTCTCAGTCATTCACTCCCTCACCTCCTCGTACTTCACAAATTTAAGAAGATTCATGCCTGTTTATTTTTAGCTTATATTTATTCAGGGTGGAAGTGGTGTGGGAAACTGAATGATGATGATGATGATGATGATGATAATGATGATGATGTTGGTGATGATGATGATGACGATGATGATGGTGGTGGAGGTTATAATTATAATGATGATGATGACAGTGATGATGGTGGTGGTAATAATTATGATGATGATGATGATGATGATGATGATAAGGATGAGAATGAGGATGGTATTAAAGACGACTACGTATTTCAGACATTGATCGAAGGAAAATGATAGAAGGAAAGGACCAAAAAATGTAAAAAGTACTACTGAAGAGAGAGAGAGAGAGAGAGAGAGAGAGAGAGAGAGAGAGAGACTAACAAGAGAGGATCACTTAACCTTAATCAGCTGGTGAATGGGGAGGCAGGCCTTGCCCCTCTCTCTTTTCCTATCATCTCTCTCTCTCTCTCTCTCTCTCTCTCTCACACACACACACACACACACACACACTTACCAACCACATTTTCTTTTTCCCATTTCGTATTTCTTTTTCTACTTCGACATCCATCCTCCTCCACATTCCTTTATTCACAGTCCCATCAATGATCTCTCCTCCTCCACTTCTTTACCCTCTTCTTCTCCATATTCATCTCCAATATAAGATCCTAATCCACTTCCCTCCCTCCACCTCCATTTCTTCACCTTCCCCCCACAACCACTGGCCATCCCTCCTCACCACCAGACGCCCTCCAATCCACTCCCACGTACACCAGTCCACTCTATCACCTCTCCTCCCTCTCCTCCTCCTCCTCCTCCTCATCTTCCTCCTCCTCCTCCTCCAAGCACCCCAATCTCCCGCCAACACCCTCACCCCTACTAAGATCCCAATTTGCCTCGCCTCCTATCGGGTCCATCAAAGTGCGTCTTCCGGGCCAATGGCGTAGCGGCGGCCAATTCTGATTTGTCCTGTCTCACGCACTGACTCTTGCTTTAAATTCGCTCACTTTCCCACAGTTCTAGGTTCTCTCTCTCTCGCTCTCTCTCTCTCTCAATATATATGTACAGTACTTCCATCCACCCTTCCACCCCTCTTATCATCCCAGTCCTTTCCCCTCAACTTTCCTATCCCCCCCCCCATCTCTCTCTCTCTCTCTCTCTCTCTCTAACAGCGTCGCCAGCTGGAGAGCCAATACCATTCCAGCCCTTTCTCCAACTACCAAAACAGAGCCATTCACGGAGCAGACAGAACGAGGCGTGGAGTCACCTGGCGAGAGAGAGAGAGAGAGAGAGGGGGGGAGGGGGGAAGGAGAAAGGAGTGTGTGTGTGTGTGTGTGTGTGTGTGTGTGTGTGTGTGAGACCGTGTGTAGGTGTAAATGCGATATAACTGTTATGTCTGCCTGTGTATGTGTAGGCTATATAGGAGTGTATGCATGTACGTATGAAAGCATGTGCGTATGTGTGTGGGTGTGACAAAGTTGTGGCAGTGGTAGTGTTGATAAGGCCCTAGTGGGGATTGTCTGTCTGTCTGTCTGTCTGTCTGTCTCTAGGCCAGGGAACAAAAAACATTAACAAAATTTTACTGTGAGGATTTCAACATTTACCTTTCAATTCCTTGAATATAAAAAAAAAAAGCTTCAAGGCATAATATACTTCATTCTCTATATATTTACTTAGCTATTTATTCTGCCCCGATAAAGAAGGAAACAAAGGCTAGTACATGCAAGGTGTTTCTCGTACAAATCATCATCATCATCATCCTACTACTACTACCTGCCTAAAGAATGGGATGAAGTAATCTAAACACACACACACACACACACACACACACACACACACACACACACACTGAGTAACAAGGAGGGTACAGGAAGCCCAGCCACTACAAAGGAGGCCACTGCGGAGACAACCAAGACTTAAGACGTTCAGTAAGACTATGGATATTTTTTCCTTTACTCCCAACACCAAAGGATTTTATTAAGCTTGTGAGAAACACCTCGTGAAGAAGCGATGGTGTAATTTCGATATAAACAAAACAAAAAAGAAAAAATATATGTTTGAGATTGATATAAACGAGGAAACACGTACATAACCATGAAAGGTAAAAAATATATACATAAATACATTCATAAATACATACATACATACATACATACATACATACATACATACATACACGCATACATACACACGCATACATACACACACACACACATACATACATTCATACATAAATAAATGAATAAAATACGGGGTTAATGTGACTCTGATAATTTTGATGTAGCCATTCGAAACACTACGATACAACAAGATGAAAGAGGAGGACAGAAGTGAAGAAAAAGGAGGAAGAGGAAGAGCGGGAAGAGAACAGGGAAGAAGAAAAATAAAAACAGCGTGGAAAACAAGGCGAACACCTTTTAATATATCGAAAAAAGAAACCTTGCCCATTTTTAAGGTTGAAATAAGAAAGTGTGCTGGTAATTAAATGGCTGTGGAGTGACAAAAAAAAATGAATAAATAAATAAATAATAAAAATAAAAATAAAAATAAGTCTTTGGGATGGACATAAATATAAGGCAACTATCAATCATATGCATCGTGATAATTCTCCTGACCCTTATTCTCTGCTACTGTGAGAGAGAGAGAGAGAGAGAGAGAGAGAGAGAGAGAGAGAGAGAGAGAGAGAGAGAGAGAGAGAGAGAGAGAGAGGAGAGAGAGAGAGAGAGAGAGAGAGAGAGAGAGAGAGATACGAAGCTGAACAAACTAATTAAAAAGCATCTCACTTCCCTTTGATTACAAGTCCCACGCCCACCCTCCTCTCCCTCCCAACCCCCCTATTCCCTTCCCACCTCCCCTCCCTCCAGCCCCCCCATCCCCTTCCCACCTCCACTCCCTCCAGCTCCCATCCTCTTCCCTCCCTCCCTCCAGGCCACCTCCCCTTTTCCTCCGGCCTTTTCCCTCTTCATGAATAAAAGCTAGGGAGGAAAATTTCCCCCATCCTCCGAAGTCCCTTTCCATTCTCGATAAATAGAGAAGGGAAAAAAAATCTACAGGGAAAAAACCACACCTTTGGCTCAATAACTAAAGAGAAGGGAAAAAATATACCTTTGGCTCGATAACTAAAGAGAAGGAAAAAAAATCTACGGGGGAAAAAAACATATCTTTGGCTCAATACGTAGAAAAGGAAAAAAAATCTACGGGGAAAAAAACATATATTTGGCTCAATACGTAGAGAAGGAAAAAAATCTACGGGGAAAAAAAACACTCCTTTGGCTCGATAACTAAAGAAAAGGGGGGAAATCTACGGGAGAAAAAACACACCTTTGGCCCAATTCCCTCAGTCTCCCCCGTGAATCCCAAAGCCCTGCTAACTTCGATAAGGCCAAATAATTAATCAGTGTAGTGGAAAGAGTTGATTAGGGGAAGTTGAAGCAGGCGACGTGGGGGATGGAGGAGGGGGAGTGGAGGACTGAGGTGGAGGAAGATAGGGAGGGATGGAAAGAGGATGGAGGACTGAGGTGGAGGGAAATAGCGAAAGGTGGGGGTGGAAAGGGGATGGAGGATTGAAATGGCGGGAGATAGGAAGAGGTGGGGGTGGATGGAGGAAGGGTGGGGGATTGAAGTGGAGGGCAACAGAAAGAGGGATAGACGGACAGAAAGTAGGGAAATCAGATACAGGAGTGACAGGAGTGGGAAAATAGTAATAATGAAAAGATAGACATATAAAGCCGAACTGACAGATAAACAGATAGAGAGAAAGACAGACATAAAAAGACACATAGAGACAAATAGATATAGACATGACAAGGCACACAGACAGAGAGACAGATAAACAGATAGGTAGATAGATATGAAAGAAAGAAATTAGAGAAACAGACTCACAGAAGGGGAAGAAAAGCGAGACAGAAGGGAGACTAAAACGAAAGAGAAAGAAACTGGGGACAGGAAGGAAGGGGGAGAAGATTGATGGAGAAGGAGGGAGACTTTGGAGAGAGGGGAGTGAGGTTTGAGGGAGAGACTGGGAGAGATACGAGGACGTGAAGGAGAGACGCCCGCGAGATCTCCTCCAACTTAATCTGGAGAAGGACGAGGACGAAGAAAAGAGGAAGAGTGAAAGTAAGAAGAGAAAGAAAAGAGAAAGTATGAAGACGGAGAGACAGAAAAGAGAAAGAAAGAAAGAAGGAAAAGAGGAAGAGAAAGAACACAAAGAAAACAAAGAAAATAAGAAATAGTTAAGACGATCCATCAATTCGAGATATGTTTAAAAAGTTCAGTAAAAAGTCTGTATGAGTACAATGTTACAAAACAGATCTGTACATGTATTCAAAGTACAGTACTATAAGTGAACAGGTACACAGGGTAAATTATGGACCTGCATATGTATGAAGAGTACAGTACTAGATGTGTACATATATATGAAGTACCGGTATGGTACTGGACTTGTGCAAAAAAAAAAAAAAAAATGGTAGTATCAACAAAACATGTAAATACGTAAACAGGATACAAAATTCCACCTACACACGAATATAAAACGCAAAGTACATAATGAAAATACAGTACGAAATATCAGACCTATGTAACAGCGACAGCAATAGACGTATATAAATGCAGAACAGACGTAAAACTGTAAACCAATGACAAAACCGACCCTATCATTAAAAACTTCATCAAATATTTACTACTGACATAAGGTTTCGACAATTTCCAAAGCTTCAGGGATGAGTGAATGGGTGTGTGGCAAATAACGCTGGGTAGGGTCATTATTTTTCTCGTATTCTTGTGTTTTTCATTTACCATTTTTTTTTTATCCTATCTACCGTATTAATAATAGTGATGATAATGATGATGATGATGATGATGATGATGATGATGATGATGATGATGACGACGACGACAGTGACTCAACTATAATTATAATACACATTGACTTAAGGTAAAAAAAACTGCACACATGAAAAACAACGGAGGAAACATTACGATAAAAAACATGAAAATTACTTAACCACATAAACTATAAAATAAAAATAATGTGGCAGATGATGTAAAAAAATGAAATGATACAGAAAATGAAAACAGGGAAAAAACACGAGAGAGCTGGAATGAAAACTGGCAGATCTTATTAATAAAAGACAAAAGGGATTGGACGCTAGACATTTGGCGTGGCTGAAAAGAGAAAATGAAGAAAAAAGAGCTGGATACTGAGAGAGAGAGAGAGAGAGAGAGAGAGAGAGAGAGAGAGAGAGAGAGAGAGAGAGAGAGATGGGAAGGTTAAGTTTAGTTAATTGGGACTCTACGAGAGCCGTAGAGAGTGAGGTGAGAGGGAGGAGAGAAAAAGTGATGAGAGGGGTGAGAGAGGCCTGCTTTATTCTCTCTCTCTCTCTCTCTCTCTCTCTCTCTCTCACACACACACACACACACACACACACACACACACACACACACACACACCACAAATTCATCCTTTCAAACATCTAGAAATGTTAAACTGAAAACAAATAAATCGACATAACAGACGATTCAGATACCCATAAACATAAAGTAAAAAGTACATAAAACTCAGTAAAAAATAAATAAAAAAAATAAACGAAAAATAAAGGAAATAAGCCACAGAAAAAAATGGCAAAACACCGCAGCATTTATCACAAAAAGGCAATGAAAAAAATATCAAGAAATTTATCGAAAAAAAAAAAAAGCATCAAACACCACATTGACTTCGTTACGGTGTTTGTCACTCCGTCAGCGATCCACACACCACCCTGCAAACACCACACTGCACCACCCTCCCTCACCCACCCCCTCTATCACCCCCATTCTACCCCCCACACGACACCCCCCCTTCGCATCCTCACTCTCCTCACCTTCCATCCTCACTCTACGCTCCCTCACTCTCCCATCCCTACTCCATCTTTTCCTTGACCCTCCTCTTCTTACTTTCACTTTTCCCCCTCTTCCACTTTCACTTATCCCCCCCACTCTCCTCCCCCACTTTATCCCCTCCCAGACCCCCTCTTACCCGTTCTCTTCCCCTTCTTTCTCTCACCCCCTGTCTCACTCTATCTTCACCCCGACTTCCTTCACACCCCTTCCCTCCCCACACACTCCCTCTCCCACCTTCCATTCCCACTCTTATTTTCCTCTTCCCCCCCTCTTACCCGTCCCTCCCCCACCTTCTCTCACGCCCTCTAACACCCCCATTCTCCACCTTCCCCCGACCCCTCTCCCTGACTCCCACCCCCGTCAAATCATCACAGAATGCACAGTTAGCACCACATGCATTTTTTCAGCCCCACACGCAACAGATGGCGTCACATTCCTTCACCGTGTTACCCTTCCTCACTCTCCCCCCTTCGATCAAGGGGCCATGAAATATAGAGCCAACTGAATGTGTGCATATGTTTGTCTACACTTCACTTCCGGGTTGTGTCAAAGGAAGGTGTTACGTGGACTGTATTTACGTGATCTATAACTATTTATATATATATATATATATATATATATATATATATATATATATATATATATATATATATATATATATATATATACTTATATGTCTATTTCTATTATCTATCTCCCCATCTATATCTATATCCATATTTATATCAGTCTATTTCTATTATCTATCTATCCACCTACATGTACATCTATATATGTATATCTATGTCTATCTATCTGTACATACATATACATACATCACCAAATTACATACATAAAAAAATCATACACCAGACTACAAGTGTCCTCCATTAAAAAAAAAAAAAATAACAGTCGGACACAAACTGGTGTGGGTTGAAGTTTGGGGGGAACTAATCAGAAGCGAATGACAAGATGATGATGATGGGTGAATATAGGAATTATTAAGTACATATGCGTAACAAAAGAGTATGTGAGAAAGGATACTCTCTGTGAAGAAAGGATACTCTCTGTCGTTCGGGTGCAAGGTGTGAGGTGGAGAGAGTGCAGTGTGATGGCGGAGGACAGGGTGACATGCGGGTGATTAGTCTGTGGACACCCACTGCGGGACCGAGGCGTTTGGAGACAGGCGGACAGGTAGATTGGTAGAGAGACGGATGAATAAAGACAGACAGACAGATAAAGACAGAAACAGAAAGGTACAGATAGATAGATAGACAATAGATATTTATAGGTAGGTAGGTAGACAGAGAGACAGATGGACTGACAGATAGACAGAGAGATAGAGACAGATAGACTGATAGAAAGGTAGACAGATAAACAGACAAACAAAAAGGTATGGACACACAGATGGATAGACCGGCAGCCACACAGATAAATACACGGATAGGCAGATATAGATAGATATATAAATAGACAGAAGTTTGTGGGCATAGATTTGACAGTTCGATCCCTGAGGGCCAATCACGCGAGGCTGCATTTCACCTCATCTTTAATTGAGGCAGAATGGGACGCACATAAATAGGATGATTACAGGCGGTTCTAATCAGGTGGTGTGTGTGTGTGTGTGTGTGTGTTTCTCCCTCCCTCCTGCATCTAACATAACAAGCTCCGTTCCTCTCCATCCCCCTGTCTTCCCCATCTCACGATCATTCCCTTTTATTCCCCCCCCTCCTCTCTCTCTCTCTCTCTCTCTCTCTCTCTCTCTCTCTCTCTCACAATGACCCCCTCTCCATCCTCTCCCTCTCACAACCACTCCCCCCCTCTCCTTCACACAACCACCCTCTCACCCCCCTTCACACAATCATTCCACCTCCTCTCCTCCCTCGCACACCTCCTCCTCCCCCTGCCACAACCACTCCCCTTCCCCCATCCACCCCCGGCTCTAACAAAGGCGTAATGCAGCTTGACAATTAAAAAACACGAGGCCTAAATCAGTTTCATGCACTGATATTGAAAGCCGGGATCCAACCAGCCAACTTTCCAATGCTAACTACAATCGACACTTTAATTCTGTCCCCCTCCCCTTCTCCTTCCCCTCCCCCTACTCATTGCTCTCCCCCTCCCCTTTCCTCCCTCTTCATTTTCCTTCCCCCTGCCCCTGCTCATTCCTCTCCCCCTTCCTATCCTCCCCACTTTCCTACCCTCTACTGCATTCCTTCCTTTCCCCCTTACTCCCCCACGTTTTTCCTCGTACTTTCTCTCTCTACTCTCTTTTTCTCCCAACTCTGTTACCCTCTCACTTGCTTAATCCCTACTTCTCTTTCCTTTCCTCCTCCCCTTCTTTACCTACCTCCCTACCCCCACCGCCCTCTCTCTGCTTTTCTCCTCTCCTCTCCCATCAATCCTTCCCGCTCACCCACTCCCACATTTCCCTCCCTCTACTTCTCTTTCTCCTCTTCTTTTCTCTACCCCACTATTCTCCACTCTCTCTTCTCTTCCTCTCAGTGCTCCTCCCCTGTACCTCTCCTCCCCCTCCCATCCCCACCCCCCAATCCCAATCCCCAACTTCGGTTAATACAAAAAAAGTTTCAAATGTAATCAAGGGAGTTAAATCCTGTAATCGCGGAGTTGAGTAATGAGATAGAGGATTAATCTGTCGTATTACAGGGCCAAGATAAGGTATTGGATCTCATTATAAAAATCCGGAAACGCCCGCAGAATAGGATGACGGGAAAATAAAGACTACGAGAAGATAAACCTAAAAATATATAAGGAGAGGACTATGTAAAGCACCCCAAAATATAATGATAAATAATAATAAATAATAATAATAATAATAATAATAATAATAATAAATAATCACCATCATCTTCATCATCACCAT
>NC_136959.1:59504661-59529661 GCF_032717465.1 Coenobita brevimanus | reverse complement strand
AAAAGAGGATGGAGGTGGGGAGGAGGGAGAGAGAGAGGAAAAAGAAGGGGAAAATGGAGAGAGGGACAAATGGAGGGGATGGAGGGATAGAGATTAAAATGATCTGGAGGAAGAGGGGGGTGAGGAAGAGCTGAGGGTGGAGGGAGAGAAGAGGACAAGATAAGAAAAAGAAGAGAGAGAGAGGAAGGAGGAGGAAAAGAAATATATAGAAAGGTTAGTGGGGGGGAAAGGGGGAGAAGAGGAAAGAGGGAGAAGAAGATGAGAAGGAGGGAGAGAGGGAGGAGGAATTCAAGCAAGAGGGATGGAGGAGAAGAGGGAGGGAGGGAGGGAGAGGCAAATCAGAGAGTAGAAATGGAGGAGAAAATCAAGGAGGAGAGGATGACAACTATGGAAAACTTTATGCTGATTCAGTTAACGCTACCTGACTCCACCTTAATGATAATTTCAGGGCTTCATCTCCCCCACCCTCCACCTACTTCCCTCCACCTTTCCTCTTCCACCCTTTCATTTCTTCCCTCTCCTTCGATTCCTCCACTCCTGCTTCCCTCCCTCTTTATTCATCCCCTTATCCATTCCTCTCCCTCTCCTCTTCCACCCTCTCACTCCTTCCCTCTCCTTCGATTCCTCCATTTCCCCTTCTTCCATTCCCTCCTTTCTCACCCCCCATCCTTCCCTCCCCCTCTCCTCTTCCACCCTCTCATCCCCTCCCCCTTTTCTCCTAAACTCCCACTCTTTCCCTCTCTCTTTACTCGCACCCTTCCCTCTCCCCTTCCTCTTCACCTCTCTCATTTCTCTCCTCCCCTTCTCCTCCTCCCCTTCCCTTCGTTCCCTCCATCTGCACTCACCCTTCATCTTCCCCTCTTTCCCCCTTCTTCCTTTCCACCTCTCTCTCTCTCTCTCTCTCTCTATTCCCCTTTCTCTTCACCTCTTCTACCCCTTCGTCTCCTTCTTCACCTCTCTCTCTCTCTCTCTCTCTCTCTCTCCACGGGTGTAGTTAGTAAATTTTGGGAACAATTTATTTGGTAATTATTGTCGAAATTTCCAAACATTTATTTTTTATCTTCCACGTGCAGGAAGATTCAATTTCACTATACCTTGCTTCTCATTTTCCTAATCTGTCTGTCTGTCTGTCTACACACACACACACAGTCCACCCCTACACAAAGCCCCACCCTCCAACACACACACACAACCCCTCTCCCTAACCCCCCAGCACCCCCCCCCTCACACACACAGCCCCTTCCCCAACACACAACCTCCCCCCCCCACACACAATCCAATCTCCTTAATGAATTCTCTCCAGCCTCTTACATATGAATCCCATTTCCAGACAAAAACCTTCCAGGGGATACAAAAAGAAACCATAAAACCGCAGGGAAATGGCCTACTTTATTGAAAACCAAAATTCGAAAAAAAAAATGGAGGAGTGGAAAACATTGGCTGAAATTATATGATTCCTGGAACCAATTTTTTTTTTTTTTTAATACATAAAAAAAATACGTGAAATGCAGGATTTACGCCCCCATGGTAAAGGGAAAAAAAGATATATTTAGATAGTGTTCACCCATTCATCCTGAGAACGTATATATTTTTTTTATCTGTTTTGTTTTTTGTCTATTAATTTTTTCTTTTTTCTTCTTTTCTTCGTTCTCTCTCTCTTTTTTTTTTTTTTTGCAGTGTCCTGGTGGTTTTATTTTGGGATGTGATTTTTTTTTTCCTGAACAGAGGAGTTAGAATCGGCCCTCATTAACCTCTTCACTACAAGACTATTTTTCCTCCCTCATTAATCCCTTCACTACAAGGCTATTTTTCCTCCCTCATTAACCCCTTCACTACTAGGCTATTTTTCCTAGGCTGAAAAAAAAAATCGACAAATAAATATAATTCTCAGATATATATAATCATGTGGCTAGAGTGGGAATGAAATACGAGAGTTGTTCCGACCGAGAGAGGGTTAAAAAAAATGTATACACTAGATAATAATGTGTAATAGGAACAAAAAATAATAATAAATAAATAAATCGCTTAGGAAAAAGTGCGTCGAATTCTGCCATACCAACGAGAACATGGATTTTTCTCTCTCCTTTTTTTCCCTTTTTTTATGAGAAAAGGACGCCCCCAGCTCCACCAGCACCCGTGTTTGAGCACATACACTCCTGTTTTTAAACCCACGGATACGCAACACCCACCACCACCACACCTACACCACTCTCAACACCTACACCACCACCACCACCACCATCACCACCACTCTCAACACCTACACCACCACCATCTCAACACCTATACACGTGGGCCCCGGATGTTCACCTATAATTAAACGATTGTAAAAAAGGTGTTCCAAATACATCCTTCTTTGCTTCTCTAACGTTATTCCATTTTTCTTAGTTAGATGCAAGACTAATCAGTTTTCTGTGTGATTCGTCCCATTTTCTTCTTTGTTGGGCAATATTTTCTTACTAAAATTTCTGTTCCACTGTTTATACACACAATTCCATATCACAGAGTCAATTTTTTTCCCTCACCAGCTAAGACAATATTGTTACGTGTTTCCTACTTTTCCAGCACTTTCTTAGTATCTTCCCTTACTGAAGTTTTATTTTTTTTATTTTTCGTCTTATGAGTTACAGGCTACGGTTTGGGTTCAGACTTGGTGGAATAAGAGGAACAGTAATGGCAACGGATTTTCTCTCAATACCCAGTTAATGGAGTAAAACACAGGCAATAAAAATATTCCGAAAGCGGGCATGATCCAGGAAACTATTTCGCAGTTTCAAATATCTCGAAATGGCGATTATTGTTTTTTTTTTTTTTCCTCTCAGTACGGTGTTTTGGGCAGCTTCCCCTCCCCTCCCCGTCTCTCATCTACGGCGCTACTTCGTTTTCTCTTACCTTAAAAGTCTCTCTCTCTCTTTCTTCCTATCTCTTCTCCAAATCATGTCACAGCATCTTAGCTATCTGTCTCGCTCCTCTTTCTCTCATCACTTTCATTTATCTCACTTACCTGGAAAGAAAGATACAGTTGATTAGATAAAATACACAAAAATTTAACAAGAAAGTAGAATATAAAACTGAGCATCTAATGGGTAATAGAGAGAGAGAGAGAGAGAGAGAGAGAGAGAGAGGAGGGGGGGGGACTATTTCAATCACAGCAGGCCCCAACATAAACAAACACACAATGAAGTCAAAGTTTGATCACACGCGGAGTAAATACTTGATTCATTTTGTGCGCCACGACTTGCAAGGGAATTACTCGAAGGGGGGGAGGGGGAGGGGAGGAGGGGAAGAGAGGGAAAGGGTAGGGAAGGAGGGAGGAAGAGGGGAGAGGAACGGAGCATGGAGGAAAGGAGAGAAAGGAGGGATCAGAAGAGAAATTGGAGAAGGAAAAGGACGGAGGAGCGAAGAAGGGAAGAGGACTGTATTAAGAAACGGAGGAGGGAGGAAAAGGATTTGATGAGTGAAGGACACGAGAAGAAAAAAGAAAGTCCAGTGAGGGAAGAGAGATATTTGAGGAACACATACACATAACGGTACAAACACATGAGTTCACGAGCACACACACACACACACACACACACACACACACACACACACACACACACACACACACACACACACACACACACAAAACAATGTATTCAGTAAAATCAACAACTATATATTACACGAAGTAACAAATATCCGCGCTGCTCCCATTATACCCAGCGTCTTACGGAGCAGGGGGGAAAAAAAGGTGAAAAATGAAAAACTGCTCTTCTGTCCTGCCAACAATTAATATGCACCACATTCTTGGTTTTTGCCTCCACCCCCGGGGCCAGAATTTATCGTGGTAGTAAGTCCCGGCCCGGTAAAAGCCTCAGCCACGTCCCTGCCAGCGGGGAAAGTGTGGCCGGAGCGAGGCAACACCACCCCCTACCCCCAATCCTTACCCCTCCCCTTCCATCCTCAACTCCCTGCCCCCTACCCCTCCCCTCATACCTCTAACAATACAATAAAAAAAAATCTATACACCTTTTTTTTTTTTTTTTTTAATTCCCATGGCAACGACGCTTTAGTATCGTTTATTATGTATTATTGATATACAGGGCATCGCTGAGCCAGTACATGACTGTCTACGACCTACTTTGGAAGCTACTGCCCAAACCGTGATAAGTAGCTACAGGAGCAGTCATCACTCTCAGGCAGGGAACTCAGCCTCAAGAACATAATGTCCTAAAGCCAGCTGAGGCTCTCCTACCCTTACCAGTCCTTACACATATTAGATTTCTTTTTCCGATTAGTTTCCAGGAACTAATGGGAGTAATTATCTGGTTTGGGCGCTTGATTAAGTTTACGGCTCATAAGAAGTTTCATTATGTTCCACGCACAGCCACTGCGGGGTTCCGTAATATGAGGAACTGGGTTATTTTGATTCATATATTTTGATACCAATACCTCCTCCCTTCCTCCTTTCCTTCCTTCCTTATTTGCTTCCTTACTTCCTTCTTTCCTTCCTTACTTCCTTCTTTCCATCCTACCTTCCCTCTTCCACACCCACACACAAACACTAACAGAAGAATCGAAGGAAATTAATATAAAATGGCCAAAATCTCCACAACCTCTGTCTCAGCGATGACGATTCTTTGACTGTTACATGTGTATTATTTTGCTACAACCCCTTCATTTCTCTCATCCCCTCTATCATTCTTTCCAATCTTGCTATTCTCCTTCCTTCCTTCCTTCTTGCCTGCCTTCTTTCCATCTTCCTTGCATTCCCTCTTCTTCCCCCTGCGTCCCACACCCACACCACCTCCAGCGAAGACAAGTGATAAGAAATGAAACTCTCAACGGCGTATTTCTATCTTGATCGCACCATATTTTTTACTGTTTATAAATTTATTGGTGGATATTTCTGGTCACCCTTCTCTCTTTACTTTCTCTTTCTTTCTTTCTTCCTTTTTTTTTTTTTCTTACAACCAAACATAAGGGGAGGTGAATGTAGAGGCAGGGATAAACGTTCTTCTTTTCCACTGCGTCTTCTTTACTCTTCCTTCCTTCCTTCCTTCTTCCCTCCCACATTCCCCTCCTTCCTTCCTTCTTCCCTATACTACCTTTCCCTCCTGCTTTATTTGCATGCTCATTAGGTTATTTACATCGTTTCTTCCTTCCATACACTCTTCTTCCCTCCTTCCTTCCTTCCATCTTCCCTCCTCGCTTCCTTCCGTCCATCCTTCGCCCACGCCACCAGCAGAGGAAGGGAAAAGTAATAAAAAACAAAAATACCAAAACTCTGTCTCAGCTCTCTCTGTGGCCTCCTGTTATCTCCATGTCAATCAATTTACCTTTTTCATCGGCTTTTATCCGTATTTTTTATCACACATTTCTTCCTTCCTCAGTTAATTTCTTCCTTGCTTCCTTACTTTCTTCGAATTTTCTTCTTTCCTTGTTTCTTCCTTATTCTTTCGCCCTTTCTTCCTTCTTTCTTTTTTTTCATATTTTTTTATTTGTGTTTTCATCCTTCTGTCCCTCTCTTTATCCTTCACGTTATCCATGACCTTGATTTTCCTTCAGATTTCTTCCATTTTCTCCATCTCAAACGCCATCTCAGTCTCCCCATCCCCTGGTATTTATTTCCCTCTCTCTCTTTTTAGCCCATTTCCTAGATACTCTCACTCCTTTCTCCCCAACCTAAGTACCCGCACCCATCTTCCTCGTCCCACCCCCTTCTTCCTCCTCTCCCTTTAGTCCATTTCCTAGACGTACTCACCCCCTCCCCAAGTCCCCCTCACCCGCGTCGTAAAGCTCTTAATCAGGCCAAGGACGAGCGGAGGGATCATCTGAATATGAAAGAGGTTAGGGGGCGGCCAGGACCCCTCCCACAGCCATACACGTCACACAACACGATGCCCCTTTCATGTCAACCCCATCCCACCCCTGCCTTACCCCACTCCACCCTACCCTGCCTCACCGCACCCCTGCCCTGACTCATGCCAACATGCTGGCCTTTACATGTTCCCCCCGCGTCTCATGCTATCCCACCCTGCTGTGCCTCACCCCTTCATTAGTCCTGCCTCATCCCTGCACGTCATACGATCCTGTGGCCCTTTCATTTTCCTGCCTCACCCTACTCTACCTCACCACACCCTACCTCACCCTACAATGATTCCTGTTTCACTGTGAATATGAATTTTCTTTCAATCCTAGAGCAACTCCTGCCTAACCCTTTTGCCCCCGATTTTACTGATATCTCCCTTTTAAACTCCCTTCACCAAAACACCAAGCTTTGCGTTCTTTTCTTACCTGAATGTGTAATGTGCTAAAAGGAAATAACTCCACATCTACCCCTTTTTCCTCAGCAGTTTATCAATGTTGTCATAGCTACAATGGCAGTTAATAAGGCAAAATAAAAAGGAAAACGGAAAAATGCTCTACTCTTAACCAGCTTCCATAACAATCAAGCAAGGAAAACAGTATTTCTAGGAAGACAAGGTAAACTGTTATTGGCAATCAAGTCCACTGACATGAAACAGGGGGAGCCGGTACCATAGAGTTTATTTATATATACATATGTACAAATTGCTGGCCGGGTGAAGGGCAGGAGGGAAGCGCTGGCGTGGGAGAGAGAGAAAAAGATAGTGGAGTGGGGGTGATACAGTGGGAGAGGGGAGAAGGCGTGGAAGAAAGTGATGGTGAAGTGGGGAGTGACGGTGTGTGTGTGTGTGTGTGTGTGTGTGTGTGTGTGTGTGTGTGTGTGTGTGTGTGTGTGGAGAGAGAGAGAGAGAGAGAGAGAGAGCGGAACCACATAATTACTGAGGTGATTCATCTTAGCCAATCTTGACCCTCTTCTCCTCCTTCCTGCTTCCCTCCTTCCCTCTCTTTCATCTCCCTCACTCCCTCTGCCCTCTCTCCCTCTTTTCTCTCCCTCCTCCAATCCTCCCCCTCCCTTCCCTCTCTCTTTCCACCTCCCTTTTTCCATTTTCATACTCTTCCCTCTCCCTACTATCTCCCTTCTTCCTACTTCTTTTCCTCCTTTTTTATCAATTTTTTTCCAATTTTCTCTTTTCCTTCCCCCCATTTATTTCTCTCTTTCCTCACATTTTCTTTTTTCTTTCTTTCCATCCCCCCCCACCTCTCTCTCTCTCTCTCTCTCTCTCTCTCTCCTCCCACGCTACATAAAGGTTGAAGGGAATAGGAGCTGGCATTGACCTCTTCACTATCAAATGCCCTGGGTGAATAAAATGGGAAGGTGCTATCAAGAATTATAGAATGATGGATAGATAGATAGATTCACAGATAGAGATACGTAGATAAATACTGACAGAAAAGAGGAGACAGACAGACAGATGGATAGATATATAAGCAGACAGATGCAGCTTTATATATAGACAAACAGACAGACAAAGAGATACATTTTTAAATACTGATGGACAGGGACACAGACAGACAAAGATATGGACAGGGAGGCGAAGAGACAGACAGACAGATATATACCCGAATAATCGTGGGTTAATGGTGCGCGCCTCTAACACCACAACCCCAGAAGATCCTCTTCACCCTCATACAATCCCTGGGCGGCGGCAGGAAGACAGTATAACAAAACACTATCGCACCGCCAGGGTTAATAGGACACAATCTGCCTCTCCCTGCTCAATGGCCCTGGCAGGAGTCGAACCCGGGACCATACAATTCCGGACTGAGCACCGTAACGACCCTACCACCACCATAACTGCACCTGACCCAATTCAACCACTCACACAGACACGCACACAGTATTAAACTTATTCCATTCACATACAGCTGTTTGAATCCATCTAGCCTATACAACATTCATGGTGAATTGTAAGTGATATGGGAAGTGTCGTGCCATATTTTCCTTAGCGATTTATTCTGCAAACTACACCTTACTCCATTCACATATAAATTCACCCATATATATCAATCTACCCCATATCGCATTCACAGCTGCTATGGTTTTAATCACATATTCATGCTAACACCAGGCCATTTTATTTTGCTTCTGGATAGTCCCGGATCTAAATTGGGCTACAGGCTATCTAGGTATCTGATCTCCCTCCCGAGTCTAGTAAACCTAATGTGAGCTGATAGAAAAATAGACTATAATATACTCTTCTCAGTCCTATGGTAATTACACTGCTCTATTGTGGTTATAGGCATCACATCCAACATCACCTTTACCCATGGACACCCAGACTCATCATCATCATCATCATCATCATCCCACGTACACCATCACACTTGTACACCAGAAAACCCTAGTACATTACCAAACCCATGTACACCACCAGGACACCACACACACCCTACACCACCAGCATACCACCCACACCCTACACCACCAGCACACCACCCACACCCTACACCACCAGCACACCACCCACACCCATCACCACCCACCTCTGCTCAAGTGCCGTCATTGGATGCAGGCGTGGTGAGGCCAAAGACGCTCTTCCTTCGCTCATTGCCTGTCAGAACGACCTCCTCCGCTGACATCCAAGCAGGATTAGCCACTAACCCTACCTGACCCACCTCACCTGACTCAATCAAGAGAAAGGAAGACCAGGTGTAAGAGTCTTAACCTACCCTAATCAAGCCCTTCCTGACCCGCCCTCACCTGAACCACTGAAAAGACAGGAAGACCAGGTGTAACTGTCCCAATCTATCGTGTCCTTACCTGGCCCAACCTAACCAAACCTAACTTAGAACTAACCTAACCTAGCCTCACTCCACTTCACCTTCTCAAGAGACAAGAAGGCCGTGCTTAACTTCTCTAACCTATTTGTACCTTCATTTGGTACAATATTAATTTATTCAGTTTACGAAGCACCCTAGAAGAAAGTAGGTGAATGAAGGCTATTATTTAACCCATGACGCTCGAAACAATACTGAAGTGAATACAATCGTTTGGAGAAAGTAACAGCAAAAAAAAAAAAAAAAAATTGCGTCATTAGACTGAAGCGTATGGAGGGAAAACACACACACACACACACACACACACACACACACACACACACACACACACACACACACACACACACACACACGGTGACCACGAAGGCTCCTCCAAGTTATGTCAAGGGAGGAGGAAAGAGGAAAGTTGGCCGGGAGTGTCACGTCGCCACGAGAGGGATAAGATGAGGGAATGGAGGAAGGAGAAAAAGAGGAGGAGGAGAGAGAAAAAGAGCATGAGGAGAGAGAGAGAGAGAGAGAGAGAGAGAATAAAGATAAAAAGGAGAAAGAAGGATGAAAACAGGAGGAGGAGGAGGAGGAGGAGGAGGAGGACGCCATGAACAAAAATGAGGAAAAAATAACTATCAGAGGGGAGAGATGCAAAAGAACTAACGAGAAGGAAAAATATAAGGGGAGGAAGAAGTAAGCAATAAGGAAAATGAAAAAGGGATGAATAAAGAGGAGGGAACAAAAATTAGAAGAAGAAAATAAAAGAATAATTATGTGAGAAGAAGAAAGTAAATATAAAAAAAATGATGAGACATGAAAACTCATAAACGGGATGTAAGCACGAAGAAAAAAAAAAGAGATGAAAGGAGATAAAAATAAAGAATAAAGATGAAAGGAGAAAATAATGAAGAAAGATGAAGGGAAAAATAATGATAAATGGAAAGCCCAGAGTCAAGATAGCACGAAGGAAAAAGTAAAGATGAAGGGGAAGACAAATAAATAAAGATAAAAGGATAAAAGAACTAGAGGCAGAGAGAAAGCAATTAGGAACCCACAAGTTACCTCCGAGGCAATAGGAAGGAGGAGGAAGACAAGGAGGATGAAGAGGAGGAAACACAAGAAGAGGAAGAGGAGAAGGAAGAGAAGAACAAGAAAATAAGAAAGCAGGGGAAGATGAGAGCTAAGATTTCTTTTTCTTGACCATCACAGGCAGAAAGGAGGGAAGAAAAACATGTATTAAGCGCACTCAAAGAGGGCACACCTCCGCTAACACCTCTACCAGAGTACTCAGATCACCACCAAAATTTTGTCAATTCTTCCTTGGCCCATAACCCACATATCCACAAAGCTTCACTACAATCCTTCAAAGGTCAACAATGAAGGTTACAAGTCAAGCTCAAAATCGACTTTGCCTTGTGCCCTTGATCCTTAGCTTTTGTCAAATCTGGTCATTTGCGTCATGGGATAGCCTGCAACATCTCCAACAAATTTGGTTAAAATAGGAGGAAAACTGTTCGTTATAACAGGACCGGAACTACTCTTGTGGCCGCCGTGAGAAGAGTTCCGGCCATGATAAACCGAACGGATTCTCTTGGACTTTAACCAAAGTTGGTGTAATCGTTATAGAACGGTATGTGAGAAAACTTTCTGGGTTTGACGTCAACAGGCCGAACGTCAAGGTTACAAAGCATGCCGAAAGTTGACATCTCTTTGTGATCTTGATTTTCGACCAGTTGTTCTGAGAACTAGTCAGTTTTCTATAGACCTACCCTGCAACACTTCCACCAAATTTGGTAAAAATCCGATCAAAACTGTTAGATTTATCATGGCCGGAACTAAGTTGTGGACAAGCAGAAAACTGTTCTGAACCTGGACTCAAAAAATTATCACCACCAAAATCGAATCAACGTTTCCTTGGACCATAATCCACGTATCCACAAAATTCCACTGAAATCCACCGGTAACTTTTTTAGATATCTTGTGGACAAACAGAGATGAATACATAACTTCCTCCAACTTCTTTGACAGAGGTAATTGTGATAGAAAACTAACGAAGAAAAGGAAAAATATACATGCAAGAAGTATCAGAGGCAGAAAAATAAAACAGGGAGGAAAATGCATATCTTACAAATAATAAAGGCATTTGAAACTAAGAAAAATGATCAATATAGACAAAAGGCTATAGGTCATACTGAAAGAGAAACAAGAGGTCACAAGAAAGTAAAGAGCATGATATAGTGAGAGAAAGTATGGAAGAGGGAAGAAATGAGGGAGAATGAAATGAAGTAGGACCTTAGAGAAGTTAAGAGAAAAGAGTTAGGAGGAAGCAAAACTAACGAAACAAAAGAATAAAAGTCGGGGCAAGAGAAGGAAGAAGAACGATAAAGAAGAAAAGAAGGAGTGGGGGATAGAGGAGGAAACTGTGAGAGGAGGAGAAGGAAAATGAGGAGGAAAGGACAGATGAAGGAAGACATGAAGTGGGTCCTGAGAGAAGTTAGCAGGGAGGCGATAGGGGGAAACTTATCTGTGCGTGTCAGGTGCTACAACTACCAAATACCCCCTCTCACAATAATGATAATAATAATAATCATCATCATCATCACCATCATCATCATCATCATCATCATAATAATAATAATAATAATAATAACAAATGACCTATGCTGACCTATTCTCACCTGGGTCCTTGGTTTATCTCTCTGTGTTCTTATTTTCTTACTTTCCTTCCATTTCTTTCCTCTCTCTCTCTCACACACACACACACACACACACACACACACACACACACACACACACACACACACACACACACCTTAAAAAACACTTCAGCTATTGTCCACCCATCTACAAAGTCCTCTCACCTGACTCGATGTGCTTTTTTCTTTTCTTTTTTCTTGGTCCTCTCTTACCTCTTTTCTTTTTTTTCTCTCTCGTGGCTTTTTTTTTTCCCACTCCCACACACTTCAAAGACGAAAAACCCTTCAGCTATTGATAACTCATTTCACCTTTTCCTTACATTTTTTTTTTTAGTTTATTTTTTATCACCTGACTTTTTTACCTGTTTTTTTCTATTACCATTCTCACTTACCTGAAACACACACACACACACACACACACACACACACACACACACACACACACACACACACACACACACACACACACACTACAAGAATTGACATGCCATTCCAGAGCTTTCTCACGCGGCTCTCTCTCTCTCTCTCTCTCTCTCTCTCTCTCTCCTTCCTTCCTCAAACTTGCACTTTCTCTGCTTTTCCTTACCTCGAACTATTTTTTTATCTCTTTTTTCTTCCTCCTTTCCCTCCTCTTTTCGTTCAACTTCCAAGAAGCGCCTCTTACCAACTTTAAAACTGAGAGAGAGAGAGAGAGAGAGAGAGAGAGAGAGAGAGAGAGAGGGGTGGAGGGGGACAGTGTTTTCAATAGAGAGGGTGAGAGAGTGAGAAAGCTTTAAAACTAACCCAATTACAGGACAAATAAGCCCTTATCTGTATGGCTTAAGTGAGGTTTAAGCCCCCTCATCCCTTCCGAGAGAGAGAGAGAGAGAGAGAGAGAGAGAGAGAGAGAATGATAACTGGTACGGTGCTCTTTATTTTCTTTCTTTCTTTATTTTCTTTGAGGTTACTTATATTTTTCAAGTCTCCCTCCGTACTTTGTTTCACCAATAAAAGACAATGTTCAGTCCGTCATCACGCCCTAAAACTACACTGTACGATATAGCCAGAGATGCTTGGTAGGGAAAATTTAATAAGAAAGAAAATATTTAAGGAAAAAGAGAGAAAAAGGAAAAAATGTGATAGTGCTGTGCTTCACCTTGGTTCAAAATCGTGGGTTCTCCTAATTTATTTTTTTCTGTTTTATTTTTCCTTTTTGTTGAGGTCTCATATATAATTAATAATAACTAACAGTATGACGACGATGACGACGATGATGATGATGATGATGATGGATGACTATGACTGATGACTGGCGATTGACAATGATAATGATGGATGATTGATGACTGACGATTGACGATGATGACGATGATGATGATGATGATGATGATGATGATGATGTTACGTATTTCTAGTTCCCATATAATACCAGTACAATTCCCAATACAAAACTCTTCCCACAGTTTAACCTGGCAGTGTTCAATATTGTCCAAAAAAAAAAAAAAAATCTCTTCCTACATATCACCACCAGCCAACACTCTGGCCAGACGTCGACCTTGGTATATTCTCAACCACGGCTCAAGTATTCTCAGCGATCTCCATCCTATCTATCCCTACCACCACCACACCGCCCTGTCCCAACCACCACCGCACCGCCCGCATCTCAACACGTCACACACACATTTTTTATCACCATCGCCAAAGAGGATAATCAGACCCTGGCAGTTTTCACACTCGTCCGGGCTTCAGATTTGGTTAAACCCAAATCACTGCGTTCTTCCTATTTTAAGTTATGGATCGGAAACACGGAATCTGACAAATTCCTTGGAACGTATATTTAGAACTGTCCAGAGATTAATGCAGTGGACTGATGATGATGATGATGATGATGATGATGATGATGATGATGATGATGATGATGATGATGATGATGATGATGATGATGATGATGATGATGATGATCATCATCATCATCATCATCATCATCATCATCATCATCATCATCATCATCATCATCATCATGAGGTGGAGGAGGAGGAAGAGGATTATGATACAGCCACTTTTAATATGAATTAAACGCTTATCTATAGAGACCACATTATACACAAATAAATACACCAAATTATAAGGCAATTTTTCTTTAAGGAATAAAAGGCCATATTTTTGCGTTAAGGCTGGCCATAAACAGCCACATTTTGCCCCTCTCCGCGGCCCTAAATCAGGGGGGCGGCGACCCCCGGGCGGCTGGAAACGACCCGTCCAGAATGGTCTTCATTTCCTGCTGTGCCTGGAGTTCAAGAGCCCCCACCCCGCCCCGCCCCGCCCCGTCCCGCCCCACCTCGTTTTTATCTCGCCCCAACACACCATGTCTCAACCCGTTCAACCCTACCACCCCTTGCCCCGCCCCATCTTTTCCCGCCCACCCTACCTTGTCCGCCCCACCCCGCCATATCGCCCCCACCCTGCCTTATCCCGCCCCACCCTGCTTTACGCCGACCTAACACACCAAGCAACACTCTACCCCGTCTGACCGTACACCATCCCACCCCACCCTGCCCAGCCCCACCCTATCCAGCCTTCGTACACACCCCTACCTTCCCTTACGTCCTACCCTATGCAACTCCTATCATTTTCCATCCTACTCACCTCCACCCCTATCCTACCTTACCCTACCCCTATCCTTTCTTCCTCCCATCCCATCTTCTACCCACCTCCTCCCCTATCCTACTTTCCCCTACCCCTATAAAGGGAGGGGAGACTAATATTTACAGTCACTCGACATTCTGAATCACCAGTTAAACATTCGCCCAGTAGGATTCGATTTAGGATTCCATCTCCGCCCATCACTCGCAGCATCCGGCCTTACACTCACACACACCAGCATCACCATGTCACCCTCCACCCATACCTACGTTAGTTTTGGCTAGTTATCATCGTCATCATCATTATCACCATCATCAGCCTAAGGTCACTCCACTACAGCATCAAGGCCTCCCCCATCTATTACCACTGCGATCTATTGGTTGTTTGTCTGTTCTGTCCAATCCTAGCTAATCTCCGAATCTCATCTTACTACCTTTTTCTGTCTGCCTCTTTCTCGAAGGTACAAAGGGAGAAAACCAGAGTCAGCGCTGCAGGAGAGGCGTTTTCAGAGTTGTATATAGTCTGTTAGTAGCTCGAATTGAAGGGTGCGAGAAGAGAAAAACATCTATGTCCTAAGAGCATTGCAGAGACCACTGGAGCATGTAGGGAAGACGCGGTGTTGGTGGTGGTACGGCAACACGGAGATACACTAAATCGCTAAGGAAGAGGTACTTCGAAGCCTTAGACACCTAGAATACGTCCCAAAGCCAGGAGGGCAGAGAGGGAGGTGGTGGTGGAGGCGAGGATGAGGCAAGACGGAGATTAAAGTCTGGTGGGGGTATTTTTTCCACAGGGGTCACAGTTAAAGGACGTTTCAATTTCCTCACTTTTCCTCTTTTATAATCGTACCCTCGCCTCCCTTTCCTCTCCCTTCCCTTCCCTTCCCTCCTGCCTCTCCCTCGGGACCGTTCCACACTCATTTTTCCTCCTCTCTTTCATCTTTTCCTCCCGCGGCTTCCATTTCTTCCTCTCCTTTATCAAATCTTCCTTACAGTTTTATTTTCTTCTTGCTCCCCTTTCCTCCTTTTCCTCCCATGGTTTCTTTTTCTTCCTCTCTCTTACTTTTTCCCTCCTTGCATTTTCATTTTCTTCTTCCCTTTCGTCTTTTCCTTCCACCTCCACCTTTTTTTCCTATTTCTACTTTTTACCTCAGTTCTCTCAACTTGTCTTTTCTTCATCGCTATCTCAAGTTCTTTTCATCATTTTCTTATTTTCTTCCATCCTTTCCTCCTATCTCTTCCTTTTCTTCAATTTTTTTTTGCCTTTTATTGCATATTTTCCTCCCACTTCTCTATTCTCGGAGATCTATCGAGTTTAACTATTTTCTTCCTCTTTTTCATCTTTTCCTTGGACCTCTTCCATTTTTTAGCGACTTTTATCTGTTATTACGTCTCTTTCTTCCAGTGCTCCTTAATTCGCAAAGATTTCTTCAGTATTCTTCAACTTTCACCTTTCCTTTCTTTCTTCCATTTTTTCACATCGTTCCTTTCTTTATTATTTCTTATCTCTATTACGTTTTCTCCTTCAAATCGTCTTTATTCTCCATGATCTCTTAAGTTCCCACCCCCCCAAATCTTTTTTCATTTCCATTCTCATCTTCTTCACCTCTTTCATCATCTCCAACCTGCATACTTTCTTCTTTAATTATTTTTATTTCGGTGCTTCCAGTTCTCCTAATTTTCTTATCTCTTATCTCTCCACGTCCTCTTTCCTCCTAGCCTTTCATCGTTATCAACCCAGCTCTTTTATATACATTTCACCTATTCCCCCATCCCTTCCCTCCCTCTTCCCCTCTCCTTCCCTCCCCCCTCCTTCTCCACTTCCCCCCTCCCCGGGCAACAGATCATATCCTTCCAGCTTTACTACTAACGTCTTGTACCCTGACAGGGGAGAGGGGCGAGAGAGGGAGTCTGTGAGTGGAGAGGGAGTGGGGAGGGAGTGGGAGTCTATATACAAGAGAAATGAGGGGGTGAGAAGGGGAGTCTGTGCATGAGGAGGGGGTGGAAGGTTTCTGCAGTCAAGAGGAGGAAAGTCCTGTAAATACTAGCAGGGAGATAGTTATGGAGAGAGCAGAGACCTATTGATGGGGAGATAGTTAATACCTATGAAGAGGCGTCTGTGATGAGGAAGTGGGAAGGAGGATATGTAAATGGGGGGGGGGATACGTGGAGAAACGGGAGTCCTGTACATGAGGAGTTGGGTGACTTAAGAATGGAGGAGAGACTTCTATTCAAGGGAGGGAGACCTATTAATGGGGGGGGAGACTTCTATAAATGACGGGGAAGAGTCAAGAGGTAGAGAGGTAGATGACATTTTAAGCTTCCTGATAGGCTCAACTCTACATTTTTTTTCCTAACCTGATGAAGATCCCTAACCTCCTTTCAGCTCAGTGGATGGCCAAGTGTAGTCAGACTGGACGGTCGACATTGCTAGTAACCAAGGAGACTCACTGCTATCTCATGACTAAGGCCCATTGACTTTCACGCAACCAAGACGAGTTAGTAATTCTCGAGTTGTGTAAGTCGCCAAATTCCGTCAGACAAAAACGGACTAGTAACCAAGGAGATTCACTGCCACTCCATAACTAAACCTCCCTGAACTTTACGCAACCACAACTTAGTATTCTGGCGGTGGAAGTGGACCAGTTCCGTCAAATGAAGTCAGACTATAGCCCAAGCCTCTCATAGCCCCGCCTAGTCCCCGAGGTAGCCTAGTACCAGCTTTCACCATATTTGACGAATGGGCTCCTTTGAGCTAGGCCTACTTGCCACCAGCCCCTCATAAAGGCTAGTTAAATATGTCATTAATAACGGTTACGGGCTGCACGGTGATATATATGTATACATTTTATGACAGGCGGATGGGGAGCCGAGGAGAAGACGGAGGGGGAAGGGGGAGAGCTGGGGGAAGTGGGGAGAAAGCTGAGGAGATGAAGGAGAAAAGTCGGAGGGATAGGAGGATGAGAGGAGATAAAGAGGACAAGAAAGACAAGGAAAGAAAAATGGGCAAATTAGGAGAGACAGAGAGAGAGACAGAAAAAGGAGAGGACGACAAGGAAGAGAAGAAAAAGAGAGAGTAAAACAAAGAAGAGGAAAGACGCGAGGAGAGCCAACCCAAGATCTTTCCTTTTCCTGGCCAAAAAAAAAGAAAAAAACATCCACTCGAGTGCTCTTAGATCTTGGCAGGAAACTTAATAACTCTTAATTGCTTAGTGGAAGAAATAAATCATGAGTTTTGGCGCTTGGATGTATCTTGGTTGTGATCTGAGAGAGAGAGAGAGAGAGAGAGAGAGAGAGATCTACAACTCACACACGCATATACGGTAAAAAGCAGAGCACATCCTACCCCTCTCCTGCATAACACTGGTTCATCGGTGCGGTAAATCAGCCCCGTACCCACACTGCACCGTCGCCTTTCAGCACCGTACCCACACTGCACCGTCGCCACTCAGCACCGTACCCACACCGCACCGTCGCCACTCAGCACCGTACCCACACTGCACCGTCGCCACTCAGCACCGTACCCACACTGCACCGTCGCCACTCAGCACCGTACCCACACTGCACCGTCGCCACTCAGCACCGTACCCACACTGCACCGTCGCCACTCAGCACCGTACCTACACTGCACCGCCGCCACTCAGCACCGTACCCACACCGCACCGTCGGCATTGTCTTCACGATCGTCAGGCTAAAACTGTGGCCACCTCGTGTTTTCACTGACTTAACGAAGGAAGGTCGCGTTCCAACCCTCTCGCTTGAGTTTATTGGGAAGTTGTATTCAAAGGAGGGTCTGCCTGGGCCCCTCAAAGACTTCAGACTCCACATTTGCAAACCTTCTCCTCTGACACGGCCACCATACACTTCACAAGCAGATAATATGAAGAACCTTTTTATAAGTCATTCTAATATCGCGATGCTACACACAGATAATGTGCAATGGAAAATTATCCAGCCATATCCAAAAATAAATCGCTAGGGAAGAGGTGCCTGGAAGCCTCCGAAATCAACGAGAATACGAGTTTTTTTAGTCCACCCAAAATTTTCTGATCAACTTAAAAAGAATATCGTCCTTTCATCGAGCTTGGAATCATCAACGACGACAGACTCCACTCAAAATCCTCAATGGCAAAACTTTTACTGTCAAAATATATCGACTACAAAAAAATCCTATCATCATCATCATCATCATCATTCCCTTCGTCCTCCTCCTTACCCTAAAACTATCGAATGAAAGGGCCTCCGATCATTCCTCCTCCTCCTCCTCTTCTTCTTCACCTTCCTCATCCTCCTCTTCCTCTTCTTCTTCTTCTTCCTCCTCCTGCTCTTCCTTTTCCTCCCGTTCTCCTCCATCTTCTCTTCCACCTCCAAATCCTATCTTCCTCTTCTTTCTCCTCCTCTTCACTCTTAAATTGCATCGACTCAAAGACCACGGATCCAGGCAAAGACTCGGGGTCAACCAAAGACTTCAAGTTGGGTCAAAGAACCTAGATTCCGACAAAGAAGGAGGAAAAAGCAACTCCAAGAAAGTTTAACAATAGGCGCGAGGCCACAGCTTTGCCAGAGTCATTAAAGAGAGAGAGAGAGAGAGAGAGAGAGAGAGAGAGAGAGAAATACAGCCACCCATCGTCAAAACTAGTCCAAATAAATAATAAATAAAAAGTAAATACAGAGGACGAAAAAAAGAGTAATTCACGTAAAATAAAAAGGGCCTTTCTCTTCCTTTGTAAATCAGGTATTGCTGTGTGTGGAGGGGGGGGGAGAGAAACAATGGCAATAACAGTAAACACACAGACCCTTTCAGCATGGGGCTTTAAAAATAGCTCTTAAAAATGAAAAATGAAAAATAAGAGGGTCACGGTCGTAAGTGGCTGCTAGGACGATGAATAAGACAATTTTTTGGCTGGCTCTGAAAAAAATGAAAGATCAGAAGGAATGGATAATACGCTTGGAGGTAAGGGACGAAGGGGAGAAAATATTTGTATAGTGTTTTACTTGTGCTTCTGTGTGTGTGTGTGTGTGTGTGTGTGTGTGTGTGTGTGTGTGTGTGTGTGTGTGTGTGTGTGTGTGTGTGTGTGTTGTGTGTGTGTTTTGAGAGCACTCAGGAGCGGGTTATAATGAGAGAGAGAGGGGGGGGAATAACACACACACCCAACCAAACAATGAGACAGCGAGACAAAAAAAAAAAAAAAAAAAAACTTAGTTGAGCCAGGCAACAAACAGGAGAAATCATGAGAACGACGAGGACGAGGACGAGGACTGAGGAGGCGAGATAAGGAGTGTGGGCGTCATATTTGGCCTCGGGGGACTCCTATCTGGGTCCAAGTTTCGAATCCCACTATTAATGAGAAGCGGACTGAGGACTTAGAGGAGGTGGCATGGTTGACTGGGGTGTCTGGGTGGTGAAGGGTTGGGGATGGATAGATAGATGGATAGATAAACTGACAGACAGATAGACAGATGGATGGACAGATAGACAGAATGACAGATGAACAGGTAAAGATAGATACACAGAAAGGCGGATAGACAGATAGATGAAGGTAAATAAATATAATGTATAAAAACAAACCTGTAAACTGAGACAGGTAGATAACCATATGGCCAGACACTGAAACAGATATATACAGACAGATATATACGGCTAAAGAGGCTGATAGATTCAAACATTCATACGAGAGAGAGAGAGAGAGAGAGAGAGAGAGAGAGAGAGAGAGAGAGAGAGAGAGAGAGAGAGAATATGGTGAGAAACATGTAAAGAGGAATGTAAGAATAGAAAAGGAAACGCAAAAAAAGCACAAATACAGAAAGACACACAATAAAAAATGAAAAATAAATAAATAAACAGGCGTAAGGAAGAAACCAAATCAACCAGAAAAAAAAAATAGAAAACGAGATTGTGAAAATCAAAAAAAGAAAATAAAAAACAATTAAGCTGGACGAAAAACGATGACGGCTGGAGGGAGGGAGGGAGGAAGGAAAGGCAGGAAGAGGGGGAGGGGAGAAGAAGAAGAAAAGAGGGAGAAAGAAAGAAGAGAAAAAAGTGAGAGAGTGAGTCACGGTCGATTGAGGGTGAAGAGACTTTAGAAACTTCCTCCTCTTCTGTTTTTCGGAGAGAGGATGGAGTTAGGGAGGGAGCGAGGGAGGGTGCGAGGGAGAGAGGGCTAATTGGAGGGACAAGGTCCGGTATTCTGACCGGTTCAGGAAGCTCCCTAGCACCTTTTCCTAGGTGATTTATTTTGCGTTACTGTCCAATTCTGTTATATAAATCTTTCCAATGACTGTCCCATTCTGTGTTTTACAAATCCTTAAAACTACTGTCCTATTCTCTTATATAAATCCTTCCCATACCGCCATATAACGTACAGGAGGATATCAACCAGCCATAAACAAAAATAAATCGCAAAAGAAAAGATGTTAGGGAACTTCCTTACCCGACGAGAATAGGGACACAGGATACAGAGGTGGGGAATTAACCACTTCTGTACCGTGACGTAATTTTTTTTTTAATCGATAAGGCTGACACAAGACGATTTTACCTTTCTTCTGCTTTTCTTAGAAGATGTCGCCAAGGAAGGACCCAAGAAAGAAGTCCATGGGATGCAGAGGTACAGTTAATTCCTTCACTATGATTATTCTTATTTACTTCCTCGTTTATTTTTTATCTATATATTTTTAAGACTTTCAGACGTTAAAATTCTTAGATATTTCTTGGAGGGATCAGATGTATCCTTCAATAACTACTTCACCTTAAAAGGGTCTCGCGAACTACTTAAAATTGTTTAAAAGAAGCAAGAACAAGACGTCATAGCAGTGAAGAGATTAGGGGTTAGAGGGAAGAGGAATACTGTTTAAGCAATCATGGAGATGCAGCTAAAAATTACTTTCATTTTTATATTATTACCGTTTTTCCTGCACTAAATTATGGACACACACACACACACACACACACACACACACACACACGTTATGTACATGGCTGAATATATTAGTATCTATTCTATACTGGAGAACAAAATCAGTTAATATATATGCAAAAAAAAATCAATAGGCATTCTTGAAGAACTAATAAACTACACACACACATACACTCACACACACACACACACACACACACACACACACACACACACGAAGAAAGTTACGTACACGAGTAATTTTCAGAACTTCTTCACCTGTAGCATATTAGAAATTCAATTCTATACACCAAGATTTCAATAAGTCTTCTGGAGAAACTAATCAACGCTCTACACACACACACACACACACTATTCATCTATCTACCTATTTATATGTCAAGCAATCAGTTTACCTGTTTATCTATCAATTAATATCTACGTATCAATCAATAAGTCAGTATTATATATGTCCATTTACTGGTATCTATCTATCTCTCTGTCTGTCTATCTATCTACCTATCTATCTACACACCAACACACATTCACATCCACACACCCACCCACACACATACATCCATCCATCTCACACACACTTACTTTCCACTTTCTCCCGCCCAAAATATTAAGAAAAAAAGTTTAAAAAATAATAACGGGACCAAGACGCCCCCCCGTGGAGCCCCCGGAGGGTGTAACAGGGGCAGGGTGAGAGAAAATTGAAATATAAAGTGGCGAGGTCCGACAGCCTTCAAACTTCCTGAATTGATGAGAGGGGGAGAGAGAGAGAGAGAGAGAGAGAGAGAGAGAGAGAGAGAGAACGAGTCCAAAAAAAGATGCAAGAAAAACAATGAACCGAGAATGAAATAAAAAACAAGAAGAAAAAATAAAAACGAAAGAAAGAACAAGCAATGGACGAAAAAATTGGGAATGTGCAACTGAGAGAGAATTAAAGAAAGAAAAAGAAAGAAGTGAAAAAGAGAAAGAAAATGAGAAAGACGGGAGGGGGACTGAGGAGTAAGTGGTAATATTGGCAGCGAGGAAAATGGTTCAATGGAGCCCAGGGTACCACAAAATTTCACACACACACACACACACACACACACACACACACACACACACACACACACACACACACACCGAAGGATGGGGAAAGGAAAAGAAGAAAAAAGAAATCCAAAAACTGAGTAGAAAGATAATATGAAACTTATAAACCTACACTGAGGAAAAAAAAGGAAAAAAACAGGAAAAACAAATCCGAATCCTTCCCGAAAGAAAAAAAAAACATAAAAAAATAATTCCCCAAAAGGATAAAGAAAAAACACAATGCCCTCAAAGACAACAAGAAAAAAAAAACAGCCCATGACAAGTCCCAGGAGAGGCGGCAGTAAGGCTTCCACATATCTGGGCTGGGATCTCGCCACAGCCCAGCCCAGCCCAGCCCACCAGCCCTCACACGATGGTGGCGATAAGGGAAGGGAGTGATTGCAGGGAACACACACACACACACACACACACACACACACACACACACACACACACATATACACACACACACACACACACACACACACACACACACACACACACACATATACACACACACACACACACACACATATACACACACACACACACACACGCCATAAGTGGGGAGTAACCGTGGAGTGTTGGGTATTCTCTCTCTCTCTCTCTCTCTCTCACAGCGTCTCAGCTACACTTCCTCAAAAATCTCTTTCACTAAAAAATCCATTGGCCTTCTTTCTTTTCTTACTCCCTGCTTTTTATTCAGCTCACTCACACCAAACAATTCTCTCTTTCACTCTTTCCTTCTCCACACGCTCACTCACTCCACACACTCTTTCCATTTTCAGACACTCTCCTCTCTCTCTCTCCACACACACACACACACACACACACACACACACACACACACACACACACACACACACACACACACACACACACACACACACTCCTCTCTACAAACTCTCTTCTCTTTCCATACACACACACACACACACACACACACACACACACACACACACACACACACACACACTCTTCTCTCCACATACATACAATTCCCTCGTCTCACACACTCTCTCCTCTCCACATATTCTCCTTTCCACACACTCTTCATTCCATACTTCAGCCTCCTTCCACACACCCCTTTTCTCTCTTGCTATGAAATGTAAGAGACTTCCTTATGTTCATACTCCCTGCCTTTTATTCTCCAGACATTCCCACCAAACATTCCTCAGTCTTTCCTTTCTCTCTCTCTCTCTCTCTCTCTCTCTCTCTCTCTCTCTCTCTCTCTCTCTCTCCACGTTACACCTATACCAGTCCTTGCTACACCCAACACCACCACCTCTACACCACCCCAATCCCATTTTTCTCCAGTAACAATACCAGTCCTTCCCAATCCCCACCCTCGACGCTTTTACACCCATTGTAGCTCCATCAACACCCATTCTGTTCGCCACAACACCCATTCTCCTACCGTTTACACGCACCCCTGCCCGATTTACACTTATTCTTGCAGCATTTACACTTACTCCTGTCCTTGCAAACCTATCTTGGCCACTTGTACCTCGATTTCACACAACTTTACGTAATTCTGAGCTCATTCACACCCATTCCAGCTCATGTACACCCAATCTAGCCCCATTCACATCCATTCCAGCCCCATTTACACCCATTACGGCCCATCTACACCCATTTCAGTCCCATTTACACCTATTCCAGTCCTAATACTCATTCCAGTCCCATTTACACCCATTCCAACCCCATTCACACCCATTACAGCCCCATTTACACCCATTTCAGCCCCATTTACACCCAGTTCAGTCCCATTTACTCATTCCAGTCCCGATTACACCCAATCCAGCCTTATTTACACCCATTTCAATTCCTCTAACAACCAATTAAACCACTATATTATTATTTTCTCAGTTATATAAATTCCAGTCCCACTTACACTCACAGTTGTCCCATTTAAACCTATTTCGACAGCACTTACATACTATTTACACTCATTCCGTCCACGTTTACAAACATTCCAGTCACCCAAACACTTTTTCAGCACACTCTGATCTCAATATACACCAATTCAAACCTCCTGAACACCATTCCAGGCACCTTAACAGCATTCCAGACACCTTAACACCATTCCAGGCACCTTAACAGCATTCCAGACACCTTAACAGCATTCCAGGCACCTTAACAGCATTCCAGACACCTTAACACCATTCCAGGCACCTTAACACCATTCCAGGTACCTTCATCACTATTCCAGGCACCTTAACACTATTCCAGACACCTTAACACCATTCCAGACACCTTAACACTATTCCAGACACCTTAACACCATTCCAGACACCTTAACACCATTCCAGGCACCTTAACACCATTCCAGACACCTTAACACTATTCCAGGCACCATAACACCACTCCAGACACCTTAACTCCATTCCAGACACCTAAACACCATTCCAGGCCACACTTACACCCTCTCCAGCTCCTTCTACACCCGCTGCTACACTGGTCTCGACACCCACACTAGAAACTTTCAGTGTTCAAAGTTCCTGGTTGAAGTGGAGTGCTCTCTCTCTCTCTCTCTCTCTCTCTCTCTCTCTCTCCTTCCCTGCTTCCTTTAATCTCTTATAAACTCACTTTGCCCTTCCCTTCCCTCGTTGCTTATCCCTCGCTGTTCCGTATTCGTTATTTGCATTAGCTCCCCTCATCCTCCTTCATTCTCTCTCTCTCTCTCTCTCTCTCTCTCTCTCTCTCTCTCTCTCTCTCTCTCTCTCTCTCTTCCTGCACTTCCTTATCTACATTAGTTCCCCCTTTCCTTTAACTCTCTCTCTCTCTCTCTCTCTCTCTCTCACTCTCTCTTTAATCCTCCTTCTCTTTCACCCTCCTCTCTCATCCTCATCTTACTCAATTTATATTCACGCTCTCGCTCTCCTATCCACTCCCTACATCCCTTATTCATCATTTCGCTCCTTCGCTCCTTATTCACCGCTCCCTCTCTCTTTCTTCCACCGCTCTCTCACTTTCTCACTTTCTTTTTGGTGTTGTTTCTTCCTTCTCTTTGTGATGGTATATTATCGTT
>NC_136959.1:59459661-59497161 GCF_032717465.1 Coenobita brevimanus | reverse complement strand
AATGAAACGAAATGGAACAGGATAACTGGAGTGTGAGAAGAGTTGAATGTGGATGAGAAATTGAGAGGGGTAGGCTAGGAGGGGGGGTAAGGGAAGGTCAGAGGGACGTAGGAATATAGTGGGACGTAGGGATAGAGAGGGGGTTGAACGGGGGATAGAGAGAGGGAGAAATGGGGTGAAGGACATAAGGGGAGGGGGCGTTTATAATTTACTGCCTTTTGAAGTGAGTAGGGGGTCAAAGGGAGAGTTTTGTTACAGTAGAGAGAGAGAGAGAGAGAGAGAGAGAGAGAGAGAGAGATTTAGTGACACCTTCAAGACAAATCTACAGAGTAAAAAATGACCTTTTAACTCCGTATCATACCATAAATCCCAGTTTCTATATCACCAAGACGACTTACTTGAAGCTGATAAATTAACAGCTTAGAAGACAGGTCAATAAGTCTCTCTCACTCTCTCTCTCTCATCTGTATTCTGCCTCTGCCACTTACACGAACATGTTTTTCTGCCCACTTAGTAACACGAGTCTCCCAATAAACTAACATTTGTGTCTTTCCATTATCCCACAACCTCCCCATCCCTCTTTCCCCTCCTATCCCCTCCTCCGACTTCCCTATCCTCCTTGCTCCCCTCTCCCTCTTCCCCTCACCCCTATTCCTTTCCCTTCTCCTCAGCTCCCCCTCTCTCTACTCTCTCTCCACCCCTCTACCCTGTCCCTCCAATTTTCCCTATCCTTCAATTACCAACCCTATCCCTCATTTCCCTCCTCAACTCAGCCTCCCACCTCTCAAATCTCCCTACCCTCCCTCTCTACTTTCCCCTCCTCCTCTCTCCCTCATCCCCTCTACTTTCCCCTCCTCCTCTCTCCCTCAATCCCCTCTACCCTCATCTCTCACTCCCTCAATTCTCCCTATCCATCATATTCCTTTCTCCACTTCTCTCTACTTCCCTCCTCTCTCTCTCTCTCTCTCTCTCTCTCCCTCAATTCTCTTTCCCCTTCCCTCAATCCCCCTTCCCCTCAATTTCCCCTCCCTCCCCTCCCTTTCCTCAATTTCCCTTCCCCTCAGCGTCCAACTCCCTGATCAAATTTCCCATTCTCGCCTCCACTTACCTCCCATCTACACTGCCTCTCCCTCACATACTCTCCTTTTTTCACATATTTCTTTTTTTTTTTCACACCTTGCTCACATACTCTCTATTTTCCATATTTCTTTCAGTCCTCCTCCTCCTCCTCTTCCTCCTCCTCCTCCTCGTTATTCTACTTTATTTTTTCCTTCTCTTTACCTGAAATCTACACTTCGCCTCCCTCCCCCTTTCATTCTCCTCCTCAATTATTTCTTTCTCTTCTCGTCACTAGTTTCTCTTCTTCTCTGGCGAAAAATATATCTTTCTCCCTTTATTAATTTGCCAACATCTTCAGCTTTCTTTTCTCCTGATTCTTCTTCTTTTTCTCTAACCAAGTCTCCATTATTTTTATCCTCTTTTTATTTTCTTTTTTTTGGGGGGGATGTTCAGTCAAATATATATTACTTTCTTCTTCTGCTTCCGCCATTATTCCTTTCTTTTATCCCTCTTTTTTCACATTTATAAATATCACCTTTTATGTTAGCTATCCATTTATTTTTTCCCAAATTGCATTTTCTTTCACGTGGTCTTCTTTGTCATCCTCCATTAATTGCAGCTTCATAAAACATCTCATCTGTATATGTAAATTCTTCTCCCTTTCTGCCAATCCTTTTTTTTTTTTACTTTTTGTATTCCAGTTACCTATTCTTCTTCTTCTTCTTCTTCTCCTCCTTCTCTTTCTACTCCTTCGTTATTTCTTTCTCCCTCATATCTCACCATCACTTTTTCTTTTCACGTCAATATTCTGTCTCTGTCTGTCTGTGTCTGTCTGTCTGTCTGTCTGTCTGTCTGTTTCTCTCTCTCTCTCTCTCTCTCTCTCTCTCTCTCTCTCTCTCTCTCTCTCTCATTTCTGCTCCATAAATCTCACTCAGTTACATTCCCTCCTATTTCTTCCTGCTTCTGTCTGACATCTTCCATATTTTTTCCGAATTTTCAACTTCGTATCATTATTATTGTTATTATTATTATTATCACTACTGTTATTATTATTATTATTCACTTATGCTTCACAAAAATCTCTTACTCTTCTTTGGTACACTATAGTCTCCAGTCATCATCATCATCATCGTCATCGTCCTAGGCCTATTCACACTAATAATGAACGAGGTAGGTAGGATCAAGAACCAGGAAAACTCACAATCATGAAATTTATCTCGATTTATATTCCTACGTCTGTCTATTCATTCATCTATCAATCGACTCTTATCTAATGCTACTAATCTTCATGTTACCTAATATATTTCTATCTATCTATCTACCAACATTTTATTCCCCCTTCAGGAGCGTAGGGGCCCTGGTCTAGGCTACTTGGTCTACAAGCAGATCTGGATTTTGTCTTCGTTTTTCTTCAATTTTCTTGCAAGCATCAACTTTAACATAATTTCATACCGGTTTCCTTCTTCGCATGAAAAAAAAAAAAATCCACCTTTCTTATTTTCTTATCCTTCTCAATCAGTCTTCCTCTTGTGTTTTCCTACTCTTGTTCACTTGTTAGAGATGAAAAATAAATATCTTTCAAACTTTCCTGTCTTCCTCAATCTCTGTCTTCCTCTGCTGTTTCCCTGCCCCTCCTCTCTTCCTAACTCGACCTAATTTCCTCCAATTTATCACCTCAATCATTCCATCATGCTAGTTTCCTGTCTTTCCTTTACTTTCTTCTCTCTCTCTCTCTCTCTCTCTCTCTCTCTCTCTCTCTCTCTCTCTCTCACCACACGTCTAGGGCAGGCTCACGGAAAGACCCCATTACGCCCCATTCCTCTTTTAATTTACTCTCCCCCTCCCCATCCCCCATCCCTCCCATACACCCTCCCTACCCCTCCCTTCCCCTTTCCACCACCTGTACCTCTCCTCTCTCCCTCCCTCTGCCACCCTTCCCCAAGCCCGTCTCTCCCCCTCCTTCCCTCCCCATCCCCCCACCTCCTCCGACCTCCTCTCCCCCCCGACCCTCCCTATATCATCTGTCCTTCTTTGCCACCCTTCCCTATGCCTATCTGCCCCTCTATCCTCCGCTCCCTTCCCCCATCCCCCTCTCTCCCTCTCCCCTCTCTGTCTTTCCCCACTCGTCACTCCCCTCCTCCAACTACCATAACCTCTCCATATCCTTCATTCCCCCTGTTAATTATTCTCTTCATTTTATTTATTTACAGTCAAAACAATCTATTTTTTACACCTAAAGAAAATCGCACTGTAAGAGGCAAACTAACTGATCTCTATTCCCGTCGGTTAAGGAACCTCCCTAACACCTTTTCCTACGCGATTTATTTTGCTTGTTACACCTTACTGTCCTATTCTCTGTATATAAAAATCCTTCCGAATATCGCCAGACTCTGCATAAATAACGTACAAGGGAATATTAACCAGCCAAGTCCCAAAAACAAATTGCTAAGAAAGAGGTGTTAGGGAGCTTCTTACCCGACGAGAATGCGGGCCACTGTTGAACTATTCTAACTATCCTTCCTGCTTCTCCTTAAAACTGATGGTCATCCTTTATCTTTAACTTACTAATAATTTAATATGATCATCTTTAAGACATTACACCTCCTTATCATTTCTCAAGCAATATAATTCTTGACCCTTTTTAATCCTTTCAGCCCTATAGGTCATCTTTTCCACTTCACTTTGGTTTACATCAAAAGACTCTTCTACCTGAGAAAACACTCATACTGAAGAGGCTCACAGGTTAATATTTCCCCCTGAAGAAAAGCAATATTAACCCTGAAGAAAGTTAATATCGGCCCTTAAGACTACTGCCGAATCTTTATATTTTCCCTTAAAAAAACAGGGAGAAGAAAAAAGAAAAAAGTGTTCTGTAGATTATCTCGTCGTGCAATTCAATAATTTTCATATTTTTGGGCATCAGAAAATGTGCCCCAGATTTTACCCCCGAGTTAAAATTTACGTGAGCATCAATAATACGAAAATAAAATACACAAAAGAAAAATACGATAAACAACTCCTATATCTCAGTTTCAATTTACGAGAAAAAAATATAATGGCAAGGAAGAATAATTAAAACCAGGGAATATATTACAGCCATTTCTTTCCACAAATAAAAATTCAGGAAACATTTACGCGGCAGCAAAGCCAAAACACACACACACACACACACACACACACACACACACACACACACACACACACACACAATTTCCCCATTTTCTCCCTCAGGTCGAAAAAATAGAAGGCAGCCAATTACTCATGGCAATAAATAAGGGTGTGTGTGTCATGAGGGAGAGATATATAGAAGGAGAATTAAGTGATGGTGCAGGCCCCATACCACGTAAAACACACACACACACACACACACACACACACACACACACACACACACACACACACACACACACGCAAGGTAAAATCATCATATTCTCACTTTTTTTTTCCTACAAATCCTGGCAATGGAGACCAGAGCAATTTATTTCACGCTCGATCGCAAGTTACAGGCAGAGCGGACGGGTGGCAATAGTTTTTTTTTTTTTTTTCGTTTTTTAGCTTGCACATGGGCAAATTCGAGTTTCTGGTGAGAGAGAGAGAGAGAGAGAGAGAGACCATAAACGCTACTCAGTATAAACACTAATCTTATAACACTGATTTACCTTAATTATTATCCTAAACGAGCATAATTTACAGTAACGGTACCATATGAGTTCAATTATTTTTATTTTTCACCATATTAAATGCTTATAATAAGTGAAATATAATCTTGACTAATTTATATGCACATGTAACAAACAGCCTAACTCTTTCCATTCACAGTTGTAAAGCACGATTACTATTATTATTATTATTATTATTAAAATGTATATCAAAAAAGATCTACTCCATACACTTAGAGTTCTCTTGACCTTGCTTTTTCTTCCTGTGTACTGTTAAGCTTATTACTCCTTCACCTACACACGGAACTACACAAAAATTCATTCTCGTGGACTTTTTAAAAATTAGGACCTGAACACACAATTATAAATCAGTCACAGGCTAAGACACAGAATCCCTTCGATGGTCAGGGATGGGAGACTCAAAACTACCCTTATTTTTAAGCTTGCCTGTTACAAGTTTTACTGTGGATATAATTATAAATGTATTCTTCTTATTTTCCACACTATCCAAACCTGAAGACGTCGTTTCCAGGAATTCGACAGAAGAACAAAATGAAAAAGACCTTCAATTTACCATACGATTTTGTTTTCTTTTGGTCAGGAAGAACGAACCAAAAAAATGAAGAAATGATAAAGTGCTTCCATAACTGACGAAAATATGGCTCTATGTATCTCTCGGTACCCCATCATCAGCCTGTTATCCTCACACACAGCACACCATCCCTCACACACGGCACACCATCCCTCACATACAGCACACCATCCCTCACACACGGCACACCATCCCTCACACACAGCACACCATCCCTCACACACAGCACACCATCCCTCACACACAGCACACCATCCCTCACACACAGCACACCATCCCTCACACACAGCACACCATCCCTCACATACAGCACACCATCCCTCACACACAGCACACCATCCCTCACACACAGCACACCATCCCTCACACACAGCACACCATCCCTCACACACAGCACACCATCCCTCACACACAGCACACCAGCCCTCACACACAGCACACCATCCCTCACACACAGCACACCATCCCTCACACACAGCACACCATCCCTCACACACAACACAGCATCCCTCACACACAGCACACCATCCCTCACACACAGCACACCATCCCTCACACACGGCACACCATCCCTCACACACAGCACACCATCCCTCACACACAGCACACCATCCCTCACACACAGCACACCATCCCTCACACACAGCACACCAGCCCTCACACACAGCACACCAGCCCTCACACACAGCACACCAGCCCTCACATACAGCACACCATCCCTCACATACAGCACACCATCCCTCACACACAGCACACCATCCCTCACACACAGCACACCATCCCTCACATACAGCACACCATCCCTCACACACAGCACACCATCCCTCACATACAGCACACCATCCCTCACATCCCACACCAGCCTATCCTCCACCCCAGCAAGCCACCACGCCCACTATACAGAACAATCTCCTCACCAATTACACGACTATTAACCGCAGCAGCATCCACTTCCCGCCCCATCCAGCCCTCCTATCCCCATCCTAGTATCCTCTCACCACTACACGAAACCTACTACACCTATCCACCATCCATCCAATACACAAAATCGACTACCCCTATCCACCATCCCATTTATGCCTTCGTCCCCTCAACAACACTATTTACTTCTATCCACATCCACTTTATACTCTGTCCACTAAGCAATTTATTACTCTTATCCACATCCACCTTTTGCTCTCTATCCACCAACAACATCTATCCCTCCTATCCACAGCCATTTCATGCTCTCTGACCCGGAAAGAGGCCTGCTATTTCTCGTTTATCGTTTTTCAATATGGATGTGTTATTTTTCATTTGGTTTCGCTTCCCTCAAGCATTCTGGATTGAGAATTGGGGGAGATTAGTCATTTCTATCCCCCAACTCTCTCTCTCTCTCTCTCATATTCTTGCTTTGATCCACCCAGTCCTTACCTCTCTTCCCTCTCTTTGAAGCTTCTCTCATCTCTCGCCATCACCATCCCTCACATCTCTCTCTCTCTCTCTCTCTCTCTCTTATTCCCCTCTTTAGATGTCTCCACTCTTCCTTCATCCTCCAATTCACATCTGTTTCTTCCTCCTATAATTCATCATCTAAACCTCCCCCTTCCTTCTATCCCTCCACTCTTCCTTTTTCTCAACATACCTTCATCCTCCCTTCCCTACCTCTTCCCATCCTTTCCTTCCTCCTTCGTTACGGCTTTCCCGCCTTTCCTTTTTACTCCCTCTTTCCTTTCTTCGTCGCTTTCTTACACTCCCGGGCTTTTCTTCTTCTCCTTTTTACATCTTTTCATCTTTTCTTCCTTCTACCTCTTCCACTTTTCCCTCCTATTGATTCTTCCTTCATTTTAAATATTTTTCCAACCTTTCTTGCTCTTTATCCTTCACATTCTCATCCTTCCTTCTATCTTCATCTCCTGTCATTTCTTCATCCATCCCTTCTTTCATCTTGCTTTCCTTCCAACCCCTGACTTCTTCTTCCTTAAATCTCCCCAGTGTTTCTTCCTTCCCCCCTAACATCCTTTCTTTTCTCCTCCTATATAATCTTTCCCTGCCATCAATCTCTATCTTTCTCCCTCCTCCAATCCCTCTACCTCTTCCTCCCTCATTACATCTCTCCTTCATCTTCTGTACATCCATCTTCTCTCTTTCCTTCTCCTTTCCATCCCTCTACTTCCTTCCTTCCCTGTTCCTGTTTTTATATCCCTCCCCCCTATCTTCCTTATATCTATACCATCCTTCTCTTCTCCTTCCTTTCATCCTTCCTTCCTCCTCTCCCTCCCTCGCCCTTCCCTCGATCCTTCCTTCTGTATCTCCCTTACTCCTCCTTTCCTCCGTCTCTCCCTCCAGCCCCGCAATGAGCCAATCAGTGAGTTACGACCGACATTGCCTACGAGGCGCAAACACAGGGCCACCTCGGATGAGCACACGGCCCTCGCTTGTCATACCGCCCCCTCCCTGCCCCTCTCCCTCTCCCTGCCCCTTTCCCTCTCCCTCCCCCTGTCCCTGCCCCTGTCGCTATCCCTATCCTTGTTCTCGTCCGTGCCCCTGTCCCTGTCCCTGTCACCTGGATGAGCAGAGAGGCCCCGCTTATCACACCACCCCTCTCTGCTCCTTAATCCTGAACAGACGGACACACAGACACGCGGACATTCACACAAACGCGACCAATAACATTACACACTCGGGGAGCAAAAGGACCACAAGAGGGAAAGTTACAGCTAATATGAGGATGCCAGAAGAGACGAAAGAAAAAGACAGACTGACTTACTGTACAAGAATGAGAGGCCCGTGGTAAGATTCCAGGTCCCATCCTCGTTCGTACTCACCTGAAAGCAAAATTTGGCCAACATTAATCACCGCAATGCAGTTAAATACGTTCAGGTCATTTCAGGTTCAATTAGGCCAGTTCTTACGTATTCACTTTGATTCGAATCCCTTCACAACCACTCAAAAGCAGTCAGATCACCTTATATCAATTCTAGTCTGTTTAAGTCGATTCTCATAATAGTATAAGGTGTGAGGGTGGTTCATATATAAAGCCCGTGGGTTGCAGGGCGGCTCAGTCAACGCTAGCAATATCTATCCAGCATCATTTATTCATTTCCTACCCTTCGTGCCACACCCACGCCCACACTAGCAGAATGAGCAAACTCCACAACATATAAGAAAGCTCCAGGTATTTCTAGAGAAGCGCTATTTATGAACCACCCTGTATAAGAGAAAAAAACAAGTAAACAAGCACAGGCCTCTCAAATTTACCTTGCGCAGGTAAAAATATACAGCCTAATTAAATTTCCTACACAGAACATAATTAAAAGGGGGCACGGGGGTGGGGAAAATGCACACAGGTAATGAAATGTGATACACTAATTCACACACACACACACACACACACACACACACACACACACACACACACACACACACACACACACACACACACACACACACACACACACACACACACACACACACACACACACGCACACGCACACGCACGCACGCACGCACGCACGCAAGCACGCACGCGCAGGAACCTCCATTATGTCTCACGCAATGTGGGTGTGGTCGGGATGAGGGTGTGGTGGCGGGTCATATTTTCGTCCTTCATGGTAACAGCACTTTGGGTGATGTGGGAGGCTTCGTAACACCTCTTCCATTGCGATTCATTTTGTAAACAACACTATTCTAATCATTTAATATCTACAAAGTTTGCATCAATAACATTCAAAGGGATACTAAGGCGTAATGTTCAGGATAAATAAAAATGGTGGTGCCTGGTTATACAAACGTCCCTCAACTCCCTCCCTATCCACCGAAAGGAGGATGGTGAGCTGCAAGAGGAGGGCAACTTCACGTTCAATTGAGCCTGGGGTTGAACCTCCTACTACTTCTACTACTACTTCTACTACTACTACTACTACTACTACTACATGTGTTCCACACGAGTAAGCGACGCACACCCTCCTCCACTTCCCACCCACACCCCACCCAATACCCTCACAGTTGCACCTCCACCCACAATACTTCCACTTTACAATCACAATACACCCCCACCCCTCCTGCAACACAATGCTATCAATGCACGCCGGTCTGGCCCACAATGCCATCAGGCCTCTGCAATGACACCCTTAAATGCAATAATTCACCCACACTGTCCTCTCTCTCTCTCTCTCTCTCTCTCTCTCTGCTAACTTGTCCAGGTGCATTGGCGGATCTTTGGGCAATACGGGATTTAGTGGTGGTGCGGTGAGTTTCGGAGCAAGAGTACAGACACATGTACGTGAAATTCATTGTATGGAGGAAACGCACACACATGGAAGTAACAAGCATACTTACATACATACATACATATGTACATACATATAGACATACATACATGCATCATTACTCGTCTTCCTTGTCATCATCATCATCATCATCATTATGCATCGTCTACACTACCCCTTACCACCTTTTCCTTCTGTCGTCATCATCATCATCATCATCAATCATCATCAACACGCAGCATCAATACTACTCCTTACCACCTCTCCTTCCCTCCCAGCACAACACAGCAAGATGGCTCCTAACCACAAAATTGCCACTACTCATCACCCCAGTGTAACACCACCAGAACCCCTCACACTTAAGCGGCTCAACAAGCATCATTACTATACTTAACACAAGCACCAACAGTCAACACTAGGCTCGTGGACTGGTATGTAACTCGCCATACTGCCTGAATCGATGCAACTGAGCTCGTGGTTTACATGATAACACTAAAAAAACAAACACAAATTCGATTATACAGACTTGGATGATCATTATGCCTTCCCATTCAAAATCAGCTTCACAGAGATTGGGTGTGCTGAGCCGACTCCAGTGCTTTGTTTACATTCAGTTATTTCTTCGCCCCTGTTTGGGATACACACATCACATATGGACGGGCTCACCACTTACAGCACTTCCAAACACAGGGTGGAGTTAAAGACTATTCATCTCATTAACTCTTTCTCTCAATGACTCCCTTCAGCTACTCTCTTCAAAGCAATGTTGCATCCCCTCTCTCTCTCTCTCTCTCTCTATTGCATCTCTACTACCCTGGTTATTCCTGAATTTTCTGACTACATCCCTTCCATATTACAAGCTTTTTCAGTCTCTTGGCGTTCATCTTATGCATAAAAGTAAATAAATAAATAAATATGCACACTACGTAATTCTGCGCTCCACACCATCCAGCACATGTCTGACAGCACGACATTCGCACAGCTTAAACAACAACACATCTCAAATATTCAAGGCTTGCGATGCTCCTTGAAGGAATCAGCCAGCTACTGAGCGACACTGGATGAGGGAAGAATAGAGAATATGGAGGGAAACGGGAGACGAAAACATTGCCCCAAAAAAAGGAATAAAAAAACAGAAGTGGGTGTTGTGCGGGCAGAGAAAGATGAGAGAGTGAGAGGAGCGAGAGTACAATAACAGAGAGCAGAGGGAACATAAAGGTAAAAAACAGAGAGGCGAGAGGAGAGGGAGGCAAGATATGGAGAGGCTTGAGAGGAGAAAAGGACGATGAGAGGGTGTGAGATGGCGTGAGGAGAATGGTAGAGAGCAGTGAGAGCAGGAGAGTAAAAAAGAGAGAGGGAGGCGAGAGAGGACAGAGGCCAAAAGAGAGAAACAGAGACGTGAAAGGAGAAGAGGAGGGTGACAGGAGAGGGTGTGTGTGTAAAAAGATATGTTAAGGGTAATGAGGAAAAAATTAAAGAGTCGAAAGAAACTAGGGAATGAAAGACGAGAAAGGAAAAAATGAGGTAGAGAAATGATGGAGAGAGAAAGAAATAAAAGAAATTAAAGAAAGTAAAGGAAGGAGTGTGGAGAGCATAGTAGTGTAAAGAGAAGTGAGTGTTGAGAGAGAGAGAGAGAGAGAGAGAGAGAGAGAGAGAGAGAGAGAGAGAGAGGGGGGGGGAAGGGGTGTGAGTAATGATCGTGGGAGAGAAGAAATAAGGGTGAGAAAGAGAGGAGGAAAGATATGGGATGATGATCATGATGACGAAGGCGAGCTAAATTTAAAGATAGAGAGAGAGAAAAAGAAACGGAAATGAAGTTAGTGAAAGGAAGAGAAAGAAAAGAGAAAAGGAACAGAGGCAGAAGTATGGAGATGAAGGGAGGGTGAGGAGAGGACAGTACGGAGGGAGGAAGGGAGGGACAGGGAGGGAGGGAAGAGAGGAGAGTGGAGGGTGAGTAATGAGGAGGAACGGAGAGAAAGAAGTGCCTGAGGAGGGTGAGGAGAGGGTAGAGAGAGTGAGAGAGCAAGAGAGAGAGGTTTCTAAGATAAGAAGCATGAGAGAGAGAGAGAGAGAGAGAGAGAGAGACACGAGAAAATCAAAACAAGGACTGCGTTATAATAAATGTAAAAATATACCACCATCATAATCACCACAAAAAGAAAAGAAAGAGAAAATGTGTAAGTGGAACAGTGAGAAAGTGAGATAGTGAGAAAGTGAGATAGTGATGGAGTGAGCGAGCGTGTGCCAGCCCTGCCACAGAGGATCACACCCAGAGACCCTGGGCTGAGGGCAGGACAGGGAGGGCTCAATTAGTTTCAACACACAATATTTTTATTTTCCTTCATTTTTATTTTTTTCCACTGTCTATATATACTTTTTTCTCTACTTCGGATTTATATATTCTTTCTCTTACCTATATTTCTTCGCTATCGCCCCATATTCCTTCATTATTTTCATACAAACAGTTTCAACGCTCGTTATTTCCATAATATTTTCCGTTTTCGCTCTTTTTTTTTTCACTTTACTTTTCATCTTTTTTCTTTGTTCCGCACCCAGTAAATATACCTGTTTCCCTTTCTTACATAACTCCGTTTTTCACTCCATTTTCTTCGTTTATTCTTTCACAGTTGGTTTCAACACACTATTCATTTTCCATCATATTTCACACATTATACATTTTTTCTTATACATCTTTATTTTCCTTCTACATCTTTCATTATTTTTTTTTTTTTTACTGAAGTACACATTTTTTTCTCTTACACATTTTTCCACTCAGTTCTCACGGCATATAGCCTATATGCGCATATATATATATATATATATATATATATATATATATATATATATATATATATATATATATATACAGGTATTGTTTCTTTCTTTCTTTCTAGTCCCTTTATACCATACTACATATATTTCTCCCTCTTGTCTCAGGTCTCTTTCACTTGGTTTTTATTATAAGATTTTATCTATATTTTTTTTATGTATCTAAACTGTATCGCTTCCTTCTGACACGTACATTTTTTCTTCGCTTATACATTTGCCATTTAGTTTTCTTCTCCATACAGGTATAAATATTTCTTCCTTCTATACCCTGCCTGAGGATCTGCCCTGATACACAAACGTCCCTCATCTCCTCATCTTCCACTACCAGAAAGGAGGATGGTGGAATGCAGTGTTAATTTCATGCAGTCCACTGGGTTCACGTTCAGATGAGACTGGGGTTGCTACTACTACTACTACTACTACTACTACCACCACCACCACCACCACCACCACTACTACTACTACCACCACCACCACCACTACTACTACTACCACCACAACCACCACCACTTCTACTACCCTTCATCACTTTTATTTAGCCTCATACCCTAAGTTTTATTAATATGGACAGCCGCCTCACTCCAATTTTCCATATGTTTTTCCTTCCATTTTCCTGCCTTCTTTCTCTCACTTGTATAGGTTTTCCTCTCTTATTTATACATATTTTTTACTGTCTTTCTTCCTATATGGGTTATCTGTACTCTGCACATATATTCTATCTCATTCATTTTTGCATTTTTTTTTTCTGTTTGCAGCCTACTGTGAGACAGAGAGAGAGAGAGAGAGAGAGAGAGAGATGAAAGAACTGTGAATGCAAGTGAGGAGGAGGAGGAGCAGGAGCAGGAAGAGAGGCGGAGGAGGAGGAGGAGGAGGAGGAGGAGATAGAAACCGGAAAAACTGTGATGCACTAATCACGCTAAAAGAATTTATTATGTTTATGTGTGTGAGAAGAACGAGGAACTACGGAAAGAAGAATAATTCGAGAAAAGACAAATGGAGGAGGAGGAGGAGGAGGAGAGAAGAAAAAAGAAGAGAAGGGATGAGGAATGAGAAGGAAAGAAGAAAGGAGGGGAGAAAAATGAGGAGGAGGGAAGAAGAACGAAGAGAGAAGAAAAATAATGAGGATGAGGGATGAAGAAGAAGGGAAGAAGACGAAAGAAGAGGGAAGAAGATGCATGAGGAGGAGGGAAGGAGAAGGAGGTGGGTCTGTGGTGCACTAATCAAGCTAAAACAATTCAGTGTGTGTGAGAGGGAGAGGCCCGGGCATAAGATGAGACCCAGCATGCAAAAGAACTCTCACCCCTACACACACACACACACACACACACACACACACACACACACACACACACACAGTCTCTCTCTCTCTCTCTCTCTCTCAGAACTACCACCATTACCACAAATACACACAAATTCTTGCACGCTACCACAACAACTGCCACCACCACCACCACCAACCCTACACAAACACCACTTAAGTAACCACCGCCACCACCACTACTCAACCACCACCCAAGTAAAAAGCAACACTACCACAACTATCACCATCGCCAGTATCACAAACGCTACCAACAGTTAACACTACTACCAGTACCACAACTACTCCTGTCACTATCGCAGCCATTTCAACCCCACCATAATAACTACCACCACCACCACCACTACCACATCACCACAGGCAATTCACCACCACAATAACTACCACTATTACCACCACAACTACCACAAAAGAAACACTTCAACACCACCACTATTACCACCACACAAACGCTTCAAAACCACCACCATCACAACCACCACCACCACACAAACGCTTCAAAACCACCACCATCACAATTACCACCACCACCATCACCACCACCACACAAAAGCTGGCGTATAATAATCAACACTAATATTATTTCCATCCGCATTAGCATACAGTCAACACAAAGAGTAATATTATCACGGCTATTACCGCCCATCACATTATCATCGCTACAAACATTACAGCAGGGGAACACAAAATATACCAACACAACTAATTTTTGCATCACACTGTATCTGTCAACAACACAATTTGATACACTAAAACACGCATAAAAACACACACACACACACACACACACACACACACACACACATACCCTCTCTCTCCCTTCCCTGTTACTCATTTCTTCCTTCTCCTCTCTCTCTCTCTCTCTCTCTCTCTCTACCCCATCTCCATACACCATCGTAACGGGAACCACCATGACACCCACAGTTTTTTTCAGCACTTTCGTGATCCACGCGTCCGCAATACATTTTCCATTTCCAGTTCTATTTTCAGGGGCTCGCAACACAAGCCTGCAATAGCGCAACACCCAGCAGAGATGATGCAATATACGATGCAACACAAGCTCACAATGCAGAACGGGGAGTAGGGATAGTGCAATACGATGCAACACAACGCTGCAACACAAAACGCCTCCGACACGATACACTGAGCACGGGCAAGAAAAATAAAAAGACAAAGTAGCTAAGAACACAAGAGCTAAAATAACAACTCAAAAACACAATAAAGCTTTCTCAACAACACCGCAAAAACCTAAACAAAGACAATGCAGCTAGAACAAGGAAGCACAACTAAAACAACAAATCATACCACGGCTAAAACAACGACAAATACAAAAACACACCTAACACAAGACATAACAAGAAAAATACAGCAAAAACAACAACACAGAAAATAAAACAATATAAATGGAGAACCGACACTACACAAATAACAACACAACTAAAAAAAAAAAAAATAACTCCTAGACCGACCAGTTCCCAACACCTTTTCCTTAGAGATTTACTCTTCACATTACGCCCGGACATCCTTCTGTAGCTCACTGATACAAAACTACGTTGATAATTAAAACTTTAAACATCACACAGGAGACTGCGGAGATTTAATATGCAAAAATAAATCGCTATGGAAGAGGTGTTACGGCCTCCCACGTCACCCAGAATACGGGTCCCTCCAACAATACCCAACCAACACTTGTGCAGTGATAACAAAAAGGACTATTGAAGCGAAGACGGATAAAACAGGGAGATAAGATTGAACACACTGGGAGGAGGAGGAGGAGGAGGAGGAGGAGGAGGAGGAGGACATGAGGGAGGAAGGATGTAATTTTAGAGGGAAAAGACAGAAGGACTTTGAGAATTTTTTTTTTAAAGTTAACTTGAACGAACACTAAAATTAAACAGATACAGAGAAAGAGAGAGAGAGAGAGGGGGGGGGGGAGCTCTAACTAAAGCTCACAATAACTACTTGTCCAATCCCTTCTTGAAGAGTCTCCCGAGATATTCCACCCATTATCCACCCGTAACTCTCTCTCTCTCTCTCTCTCTCTCACACACACACACACACACACACACACACACACACACACACACACACACACACACACACACACACACACACACACCGAGAAAAGCGAGCGAAAAAGTGAATAAATGAATCTGAAAATTATAATTTTTCCCTCTCCAGCACATGATTGAGTGAGTGAGTGGGTGAGTGAGTGAGTAAGTGGGTGAGTAAGCCAGTGACTGAGTAAGTGAGTATGGCAATTTTTCACACATTCGGTACATGAGTGAGTGAGTGAATGGGTGTGAGGATGCTGACTTCACCAATTCCAGTGCATGAGTGAGAGGTTGAAAGTGAGCGAGTGAGAAAGTGAGCGAGTGAGATCATGCTAATATCCCCAGCTCTTCCCCGTAGGTTCGAAATCCAGTCTTGCCAGATTTTAACCCTCCTCTTCATAATAAAAAAAAAGTAAAAAAAAAAGTTAGTTTCTGGAGTTGAGACGCCAAGTTGTCTGCAAGTTCTCTCCCTAGACTTCATTTCCTTGTGACTGATGATGGAGGGAGGAAGTTGGAGAGTGATCACATATTCTTTAACTCTCTTTTATCCCTATCTTTTTTGCTCTTTAGTAGATTTGCTTTACTGAAGGAAGTTAAGAGAGTGACCGCGCATCCCTCTTTCACCGTCTTCTCTTCTGGTCTTTCATATCGTTGTTGTTGTCATTTTTAATTGCTAATCTTCGTTACATCATCCATACCATTGTTACTATCATCATCATCATCATCATCATCACCCATACCACCAACACCACAACCACCACAATAATCATCATCATCATCATCATCACCACACATTCATCAGCACCATCATGATCTCACCACCACATACTCATCACTATCATCATTTCCTCATCACATAATCACCATCACCATCATATCCTCATCGCATTATCACCACCATCATCATCATCACCACCACCATTTCCTAGCCACTCCGGCGCTATCAAAGTTGGGTGGGAGAGAAAGATGAGGTTGTGAATAAAGTTGGAGAGAGAGAGAGAGAGAGAGAGAGAGAGAGAGAGAGAGAGAGAGAGAGAGAGAGATTCCTTCATTTACATACTTTTTTTTTTTTTATATGCACGACTCTGGGCATAGGCTTCACAGCCTGCTCTCAAGGCCCAGTAGTCCTCCTACATACCATACACCTCTACATGTCACCACTTCGGCGCTAACACCCACCGTCCATATTGAATACATGCTAGGGCTGTCTCATACAGGACTGGTGTATTGGTATTAGCGGGGGTATTTTTATGACATGTCGGCGGGTCATCTGGTAAATCAGGAAAGTCTGCTTTTATGAAATTCAAATCCTTAAACTGTTCCCTGCCCCAGCCGGGATTCGAACTTGGGTTCGTCAGGACTGCAGGCCGCCTCTCTACCGATTCAGCCACCGCAAATTGACTGAAGAGACGGTAATATACAAAATCTGGATGAAAGATGGGACGCAAAGGGAAATAGGAGAGATAAAGACGAAATGATAAATGAAAGATGGCATAAATAAGAAAGATGGCTCCAGAAGGAAGGAAGGAAGGAAGGAAGGAAGGAACTAACCAACCAACCAACCAACCAACCAACGAAAGACTAAAGGAAGGAAAGATTAAAAACAAGAATGGCCACTAGAAAAAAGAAAAAAGAAAGTCAAGGTAACAGAATAAGAAGCAGAAGGATGTAGGAACGAGAAATGTAACGAAAAGCAGGAGGGGAAGAGAGAGACAGACAGACACGAGATGAAAGGACAATGAGAATAGGGAAACCTTTATTGAAAGAGGGGAAATATAGAAGATGGGATGAGGGGAGGAAAGAGGGGAAGGGAAAATGAAGAAGAGATGGACGGACGAGGGGAAAGCCGAGGGAGAAGGAAAGTTTTGAAGGACAGAGGGGAAACTTCATAAACAGATGAGAGGGAAGGAGAGAGGGGAAGAAAGAGAAGAAGGGGAAAAAAGAGGGGAGGAAAAGGGTCGAAGAAGGGAAAGAGGGGAAGAAAGAGGGACAGGTTAAAGGGAAAGAGGAGGAAGGAGAGGGCAGCAATGGACAAGAGTAAGGGAACAGAGGAAAACTAGGGAAATAAACTAGGAAGGAAGGGTGAAAGAAAATGAGGAAGAGAAAATCAAGTAAAAAAAGGGGGGAGAAAGAGAGGAAAACACGCGAGGAGGAGAGAGCAAAGAGAGGGGAAAACAGCAAAAAGAGAGGAGAAGACAGCAAAGAGAGAGGGGAAGACATACAAAGAGAGAGGGGAAGAGAGCAAAGAGAGAAACGGGAAGAGAGCAAAGAGAGAAACGGGAAGAGAGCAAAGAGAGGGGATGACAATACGGAGTGGGGAAGAGAGCAAAGAGATAGGGGAGGAGACCACAGAGAGTGGAGAAGAGAGCAAAAATAAAGGAAGATGGCAAAGAGAAGGGAAGGCAGCAGAGAGGGGAGGACTAACAAAGAAAGAGGGGAAGAAGGCTTGAGCACACGAGAGTAACAGAATTAAGGGAAGAAGGAGAACTGCAGAGACGTGAGGGGAAAATGATAGACAAATGAGGGGAAGAGAGAAGGAAGGGAGGGGAGACGAACCAGCAGAAGACGGGGAATAAGATGATTGGCGATAGGAGATGAGGAGAGACTCATGTGAAAGAAAAAGGAAAGAAAAAAATACTCCAAAGTTTTAATCTCTTCGGTTAATAAAAAAGTCTCTTGAAAAAATCGTCTCAGAAAATAACCAGGAACTTTAATCTCTTCACTGAAAAAAAAAAAAAAAAAAATCATCTGATCTTTAAAAATAATCCTCTCGTGGTATCAAAAGTAAACAAAAAAAATAAAAAACGAAAGGGTATGCAATGGGGATGAAGAAGAGTCGAAAATAAACAATAACGAAACAAGGCAGGAGAGACGAAGATGGAGGGAGTAAAAAAAAAAAAAAAAGTTCCTTCGCAGATTAAAAAAAAAAAAAGTAAAAACGGGCATTGTAAAAAGGGGTTAAAAAAAAAAGTGAAGAATAAATGATAGAAAATGAAACAAGGTGAGAGACAGAAAGGTAAAGGTTGCAGAGGAGGAGGAGGAGGAGAAGAAGGAGACAAGGAGGGAAGGTGGGAGGAAGGTGTATTTAAAAGAGAGGGACGAAGGAAAGGGAGGGAACACAAAACGTAACAATGGAAACTGTAAAGAAAAGAAGGGCTTTGAAGGCTGAAAACAAGAGAAACGTGTGGAGATGAAACACAGGGTGACGACAAACACAAATAAAAGCAATAAAAACAATGACAAAGGCAGAGAATAAAGAAAACAAGATTGTATATATAAGGAAAGAAGGTAATGAATGTGCTGAGAAGATAAGAGGGATGAAAATAAAAGGAAAATTATGAGAAATATTAGTAAACCCAAGAAATGGAACAAAAATATTGATATATGTACGAAAAAAAGGGAGGAAATATTTCATGAACAAACCGAAAAGAAAAGAAGGAAAAACAATAGAAAAACAAGATAATAATAAAGGACAAAAAAACAATAAATAAATTAATCTATTAATTAATTAAATTATATAAACAAATGAGAGCCAAGCGACGAAAACAAAGGAATCAGGATAAGAAATTTAATGAGAAGAGACAAGATAAACAATGGGGAAAGAGAGAAAAAGAATAAAGAGAAGGAGAGAGAAAAAATAAAGGGAAAAAGAGAGAAAGAATAAAGAGAGATGGAGAGAGAGAGGATAAATAGAGATAAGAAGAGAAAGGACAAACAACGAGAAGGAGAGAGAAAGGATAAAGAGAAGAAGAGAGAAAGGACAAACCAAGTGAAGAAGAGAGAAAGAATAAAGAGAAAAAAGGATGACAAGCGAAAGGATGAAGAGAAAACAGAAAGGTTAAACAGAGAAGAATAGAGAAAGATGAGAAGTAAAGAGGGCGCAGACAAACGGAGCTAAATAAATAAAAAAAAAAGTGACAAATGCAGGAAATAAAGTGAATAGGGTCATAAATTTCATGAGAGGGAAGTAAAGGATAAATATGAGGAGGCATGTGGGTGTGAGAGAGAGAAATTTACTATACTGTATGCCTTCTCTCTCTCTCTCTCTCTCTCTCTTATTCACCATGACTTAACTTTATCTTCCCTCTCCATCTTCCCTCACCCTACCCTCACTATCTCCTCCTCCTCCTCCCCTCCTCCTCTCACTCTCCCCTTCTTCTCCGCCACTCCATTTTATCTTCTCTATTTTCCTCCCTCTCCTGCTCCCCCTCTCTATTTCCCCTTTCCTTGTCCTATTTGCCTACTCCCCTCTCTTTCTGTCTGTCTGTGTGTCTACCCCCCTCCCTCTCTCTCTCTCTCCAGCCTCCCCTCATCTCCCCTCACCTCATCCCCACTCATCACCACCTGTGCCCAACATTTTTTTTCGCCCACCAACAACCTCCCCCACAATTTCCCCTCATCCTCTCCCCTCATCAGCTACAACGAACCCCTTGCCCTGACGCCGCATCCCCTCATCAAACCATATTTCCCCTCACCAAGTAGCAGTATACGTTTCCCCGCACCAAGTTCAATTTCCACAACTTTCCCTCACCATCCCCTCACCACACACTTCTTCCCCTCACTACACATCACTTCCCTTCACCACATACCACTTCCCTTACCACACAGCGTTTCAAGACACTTTTTCCCCTCACCAACTAGCACTTGTTTTTATTATCTACCCACTTTCCCCTCACCATAGACAGCACTTCCCCTCAGCGAGCACGATTTAGTCTACCTCACCTCACGTTCATCTCACCAACACAGCACTTCCCCTCACACAGCATACCAAGCAACCTGTCCCCTCACCAACCACCAGTTTTTCATTATCTCCCCTCATTCCCTTCACCAAAACACATCCCTTCCCCTCACGCAGCATACTCACCACCAAGTAGCCTGTCTCCTCACCAACCACCAGTTTTTCATTATTTCCCCTCACCAAAACACAGCACTTCCATTCCCCTCACCAAAACACAGCACTTCCTTCCCCTCACCAAGCACACACACACACACTCTCTTCACCAAGCAGCCTGTCCCCTCGGAGCCTCCCCTCAGTGCCTCCCCTCGGACATTTTACCAGATAATCCCATAAGTAACTTCCCAGGCGTCAGATTTATGCCCCCCTGCCCTACCCTGCATGAATACACCCTGCCAACCCACGTCCAGGTGCAGGGACGGAGGGAGGAAAGGAGGGAGAGTATGGAAGGAGAGAAAACTTGTAGCCAGATAAATAGATAGAAAAATAGTCAGACAGACGGATGGATGTAGGGATGGACTGAGAAAGATAGATAGATAGATAGATAAATATGGATGGATGGATGGACAAAGATACAGGTAGATGGACAGAAATAGACAGACAGACAGTATGGAGGAAGAGTGATGGAAATTATTAAACCGGGAGGAACAAAGAAGAAAAAATAGGATGGAGGAAAGGATGGAGAAGATGAAGGGAGAGAAACAGTGGATGGAGAGAGAATATGGGAAAGAATGATGGAAGTATTTACAGAGGGAAGAAAAGAGGAAGACAAAAGAGGATGGAAGAAAGGAGGAAAACTATGGAGGAAGAGCAAGTGGGAAAGGAGGGAGGCAAGGAGAGAAAATAAGGAAGGAAGGAAGGAAGGAAAGTAAGGAGGAGGAAGTATATAAGTACGATAGGGAGTAACTAAGTAACCTCCCAGACACCAGATTTATGCCACCATGCCCAGCCCTGCCTGAAACTTCCCCGCCAACCCACAGCCGGGGTGCTAGGATGGAGGGATGTAGGGAGGATGGAGAGGAGGAGTAAGGAGAGATGGAGAGCAAAGAGAGGGAGGGAAGGAGAGAAGGAGGGAGGAAATGCATGAGAGGAGAGCAGAGAAGAAAAATAATTAAGAGGGGGACGACACAGGTGCTATACTTGGGAGGAAGGAAAGCAAGGAGAAAAGGAAGAAGGAATGAAGAGATGGATGGAGGGAAAGCAGGAAGGAGAGAGGTAAGGAAGGGAACGTCGGAAGGATGAGGAGGAAAGTAGGAAGACGGGAGAAAATGGGAATGAGCGAGGGAGGGAAAGTAGAGAGAGATTTATGTGCTAGTACCCCGTCGTAGTACAATATTTTCAGCCAACCCACACCAGAGGACGTTGTGGTGCTGTGATTGAAGGGAGGAAGGAAGGAAAGAGGGAAGAATGAACGGATTGAAGGAAGTGTGTTGGAAAAGAAGGAAGAATGGAGAAAATGGGGAAGTGTATGGAGAAGGGAGAGACTAAAAAAAAAAAAAAAGGAAAAAAGGAAAGAAAAAGGACCTCACAGTGACGGCGTTAAATTGTGACCTCAACCTTTCCTCTGTTTTCCATCTCTTTCTTACCCTCCCATACAGGTACCTCCTCCTACCCCGCCCTCTCCTTCCCTTCCTCCTCCTCGTTCCCCATATCCTCTTCCCCAGCCCAAAATATCCGAAATAGCGAAAATAAACATGAAAAAATAAACATCAAACAGAGGAGATTAAACACTAACCCAGTCTAAAAATAGTCTGATACTGTAGTCGAAAAACAAAAAAGACGAGGAAAGATTAGGAGCAAATACCGACCCGGCCTTTTCCTCTGTTTTCCATCTCTCTCCCTCTTCCCATACAAGTGGCCCCCCTTTCCCTCCTCTACTCCTCCTTTCCCCCTCCCCCTTCCCCCCCCGCCCCTCAGAGAACAAACAAGCTCTTATAATCGCCTCCTTGGCATGTCGTTGGCTTTCTATCAGGGGAAGGGAATTGAATTTTTAGTGGCGAGGGAGGTGAAGAAAATTGAATTGCTTACAGCGGAACAACACTCCGTTTAAGACAGAGAATATAAGACTACCTACAAATCTAAAAAGAAAAGAGAAGGGAAAAAATATCTTGAAATTTCTGCTCATGAATTAATCTAGGAATTTCCATTATTAAGGGGAATAAGGTTAATCTTGGAACCTCCATTTTAAAGGAACAGAAATAAATATAATTTAAAATTCTACACGAAAAAAAAGTTAACAAAAATCCTAAGAAGTAAAAAAAAAAAGGTGGAAAATATAAAGAAATCTCCACATGAAGTATAAAATAAGTTATCAAAGTTTCCACTTTAAAAATGCGAGGAAATCTTGAAACTTCCGGTCTAATAAAAGCAAAGAAAAATTTTAATATCTCCACTCAAAACAAAACCACACACACACACACACACACACACACACACACAGATGGAATAACAGCCCTAAAACCTCCACCAAAAAATGCAAGAAAAATGAATCTTGCTGAAATCTCTTTAAAAAAAAAAAATGCAGACCAAAAAGAACGGCATGGAAGTCCAGTTTTCCATTCCAAGGCTTTTTATTTTTATTTTTTTTTTTTTTTCGGTGCTGGGACATAGCGATAAAGTGGTTGCTTGTTGAGTGAGGCATGAACGTCCGTGTGTATATCTTTCATCATAATATATAGAGATGTATTGTAAATTGCGTTAGAGGCATCCGAACACCTCTTCCTTACCGAGTTATTCTGTGTATTACACCTGAGTATCCTCGTGTGTGTTACTGAAGCCACTATGTCGATAATAATACGATATAATTAACACACAAGGGAATGTCAGGGTGTAGTAGTTAACAAAAATCGCTAAGGAACACGTGTTACGAAGCCTCCTATGCCATTCATCATCATCATCATCATCATCATCAGCTGCTCTCTTTTCAATTAAAAGAACGAGTGTACTTGTATTTTGCTACATTTCCACCAAAATATTATTACTTCCGTCACGAATCACTGAGAATTCGCCTGTAAATCCTCATTATCATCGCCCCATTATTTTTTACGTACTTCGGTAAACAGGCAGACAGAAACACAATGAGGCGTGAACACATAATTACAACTTTCGCAGGCAGAGGTAGTGTATCAGTCCACCATGTCAAGCCAGGCTTTCCATCAGCTACTCCATCCATTCAATTATTCCCCCAAACCCATCCCTTCAATTACCCAGCCCATCAGCTCAGTCCAAATCCACCAACCCAGTCCACGTCATTGATTAGCCAGTCCATCATCCAAGTCCCTGTCCACCACCTCAACTTGGACTTCAATTGGCCACTCCATTTACTCAATCCAGGCCCAGAAACTCAACCCAAACCCACCAGCAAACTCAACTCAAGACTTAAGTTACCCAGAAAGTTGTGCTGTGCTGTGCTGTGCTGTGCTGTGCTATGCTGTGTGTGTGTGTGTGTGTGTGTGTGTGTGTGTGTGTGTGTGTGTGTGTGTGTGTGTGTGTGTGTGTGTGTGTGTGTGTGTGTGTGTGTGTGTGTGTGTGTGTGTGTGTGTGTGTGTGTGTGTGTGTGTGTGTGTTTCCAAGCTGTGTGTGTGAGTGTGTGCGTGCTGGTCAAGTTAGTGGAAGCAGCACCTGAGGTTTCGTTTATCAACATTCACACAGTCGCCGTCGGCCGCCCCTCCCTCATCCCGCACCCAACTTTTAATTGAAAAACTCAGAGGTGACAGCTGTTGCCGAGCGAGACGGGGCCAGACGGGCGGGGCAGGGGCGGAATTGGACGGGGCGGGGCGAGGAGATGGAAAAGGGTGAGTGGAAGATGGAGGAGGTGACAGGAGAGGCTTAGGAGGGGAGCAACGGTACCTGAAAATATATATTGTGTGATGGTGGCGTGGGGTAGGTTGAGGCTGGGGTAAGGTGAAGGACATGTAGGGTAAGGCAAGGCAGAGCAGGGTTGGGCAGGGCGGGGCAGAGAGTGGGAGAGTAGGGAAGGGAAGGGAAGGGAAGGGTAGGGAAAGGAAAGGAAGGGAAAGGCATGGCGAGATGGGAAGATTTGGGAAAATATTGAATGGAAGGTTGGAGGAGGAAGGAAGATTAAACTTGTGAGTGGAAGACACGAGGGACAACTGGGTGAGAAGCAATGGTACTTGGGTTTGTATTGTGTGTGGATGGTGTAGGGAAAGTTGATGTAAGGTGGGGAGGGGCAGGGCGCGGCGGGGCAGGGCAGGGCAGGGCAGGGTAAGAGAGTGAGGCAAGGCAAGGAAGGGTAAAAAAAGGAGCACAGAAAGGCCAAGGCAGGACAAGGCAACTTACGGCAGGGCAAAGAGAGGCAAGGAAGGACAGAGCAGAGCAGGGTAGGGCAGGGGAGAGTTGGAGAAGGCAGGGCAAAGCGGTGAATGGTGGTAAGGGACAGGGGGGAAAATTGGAGAAAAAGGGACGAAGAGATTGAAAATGTTGAGTGCAAGATGAAGGTGACAGTGGGCGACATCTACTGAGACAGGACAAAATTGGACGGGGGATGGAGGGACAGGTAGAAGGAACAGGAAGTGATTGAAAACTGTGAGCACATGACAGAAGTGAAGGAGGTGAGTGAGTGAGTGAGTGAGTGACTGACTGACTGACTGACTGACTGCGAGAAAGAAAAGATTATGTGGATTCATGAAGAGAGTCTGTTTTTAACCCATCAAAACAGTGACGTATTTTACTGCTTTATTATTGCTACCAACAGTCGATTTCACACAACCCTGGGAGGCCTGCAGCCGGAAATAATAATAAAAATAATAATAATAATAATAATAATAAACTAATAAAATAAATGTCCTTGGCAGTATTCTAAATAAAGCCAACAAGACAGCATCGTAACAAAGGTTCTGGAGGGACAGAATTTGACGTTATATTGTGCCACGGGTAAGAGGGTGGAACGGGGAAGGAGGAGGGGAGGTCTGAGGAATGTGATGGGAAGCAGCAATGAGGTGGAACGGGGCGGAACAGGATGAGGAGGAATGGACCGGAACGAAATGGGTGGGAGGTGGGGTGGGTGGAGGTTGATAGAGATGGTTGTGCGGATTAGGTAGGTGGGTGGATGGGATGACAGGAGGATGGGCGTGAGGGTGGTTGGTAGGCGGATGGCATGAAGAGAGAGAGAAAGAGTGAGTGAGTGAGTGAGTAAGTGAGTGAGTGGGTGGGTAGATGAGTGATTGACTAAGCTTGTGAATGACTGAGTAAGGGGGTGGGTGATTGGGCAAATGGGAGGGAGACAGAGTGAGTGAGAGTGAAGATGTGAAGTAGAGAGGGAAAAGATTACAGTACATAAATCAAGTATATAGATGAAAGGGGATATAGCAATGGAAATATCGGAGAAAATGGAAATATCGGAGAAAATAAGTTACTATGAACAACATGAACCTATACTAACACTAGGAAATACAGAAATGTGTGTGTGTGTGTGTGTGTGTGTGTGTGTGTGTGTGTGTGTGTGTGTGTGTGTGTGTGTGTGTGTGTGTGTGTGTGTGTGTGTGTGTGTGTGTGTGTGTGTGTGTGTGTGTGTGTGTGTGTGTGTGTGTGTGTGTGTGTGTGTGTGTGAAACTAATGGGCTGGGAGCGAGAATGTGGGTGAATCTCGCGGCCCTTGTGACTGGGTATGATTTACAACCTATGCGGCTGAGATTATAATCCAGGCGGGGGCTTGGTGGGTGGATCAGGATGAAGCGGTAATTAAGTGTGATTAATGAGATGCACACCTGATACACTCACACCCACACCCACCCTCCTACACACCCAACACCCCCTCCCACATACCCAACACCCCCTCTCACATATACCCCATACCCCCTCCCACATATACCCCATACCCCCTCCCACATATACCCAATACCCCCTCCCACATATACCTCATACCCCCTCCCACATATACCCAACACCCCTCCCACATATACCCCATACCCCCTCCCACATATACCTAACACCCCTCCCACATATACCCAATACCCCCTCCCACATATACCCAATACCCCCTCTCATATAATATACCCAATATCCCCTCCCACATATACCCAGATGGTGCCCTTGAGTCGTTACACTGCGGCACCAATGTTTAAGAAATCAAGTATCAATATTAAGATTCCAGTGATCAAGGTTCCTTTGTCAACGTTGCTGAGATAGACATAACACCTACAGCAAAACCACATCACCACCCACTACACCCACATCACCACCCACAGCACCCACACACCACCCACACCTACACCACCACCACCAGCACGGCGCCCACAACATCACCCACACAACACCCACACACCATTACCACAACACCACCCACCACACAACATCCTCATCAACACCCACAACACCACCCACCACACAACACCCACAACACCACTCACCCCACAACTCCCTCATCAACACCACAACACCCCCACACTACCACCCCAGTTATGACCACTATGCCACACGGAATTAGGCGACGTGAAGACAGACAAACATTTCGTAATTTCAACCTGCCACTACCGCTTTGGTCAAGCCACTTAAACAACACAGAGAAACACACAACACTGCAAGACTTCACAAGATCTCTCTCTCTCTCTCTCTCTCTCTCTCTCTTTTCCTTTCCCCCGCAAAAAGAAAACTAAACCAAAATGAGGAATTTGTTTCGTAGGATGAACAGAAAACGGGAGGACATTTCTCGCTCTCATCCTATCCTTGTCTATCTATCTATTGCCAGGCGCCTTAATCCCGTAAGGAGTGGCCACAAACTAATCGCCTCCATGTCGCCCTGTCCCCCGCCTTGTCACTGCCGCAAAACCAAATCTCCGTAACACCCGGAATGAATTACTCTTAAGTCTGTTTGTGGGTCAGTATGCAAGTTTAAAGAGGCGCTTAACACCACCTCCTAACGCCGACTCACAAGCAACAGCAGTAAAGCCCACAATATCCTCGCCTGGAAACACCGAGATGCAGGGCGTTATCTGAGATGACTTGGAGACCTCTTGACACTTCTTCTTTAGCGACTTATTTTGTCTACGAATTTTAATATCACCTTATACGTTACTGCTGCAGACTATACCAAAAATATATATAAACTGCATACAGAAGAATAAGAAGGTAGCTATAAGCAAAATAAATCGCCGAGTAATAAGGACTACGAGGTCTCTCAAGTCAAGAGGATTGCGGCTCTAATTTTGAGGCAGGATATAAACAGCAATAATAGAAAAAAATACAGACTGCATACAAGAGAAAAACAGGACTAAATACACTAAATAAATCGACAAGAGGCAGGTGCTAGGAGGTCACCTATACCAACAAAAACACAATACGGCTCGGCGAAATACGTAAAATAAGTCGCCAAGGAACAAGTGCCACGAAATCAGCCAAGCCAGCAGGTATACCAGGTCAAGAGTGATGTAGGAGCAAGTTATAAACAGGTCGCAAGGCAATTCCCAAAGTTACCGGGCCACGTCAGAGCCGAGACACAACGCAACACGGGAATAATAAACACGGCATGACAGCCTCGTGTTCTCGTCGGTTGAGAAAGCTCCGTAACACCTCTTCATTAGCGATTTATTTTTAGATGACTAATACTCTTCTGCACGTTATTCATGCACAGTGGGAGGGATTTATATAACACATCAGAGGGCAGTATGGTGTAATATGCAAAATAAATTGCTTAGGAAAAGGTGTTAGGGAGCTTCCTTGACCCACGAGAATACCTAGCTTAGGGACGACATAGTATTTATAAAGTATTCTCCACGATCAGATTAAGAACGAATAATAAAGAGACAAAATTACGAAAAAAAAAACTGAACGATCCATAAAAACAGAACTTCTTAAATACGATGTTTTTCTTTTTTTAGTTTCTTATTGCAATCTCCAGACGATTTCCTTATTTTTGAAGGACCTATTTAGAGAGACGGGGTTTGAAAAAAACAAAACAAAAAAGGGTCCCCATTAACTTTTTTACAACCTGATATTCCCCTTAAGCTGAAAAAATCGTCTGAAGGTAGCAAGAAAAATAAAAAAATGAAATAAAATAAAATAAATGAAATAAAAAATAGAGGTTTACGTGAACTTATTTTTTTTTCTGTAAATTGGTTAGGATGCTTCATAAATTCCACCCTTGTACCAGCCTAGCAACAGGTGTAAATGATCGTGCAACTTAGCAAGGCCAATTCTGCAACAAACTTGGCCTGTTCGCGTCACACCCGATATCCGCAAACTTTAACGTAATCAAAACACACACACACACACACACACACACACACACACACACACACACACACACACACACACACACACAAACTTTACCATAATCAAAGCGTGATACTGGCAACATAGCCTTCAGTGTCTCTCTCTCTCTCTCTCTCTCTTTGTTTTCTCATTCTTAAGTCCTCATTTATTATTCAGTTCTCTCCCTCCCTCTCAACCCCTCTCTCTCTCTCTCGCTCTCTCCAACCCCTTTCACCCTCTCCCTCCTCTTCTCTCCTCTCTCCCTCTCCCTCCCTCCTCTCTGTATATATTTTTTCTCCCTCCCTTGGCCGTGTCCTAGTAACGCCGCCAATAAAACCAGATTCGTACAAGAGATTGGGACTGAGTGGGCCGAGATATTGCCTATTCTGACTCCAGCCCTGTAAATACTGACGACAAATTGACTGAAATTGGACCGGCACCTACCTCGTCTTCTCTCTCTCTCTCTCTCTCTCTCTCTCTCTCTCTCCTAACTGCCCGTATTTTCCTTCTCCCTTCCCCCCCCCCATATTGCTTCTTTCCTCCTCTTCCTCCCTCTCTCTCCCCTTACCTTCAGTCTTGTCCTCCTTCCCTCTCGTTTCTCTCACTTGCACGTGCTTTCTTCTTCCCTCTTCCTCCCTCTATCCTTCTTCCTTCTTTCCCTTACCTCTCTTCTTTCTCTCCATTTATCCTCTCTCTTCATCCCCATTTCTCTGTAGTTTCACGAAGCATTATATTTTCTTTCCTTTCCCACTCCTTTTTTTTTTCCTTCCACGCTCCCTCTCTCCCTCACCTTCTTCCTGATCTCTCCTTCTCCCTTTCCTCCCTCCTTCGCCTTCCATTTTTCCTCCAGTCTCCCATTTCTCTCTATTGTCACTAACCCGGTAACCTTTGGTCCGCCCTCTTCTCTCTCTCTCTCTCTCTCTCTTTCTCTCTCTCTCTCTCATTCGTACTGTGTTGCATTATTCCTTGTCTGCTCATTCTGTTTTCATCTCTCACTCTGTCTGTCTGTCTGTCCGTCTCTGTCTGTCTGTCTCTCTCTCTCTCTCTCTCTCTCTCTCTCATTCGTACGTGTTGCATTTTTTCTAGTCTGCTCATTCTGTTTTAATTTCTCTCTCTCTCTCTCTCTCTCTCTCTCTCTCTCTCTCTCTCTCTCTCTCCCAAAAGAAGAAAAAAGCTTGTCTTCCTCACGTCAGACCGGCTCATGGGAGGTATAGACGCCGTGAGAAAACTGTCTTGCTCAGATGAGGTCAATTTGCCTTGGGAAGTTTAGGGTGGAGGGAGGGAGAAGAGGTTAGGTAAGAATGAAGAGGGAAGGAGGGAAGGAAGAGAAGGATGGAGGGAAGGGGAAGTGGGGAAGAAGGGTTAAGGAGGATGAGGAGAGAGGGAGGGAAGGAGGGAGGGAAGGAAGAGGGTGAGATGGAAAGAAAGGTAAAGGAAAAATAGGAGGGAAATAGATGTAATGTGAGAGAGAGAGAGAGAGAGAGAGAGAGAGAGAGAGAGAGTGGGGGGGGGGAGCTGGGAGGGATCGTTTAATGCAATTTCTCGTCTCGATGGGGGGAGGCTGAGGTGATTTGGAAAGTGTCTGGGAACTAAGGAGGACAAGTTTGTGTGTGTGTGTGTGTGTGTGTGTGTGTGTGTGTGTGTGTGTGTGTGTGTGTGTGTGTGTGTGTGTGTGTGTGTGTGTGTGTGTGTGATAGACAAAAATAGAGACAGACAGATAGACAGACGGACAGACAAAAATGAAAAGACACTAAACAGAGAGGCAAAGCAAGACAGCATTAGACACAAAGAAAATAATAAACATCTCTTCCTCAAACCTATTACAAAGGAGGAAGGCATTTTCCCCCAATCCCCCCCCCCTCCAAGAGACAAACATATCAAGTTATCTGAAATCCGTCTATAATAATGGAAAATATGATACTTGGGGAGTCTTTCCTGATCACCATCCACCTTTCCTTTCCTTCGATAAAAAAATAAAAATAAAAAATAAAAAATAACTCTTTATATATGACGCGACTGGAATCTCTCACGTGGAAGTCAACAACACGACTGTTTGGTCCCCTACCCCCCTTCCTTCCCTCCCCCCCGCCCCCTCCCCTCGCGTCAGCTATCGATAAATATGGAGGTCGACCTTGATGGGGAGGGGAAAGGGAGAAGGGCGACTCGGCGGCTCGGTCGGTTCAGTGCTGGCCCCACATTTGGAGGACGCTCTGAGTGGCGGGTTCGAGCTCCACTGACTGCCACAGAATTTTGTCCACAGCAATTAAATTACCAATTCTACATCACATCACTGTCTATTTCACCTGTCCTCTGTTTCACCGTCTGTGTCCTGTGTCTGTCCTACCCTCCTCCTCACCCCTCCTATGACTTTACAAGAGGGAGGCTGCGATGATTTTTATGATGTGGGTGTAGAGGGGGTAGGACTGGGAAGGAGAAAGGGGAGAGAATGGGTAGGAAGGAGAAGGCAGGATAGCAGAGGGAGGAGGAGAAAAAGAGGAGAGACTAGGGGAGGAAAACAGAGGGAGGAACTGCGGAGGAGAGAAGAAAGGAGAGACTGGGACGAGAGGAGAGGGGCAGAAAAGTGGGGAGGATACGAGATGGGAATAGTCTGGGGAGGAGAGAAGGAGAGAGACTGGTAAGGGGTGGAGTGAGGGAGAGACTGAGGAGGTGAGGGAGAGTGACTCTGAATGGGACGAGAGGGGAGGAGAGGGAAGATTGGGGAGTTGAAGGGGGAAAGTTAATATGATCCTTGGTCTGAGGGAGATACGGCAGAGGGGGGAAGGAGAAGAGAAGGTAGGAGAAGAAAAGGGAAGGGAAATGGGAACAAAAAGGGGTAAAAGGTGATAAGGAAGAAGGATATGACAGAGGGGAAATGCGAGAGGCAGACAAGATGGCTTTGGTGGGATGACAGACGTGGGGAGGATAGGTGGCTGGCTTTGATGGTACAGGGGAGAGGAAAGCCAGATCAGGTAGGAAGGACTGTGAGGTGACTTTGATGAGATGATGAAGGCAGTGGGGACAGGTAGATTAAAATAGGGGTGGAAGAAAACCCGGACGAAGTAAGGAGGACATGTGTAGGAAGTTTTCGGGTAGGTATCAACAGGAAAAGAAGGGCAAAGGAAAAGTAACGTGCCTGAATTATTGGCGTAGCTAGAAAGGATGGGGAGAAAAAATACGAGGGAAAGCAAAAGGCAGAGACAGGGAGACCAGATAGGGGTGGAGGAGATATTAAAAGATGAACACTTAAAAGAAAGGGGTGGCATTAAAGAAACTCTCAGTCCTGAATGAATAAAATAATAGCAAGAGAAGGGGATGTCAGAAAAGCTATATAGGACAAAAGGGGACAGCAATGGAAGAGGGATGGAGAGGGGAAGTTTTTAAAGGCCAAGGATTAATAGAAAAAGCAAAAATACGAAGGCAAGGGAATTAACGAAAAAAGATGCAAAACATCAGATCTACAGAACCGACAATACACAAGACGACAATGAGGGAAGGAAAAAAGAAAGGTAACAGAGATTAAAAGCAGAGCAAAGTAGGGGAAAACATACCATGAACAATACACAGCGTTAAAGAAGACAAGGCGACAGAGAATAGACACAATATTTAAGGCATGAAATCTAAGAGAAGCTACAACAGACAATACGACAATGATGGAAAGAAGGAAGGAAGGAAGGACTGAAAGGGAACAGAGAGATTATAAATGCAAAGAGATGGGAGACAATACCATGAACACTACACAACTCTAAAGGGAAAAAAAAATAGTATAACAAGAGGGAATATTAATCCATCAAAGCATAAACCAGATCTATAAAAATCACACAAGGGAATAAGACAAGGATAGAGAGGAAGACTAGGAGAGGGACAGAGGAGGAGGAAGAAGATGTTTTAAAAGCAGGGCAGTGAAGGGGAAGAGGTATCAAGAAGATTAACAAACCACGGAGGAGGAGGGAGAGAGGGGAGAGGGTGAGGGGAAGAGAGCCATGGGAGACAGGAACATGGGGAAGACATATGGATATAGTGGATGTGAGAGGGATATAGACAGACAGGCGGATACAGAGAGACTGACTGATAGATAGAAAAGTGGATGAATGGGTGTACGGATAGACTGACAGACTGACGGAAAGACAGACTCATACGGAGAGAGAGACAAATTTAGATAGATATAAATGAATAGGAGAGAGAGAGAGAGAGAGAGGTGTTACTCAAGGGCAAGGTTGAGGACCAGATGTGCGTTTGGTCGAGTGGGAGGTGAGAAGGGGAAGGGGGGGAGGGAGAGGGGGAGGGAGGAGGGAAGGAGAAGAGAGAGGAACGGCGAGAGGACGACGAAAGAGTGGGGGAGATGAGTGAGAGATGGTAGGGGGATGAGAAAGAAAGGGAAAAGAAGGGAGGATGGGGGATGGATGGAGATAGGGGAACTGAGGGTAGGAGGGTGGTGAGGGGAGGAAGAGACAGGGAAGATGTTGAGGGGATGAGTGTAAGAAAAAAAAGAAATGATGATGATGATGATGATGATGATGATGATGATGATGATGATGATGATGAGGATGAGGAGGAGGAGGAGGAGGAAGAGGAGGAGGAATAAGGAAGAAAAAACACGAATGAAGAGAAGAAAGCAAGAAAAACGAAAAAAAACATGATGATGACGATGAAGAGGAGCAAAAAGCATCAAGCAACCCCATCTCCACCCTCCTCGTTGCCTTTGTGAGCGTAAAACAGCAGGGGGGGATGTGTGTGTGTGTGTGTGTGTGTGTGTGTGTGTGTGTGTGTGTGTGTGTGTGTGTGTGTGTGTGTGAGAGAGAGAGAGAGAGAGAGAGAGAGAGAGAGAGAGAGAGAGAGAGAGAGAGAGCTGTCACATATATTAAATACACAACCCAAACACAACAGTCGGCCCTTTGGAGAGAGAGAGAGAGAGAGAGAGAGAGAGAGAGAGAGTAAATATGGAATAATGTGAAAAGTAAAGAAAGTGAGAAACCGAAGGAGTAAAAAAGAGAGTAACTGAGGAGGCAGAGTGGAAAACAAGATTAGGGAAGGAGAGAGGAGGAGGTAAGGAACGTGGTGAAGGAGGAAGGAAAGAAGGAAGGAAAGAAAGAAAGATGGAGGGAAGGAGGGAGAGCGGGATGGAGGGAAGGAAGGAAGGAAAAGAGGGAGTAAATGAATGAGTGAATAAATGAACGAATGAAGGAACGAAAGAAGGAAAGGACGGAAGGAAGGAAGGAAGGAAGGAAGGAAGGAACGAGCGAACGAACGAACGAACGAAGGAGGGAAGGTAGGAATAAAGGATGGAAGGACGGGACAGTGAAAATAGAGGAAGGGATGGGAAATAAGAGAATGGGAAAGGGGAGAGTGACAAAAAAGAAAAGAAAGAAAGGACAAAGAAGGAAAGAGAAATGGAAGAAAGACGAAAGGAAGAAGAAGAGGGAAATGAAAAGACGGGAAAAAGAGGAGGAAATGAGACATGTAAAGGGGAGATGAGTAAAAGGATGTAAATGGGGGAGGGAGGAGGCAGTGCGGAAGAAAAGGAGAAATGAAAACGGTGAGAGAGAGAGAGAGAGAGAGAGAGAGAGAGAGAGAGAGAGAGAGAGAGAGAGAGAGAGAGAGGAAGGGACGGAGAAAGGATGATAAAGGATGGGTATGAGCTAAAAATAAATAAATAAATAAATAAACAGAGCTAAAATGACAGTCTGCAATATCCATCATTAAGAACCTGACCTTCCTCTATTTTTTTTACCTCCCCTACCTCACTTGTCACGCCCTTTTCTCTCACGTTTCCTCCTCCCTCCTCATCTCTTTTCCACTCCTCTCACTTTCCCTCCTCTCTCCTTCTCTCTCTCTCCCTCTTCTCTCCACCATCCTTCATCCTATATCAACTCTATCCTTTTTTTCTCTTAAATTTCTTCATCATCCTTCATCCCTTTCTTATCCTTCCCCTTTTCTTTCTTAGACTTACTTCTTCCCTTCTTCGTTTTTCCCATCACTTTTCTGTATTTTCTAGCACATGAAGACTAAACACTAACCCCCTCATTGTCAGGATAACTCTAGTATTCTATCCCAGCTACCGCCAGACGATTTTTTTCAGATGGAGTAGATTCATAGGAGCCTCAGTGTTAAAAGTAAAAAAGATAATTCCAACAGATAGTCTCTTTACGTATCTATATGCCTCCCTGTGATATCTACATCCTATCTCTCTCTCTCTCTCTCTCTCTCTCTCTCTCACGTATCCTAACTCACCCCTTTATTCAATTTAGTTCTTCTCCCCTTTCCTCTATTCTCTCTCTCTCTCTCTCTCTCTCTCTCTCTCTCTCTCTACCCCCCACTAGGAATCACATGACCCCCTCCCGGTCCTTGATGCCCTGTCCCCTCTTCTCCTCTCCTTTCCTCTCTTCTCATCTCCTCTCCCCTCCCCTCGTCTCCTCTTTCCTCCACTCCCCTCACTTTCCCTCCTTTATTCTTCCTTCCTTTTACCTCCAGTTATAACATTCTTCCTCTTTTTCATATACTACCCCGTTTGTCTCAGTTTTCCCTCTCTCTCTCTCTCTCTCTCTCTCTCTCTCTCTCTCTCTCTCTCTCTCCTCAAAGCATACCTCACCCTTAACCCTCTTTCCTTCCCCCTCCCCCAACTCTCTTCCCCCCCCTCCCTCCCTCTCTCTCTCTCTCTTATCCTGCTTCTTCCCCTCCCTTCTTCAAACAGTATCCCCTCAGCCATCACTTTTTTACTCTCTCTCTCTCTCTCTCTCTCTCTCTCTCTCTCTCTCTCCTATTACACATTTTCTACAACACTATCCCTCTCTCCTACATCCCTCCCTCCTCCACATCACCATTTCTTCTCCTCTCTTCTTCCTTTACCTTCTCTCCTCTAAACCATAATCTCTCCCTCCTTCCTTTGTCTCCCTTTCCCTCCTCTCCCCCACTCCCCTTCCTCTCCCTCTTCTTTTCCTCTCTCTCTTTCCCTCCTCCTCCCCTTCATTTCCCCTCACCACATCCACCTCCTTTTCCATACCACTCCTTCTTCATCCCGTCTCCCATCTTTCCCGTCACCCTCGCCCCTCCCTCTCCCATCTTTCTCCTCTCCCTCCCCTCCTTTCCCCTCATTTCCTCTCTCCATGCGATAAAGGGGATTCCTAGTACACTTCTCTATGCCATACCACTCCTTCTCCACCCCTCTCCCATCCTTCCCTTCTCCCTCGCCCCTCCCTCTCCCATCTTTCCCCTTTCCTTCTCCTCCTTTCCCCTCACTTCCCCTCTCAATGCGACAAGGGGGATTTCCTAGTACACTTCCCTGTGCCTCTGCAGCCAAGCATGATCTCCCCTCTTGTTACCAGAAGGAGCCCGAGGAATTATTATTTTTTTTTTCCTACCCTTCTTTATGACCATTTTCTATGACGCTGACTTGAGAGAGAGAGAGAGAGAGAGAGAGAGAGAGAGAGGTGTGTGTGTGTGTGTGTGTGTGTGTGTGTGTGTGTGTGTGTGTGTGAGAGAGAGAGAGAGAGAGAGAGAGAGAGAGAGAGAGAGAGAGAGTGTGTGTGTGTGTGTGTGTGTGTGTGTGTGTGTGTGTGTGTGTGTGTGTGTGTGTGTGTGTGTGTGTGAGAGAGAGAGAGAGAGAGAGAGAGAGAGAGAGAGCAACCAGGCCAGACTGGAGTAATATTCTTTTCATACTTTTCCCTGCATAAAGTCGCTGGCATATACACACATTTTCCGCTCATGTTTTATAATAACTAAGATCTGCAAGTTGGCATTTGCATTTCTTAAGTTTTTGTTCGTACTCCTGTTGCAGCTTAAAGAAGACTTAGGCGGTATTCTAGTACGGTTAGGAAGCTTACTAACACTTTTTCCTTAGCTGTTTATTTCTGATTTTGCTCCCTTACTATATTCTTGTACGATATTCATGTAATCTATGTCCACATTAAAAAGATATAAGACAAGAAAGAGGATAGTAATGGGTGGTTTCGAAAATCAATCGCTAAGGAGGAGGTGCTAGGGACAGAGATGCAGACTTGAACAATGAAATATTCTGATTGCTTCTTCTTTCTCTATTTTCAATCTATTTTCTACGCAATTTTAAACACCTGCAATCACCTGAGCAAAAACACATAATTATATACATATCATACGTATACTATTAAAGCTGAAGACCTCACCCTTAAACACACACACACACACACACACACACACACACACACACACACATACACAGAATATCGACTGTCATTATTATTAAATTATACTGAATATGAACGAACACAGAGGGAGAGAGAGAGAGAGAGAGAGAGAGAGAGAGAGAGAGAGAGAGAGAGTTGTTGGAGGGGGGGGGAGACTGAAGAGACCCGTGAGGATTAGGCAAAATCCCACAGCCTGTGTTACTATTTGCTCTAAGACTTCCCATTCAATATATGCCTCCTCGCCATCCGTGTGTGTGTGTGTGTGTGTGTGTGTGTGTGTGTGTGTGTGTGTGTGTGTGTGTGTGTGTGTGTGTGTGTGTGTGTGTGTGTGTGTGTGTGTGTGTGTTTTATATGTGCATGTACCGCCATATTCTAATGCATAAATTCAATAGAGTGAAAAGATTTAAACGAACAAGTACTGCTGATACCTACAAATACAATAAAAAAAAAGACAGACAGACTGAGAACTGGATAAATATACACAGACAGAAAGATAAAAATATATACGAAAACCCAAGTAAAACACAAAGAAAAAAATGCAAAAAAAGGGAAAGAACACACACCCAACACATAAAACCACATAAAGATCTCAAATACTTAGAAATCGGTGAAAAATGCACGAGTTCTAATTTGAGGATAGG
>NC_136959.1:59402161-59457161 GCF_032717465.1 Coenobita brevimanus | reverse complement strand
TGCACAAAATAAGGCAGACACTATAAAGCATGAAGAGGACTATGGGATGCAAACAATGATGCAAGGTAAATATTGGTAAAACTGACTGAGCCGCCGCCCCAACACACGAGATATGAGATGCTCTATATACGGAGGGCCCTGCATTCTACATCATTAATAAATAAAGAAATAGTTTAGGTGGTACAACAGCTTAAATTTAAACTCAAGCTCAGCTACTAGAAACCCAGAATCAGCTTCCCCATCGCCACCTTCCTCCTTTATCCTATCCTCCCCACCTTCTCCTCCATCCGTCCTTATTACACTTTCCCCAGCCTCACCTCCACCTTCCTCCTTTAGCCTGTCCTCCCCACACTTCTTCACCAACATTCCCCTTATCATATATTCCCCACCTTCATCTCCACCTCCCTCCCCATCCTTTCCCCTCATCTCCCCCCCTCATCTTCACCTCCACCTTCCTCCTCTATCCTCTCGACCACTCCCCCACCTCGTCATGATGAAATTGCAGGGGGTCAGAGAGGTGTACCTGACTTCGTGATCGGAACAATAGCAACCAACCCAAGCACAGAACACACCTGAAAACATTAACACCAGTAACACCAACGCAAAGATATAATGACCCAGACTAATAACGCAAAGAAATAATGACCTAGGCTAACAACGCAAAGAAATAATGACCTAGAAAAAATATTAATGATAAAATACATAAAAGCACTAACTAAAAACATGGGAAAATTACCTTGACAATAATAAATAAAACTATCAACTATAAAAATAATTAAAAATACTGCCATTATTCCTACTATTGCTACAACTACTACCGCTGTTGCTGCTGCTGCTGCTGCTACTAGCACCACAACTCCTCCTCCTCTTACTACTACTACTACTACTATTATTATCACTACCACTACGACTACTGTTACCACCACCTCTACTACTACTACTACTACCAAAAGGACAACATTACAGCTGATAATATAATGTATCACTGCCTTACAAAATTCCATCAACAACGAAAAGAAAGATTATGTCAGGAAAAGCACGGAAACTTCAAGGTAACAGGACAACTTCAAGAAAAAAATGTCAGTAAAAAAGAAAGACTTAAAAGACATAAAAACAAGGCCACACCTCCATTAATGCCACACCTAAACTCTCTAGACTCTCTCACTCTCTCTCTCTCTCTCCTCTTCTACTCTTCGCTCTCCCTCTTTCCATCTCTCCCTTCCCTCACCCTCTTCTGCTCTCCCTCTCTCTCTCCCTCTATCTCTTTCCTCCTCCCTCCCTCCGTCTCTTCCTCTCCCTACACCATCTCTCTCCCCCTCCCTCTTTGTCTCCCTCTCTCCCTTCTCCCTCTCTCCCACTGCTCTCCTATGCATCAACACGCTCCCCGGTGCTCCCAGCTCGACAACAGGGAGACTCAAATGGCGAAACGGTTTTATGAAAGAGAGAAAAAAAAAAAACGAAATAAAATGAAAAAGTCATCCTCTTTAGCTAACTTGATATTTCTAAATTTAATCGCATTCTAGGTGGTCTAGGAAATTTCGTAAAACCACTTCCTAAGCGATTTACTTTGAAGATTACACGTAAACATTCTCCACCTATTCCTTACGAATTTGTATATTACATCTTAACACCCTATTTTACGGCACTTATATCGCCTAAAATATCAACATAATTTCCTTAAGTGTAATACTGTAGAACATATCGCTAAGAAAAAGGTGTTAAGAAGCATAAAAAATTACTTAGGATTTAACCCACGGAATTATATGATCGTTGCCGCAGGTGAATTTCTAGCCCCTTTATTTATTTATTTAGAAAGATTAGAAAAAGATGAAACAAGAGAGAGAGAGAGAGAGAGAGAGAGAGAGAGAGAGAGAGAGAGAGAGAGAGACCATGGTTGCGACACACTGCCTGCCTCATCACACCACGTGACTTCTCTCACAACTACCCTGGCTCTCTCTCTCTCTCTCTCTCTCTCTCTCACACACACACACACACACACAATTCTCTAGTTCCCTCGTTATCTTCTTCTTCATTTCCTTTCTTCCCGTCCCACTGCATTTTATCTTCTTTCTTTCTCTCCATCATTATCACTCCGTGGCACTTACTGCTCTCTCTCTCTCTCTCTCTGAAGTTCATCTTCAGTATTACTGACCTCGTCTTTTTCGCTTTCCCCCTCCTTCCCTTTCCCTTCCCCTCCCTCCCTCCATCCTTTTCCTCTCCTAACTATTATCATTTCTCCTCCCTTCCCCTCTCCTCTTCTTCCCTCCGCCTCTCCTCTCTTCCTCCTTTCCCTTTCCATTTCTTCTCCTTTCAATCTCGTTCCTCTTCTCCTTCTTGACAATATTTCTCCAGTTTTTGCATATTTCCGTCCTTAAATGAGCTCTTTCTCTCTCCACCATCTTCCTCCACCTCTCTATCATCTTTCTCCCTCCCTCCCTTCACCGTCTCCCTTCCCCCCTCACTCCCTCCATCACATTCTCCCTCTTTCCTCCATTTGCTCCATCATCCCCCTCCTTTCCTTCATCATCACCTCTCTCTCTTCCTCCCTTCCTCCATTACCTCCCTCTTGCCCCTCCATCACCTCCCTACTTACCTCCATTCCTCTCCCTTCTACCCCCTTCTCTCCCTCCCTCCACTGTACCCGCATCAAACACCTACACTTCCTTCCTTGCCCCACTGCCTAACACACCACGACTCTATCTCTCTCTCTCCTTAAAGCATCGCCTTCCACCTTATTCCTTTCCACTCTATGATTTTCTTTCCTTCACCTTCTTTTTCTCTCCTTCATTCTTTCCTCCTCCGTCTCTCTCCACCACTTCTCTCTAATTTTTTGTTATCCTCAATTTCTTCATAACACTCTTTTTCATCCTGTCCTGTTCTTCTCTCCTCTGTTTTTTCTTTCTCTTTTTCTCCCCTTCCCTCCACATGACGCACACATTTTCCTCTCCTTCCATTTTTCATCACCACCATTCTTCACCAAGTATTTTTTTCTTTATCCCCTCCCAGCTTCTTCCCCTCTTTGTCTTCCCTACTTCCTTCGTCTTCTTTAAACTATCCACTCTTCCTCCCCCCCCCTCTCTCTCTCTCTCTTTCTTCCCTCCCTCCGACCGCCTCAATTCCTCCTCTGCAGCAAGTTATTCCCAGGCTGTGTCGTTCACTACCTTTTATCATGATTCACAGCATCGTTACTCCCAGCTACACTCACCCATCCCTCTCCTCCCTCCCTCACCCTTCTTCTTTACCATCCCTCTCCTCCCTCCCTCACCCTTCTTTTATCCTTTCCTTCCTCCCTCACCCTTCTTCTTTACCATCCCACTCCTCCCTCCCTCATCCTTCTTTTATCCTTTCCTTCCTCCCTCACCCTTCTTCTTTACCATCCCACTCCTCCCTCCCTCATCCTTCTCTTTTTCTCCCTCACCCCCTTTCTTCTTATTTTCTTGACTACCTTTTTCTTCTCTGTTCCCGGCCCTTTCTCGTTCTTTACCACCCTTTTTCTCTCGCTCCCTTCGTCTTCCTTACTCCCTCCTCCTACCCCCTATCTTCTATAACATTCCTTTCCTCTAGAACCATTTTTCTTTTTTTATCATTCTTCTCCTCTCTTTTCCCAGTTTCTTCTTTCCCATCCCCCTCATCCTTTCTTTCAGTGTTACTCATACGCTCAAAAATTTTCGCATTCCTATTTCGATATTTCTCACTCATTAATTTCAGTATTCCCTGATCCAATATTACTCACACTCAGAAATTCTAATATCCCTTCATTTAATATTGCCCACATTATAATTACTTTCGCCTCCCCTGCTTGGCTATTACCCTCAATAACTCCTGTATCGATAAACTGCGAGTATTAATTAGCCTACTAAATATAACCAGGGGGCGATTAATACCCCCCGGCCAATATAGCTTAGCCTCCTCAGATGACAACCTTGTGTGTGCGGGCAGAGTCGAGTGGCCTGAACCCAAGCCGGCGCCTGTGTCTACACCTACAAGCAATGGACCCACTTATGCCAAACTCTAAGTACCCAGGTAACTTCATTTTCTAGATCAATGTGAATTTTGATAATCAAGTCAAGCTGTTCGAAGTTTAAGTAGCGGTAAAAGTCAATAATTTATACCGTACACTATAGGTCGGTACGTATGTTAAATTTATAGTGCTCACAAAATACTGTACATATCGTTGAGAGAAGTTCGTCTGGAATGCGAATGTTAACAAGTATTATCCTGGCATTTGGCCTTTCGATATTTATTTCTCTTCACGTCCTTCATTTTTTTTTTTACCTGTCGGTGGTTAATGACACACTGTGAAGAGGTTAAAAACAACTCCTATCACTACAAATATTTGATTATTATAAATCCTTCGCTTTTTCTACACATTACCCTTTCCATCTTTTCACGTATCTCGTTCTATCATCACTCCTGACCTTCACCATCCTCGCTCCTCATATCCTTGCCTGCAATTTTCCTCACTGCCTAAATTTTCCTCACGTCACTGCTGAGGAAATTGGCAGGAAAATGAAAAAGGACCAACGGGAGACAGATTATGTAAACACACGGTCGTGACAGGATGCTGGATGAGAATATTTTAACGCTTTAAATCGTGTGTTTATTATTTAACTTTTTGTGTTTATTCGTAATGTATTTATTCATTTATATATTTATCTATTGCTGGTATTCATTCGTTTATTCAGCGTTCTATAATCGTTCAGGAACACGACTCTTCAAAATAAGGTGTTTTTTTGTAATATCTGTATCACTATTATTTTTTTTATTTACCTTCCTTTCCTCGGCACTGTCTCTAGTTCCCTGCATGACTCCTGTTCCTTCCTTTTTTTTTCTTTTCTTTTTTCAGCCGGAACCTCTCCCTTTCACCCTATTCCTTTCCTCATCTATTTTCTTTCTTTTTTATGCTCTCCTTCTCCTCAGTCATCCTCTCCCTCTCTGACCTTTTCTCTCCTTCCCCTTCTGCTATCTCTACCCCTCCCTCTTCACTCCTTCTCTTCTATACCCTCCCTCCTACTTCTTACTCTGCTCTTCTCCTCGTCCTTATGCTTCTCTCCTTCTCTTCTTTCAACCTCATCTTCCTCCCTCCAGCCTAATCATCTCCCACCGATCTTCTTACCCTTCCTCTCTTCAACCTCCCTCATATTTCCTTTCATCTTTCATCCATTTTGTTCTCCCTCCTTTCTCTTAGCTTCCACTTCATTCCCTTCCACCTCTCCTCTTCCTCCTCCCTCTCCCTTTCCAGGACTTCAACATCTCTCCTCCTCCCCAGTCACCTCCTCCTCTCCCAGTCTTCCTCTCCTTCTCTTCCCCTACCTCCTCCTCCTCCTCCCCATCCCCCCAATAACAGAGAAGCCCCTGTGTGTCTCAAATTAGCCTCTATCCCTCGTTTACCACAGACAGGAGGGTTCATTACAGGAGTGGATAGATAACTGGGCTTCTTTCCTCCTATCTTCTCTTTCCTTCTCCTTTTCTTACCTCCCTTTTACCTCTCTTCCTCCTCTCCCCCTTCCTTCTCCCTTTCTCCCCATTTTCCCCTCCTCAGTTTTATTTTCATATTCTCCTCCCCACACACCCTTACTTAAGTGTTTCCTCCCCGTCTCTATCCTTTATCCTCTCTCTCATCCTCTCTCTCCTACTAACCTACTATTCTCCCCACTCTCTCCCCTTCCACTTCTCTACCCTCCCCCTAAACAACTCTCGTTTCCCACACCTTTCTCTCAGTATCCTCCCCCCTCCTCTACTTTCCCCCTCCCCCTTCCCCCCTCCTTTACCCTCTGTCCTTTAGTTTCATATCAGTTCTCTCTCTCTCTCTCTCTCTCCCCCTCCCTCCCTCCCTCCCTCCCTCCCTGACTCAACTTCCTCCCAAGCCCCCTCACTCCACCCTTACTCTCGCCAACATCCCCCTCCTCTACCTCTCTAGCTCTTTTATTCTCTCTCTCTCTCTCTCTCTCTAATAAACGCTGGCTAATATCACTGTGTACGTTATATATGCTGAGTATGGTGATATTAGAATGATTTATGTAAAACAAGAGTACGACAAAGTGAAGTAAGTAGAACAGATCACTTAGGAAGGTGTTAGGGAGCTTAGTATGGCGATATCAGAGTAATTAAAGTTGCACGGAAGAGTACGGCAAGGTGTCATAAGCAAAATAAATCGCTAAGGAAGAGGTGTTAGGAAGCTTCTTTAACCGACGGGAATACGGGCCGTGATCATAATCTCAATCTTATTTCTTCCTTCAATAAATCTTTCCACGTCTCCTTCAACACCTTGAGCCCCAATTAACCTGCCTTATCACCGAGAAATAATGCACTCCAGAATCTTATTAACCCCTTCACACCTACGACGTCTTGCCCTATTTATTCTTGTAACCTTAAGACAATTTTACTCATCTTGGAAGAACTTGGAAATAAAGACGCAAGATACAGCCATCCTTTATTCTTTTTTTTATTGTAACTTCTAGGAGTTTTTTTCTTTCTTACTCCACAGTCTCACCACTTCTTTATTTTTTAGTCTTCCCGTCTTGCGGCTCTTCGTACAGTTCTTCAGTAATGTAACTAAATTTTCCTCCATGAAGTTTAACACAGTGGAGTTAAAAGGCGAATGCAACACACACACACACACACACACACACACACACACACACACAATCCCTCCTCAAACACATAAAAAAAAAAAGAAATCGAAAACGGCACTGATCAAGACAAACGAGCATCGGGGTGCGCGCGCATTTTTCAAACCTGCGCCGGCAGCCAACCAGCCTCTCCTCTCTCACGTCCTTTCCCTTTTCCTGCCTTCCAACCTTTACATTTCGGGGCGCAATTATTTCCTGAAGAAAAATCTGTTCCACCCGAGTCGAGTCACGTCCCAAAACGCTTTCTTGCCTTCCTATCCCTGCAAAATGCTTCGGAATATGAGAATCTTGCTTTTCCCGGCCCTGGGCGACTCGACGCATTCGGCACGCAGCTCAAAACGCGGGAAAAGGTTGCCACGAGATGAAGGGGGGACGAACATGACGGGAAATCGAGATGCTGAAAAGAAAACCTGTAAAAAAATAATAAACCAAATATAAATCAACATAATGGCAGAACAGGACATTTTCTCTCGTCTTCGCGTTACTTAACATGGAGAGAAAAATACCAGGAACTTTTTCTTTTCTTTTGTCTGTTTAAAAGATAAACGACATATCACTGACGACCAATTAGCAATATACTAGACAGAAAACGGGGTGCAGCCGACAAAAACTAAACAGATAATGACGAAAATGGAACATATAATGAAATTAAAGACAGGGGTATGAGACGAAAAAAATGAACATAAACAAGATAGATAAACCGATGTTGGGCTAAAAACACAAATAAGTAAATATAGAGATAAATAGACGTGGTTTAGGACAGTTTTGGTAGACCATTACATACGACAGCTGAGCGACTGAAAGTGAGTAAGGTTGATTTTGTCTGCTTTCAGGCATCAACTCGCTGGATTGGCTAGACAAAACAGATAGAAAGATAGACAGACAGACATATAGATAGATACAGACAGATAGATATATAGGCAGACAGAGATAGATAGATAGACAAACAGACAGAGACTGAGAGAGACAGAAGACTGATACACAGACCGACAGACAGGCGGACATATGGATTAATGCAAAAATACTATCCCACAAAAACACGAAAATTATAAAACTAACAAGATCTCCCAAACCCCATATTAATTCACAAACAACAACACATGAAAAAATATACATCATTTTGCACAGAGGTGAAATTCATAGTCCTCTCGACGGTGAAAAATTTGCAAAGAAAAATGAAAATCTTGAAAAACAGTGGGGCCAAAAAATATCACCTTAGGGGTATATTTATTTTCTTTCCCCTCACATCAAAAACATCACATTTCTTTTACAATATTTATGACGTCCAAAATTTTTCCCCTCTTCAGATTTATAGATTTTTTTTTTCTTTTTGTCTTTCCCTATCGTGTCAATCGTGTCATTCCTTTTCCTTTCCCTCGTGTCACGTCGGTGTTTATTTTGCATCTCTCTCTGCATCATATTCTCTTTTCTTATTCACATTTGCTGTTCTGGGAATTCAGTGTAGCTCTCTCTCTCTCTCTCTCTCTCTCTCTCTCCCCTGTGCTTCTGTTCTTTCTTTCTTTCCTTTGCTTATTCTTTCGTCTGTTTTCTTCTTCATACCTGGTGATCTACGGATTTAATTAATTTCTTCTCCCCCCCCCTCTCTCTCTCTCTATCTCTCTCCAAACTTCCTCCAGCCTCCCCCATCCCATCTCGCATCCTCTTTCCCATTATTCTTCCTTCCCTTGTCCCCTACCCTCACACCTTTAAAATTCTCTCCTCCCACAAAAAGCTTTCTTTCATATTATTTTCTTTTTTCCTTTTCTCCCCTCCTCGTTCTTCGACTTTCTTCCTCCTCTCTTTTTCTATCCACCTTTTTCTTTCTCTCTCTTTTTTCTATTTACCCTTTTCTTCCTCCTCTTTTTTCATCCACCCTTTTCTTCTTCCTCTCTTTTACTATATCTACCTTTTTCTCTTCCCTTCCTTCTTTCTCTCCTTCCCTCCACTCTGTCTTCCTCTCCTTTCTAATCTTTGTTTATCCCATTATTTCTTCCTATCTTTTTGTCACCAGTCCTCTCTCTCTCTCTCTCTCTCTCTCTCTCTCTCTCTCTCTTTCAAATCTTTATTATTGAATTTCCTCAGCTTCTATCCTTTCACTACTGTTTCCATTTCCCTCTTTCCTTTTTTTTATTTTCCTATTCCCCCGCCCTCTCTCTCTCTCTCTCTCTCTCTCACCAGCAGCAGCAGCCAACTCTCCCTCCTACACCATTTATCACACAACACGTAAAATATGTTGATGACTTTATTGTACCCCTCTCGCCTCTCATTTTCTCGCCTCCTTTATTCACTTCTTCATCTCTACTTGCCTCGCCTCCTTCATTTTTCCTCATTTCTACTTTACTCGCGTCTTTTCCTTTATTTACTCCTTACGGGGAAATAAATACTAGTGTTTTCTAGGGCTGGTTTCTTCACGTATTCTCTTTATTTTCTTGTGGCTTGTTAGGATATGTTTTCTTCCTTTATTACCGTATAGTACTTTATTTTTTTTATTTGTTTTGTCATTTTTTTATATATATTTATTCAGTCCAAACTTCTTTCTTTCTCAACCCTCCCCCCACTACGATTACTTTTCCCACTAATATATGTATTTTTCAACAATTTTTTTTTTTTTCATATATGTAATCCCGGAGGTCTTTAATTTTTCTTACTTAAAGGAAAATATCTCGTACGAAAAAAAGGTTAACTTCTCCCCTCTACTCGCCCCTCAGGAGAAGAATCTATTGGTGATGCAGTGGCCAGCCCAACCTTTTTATTTTGGTGGTGAGTGAAATTACAGGGACAAGGGAACATTATCGTTGAGTTATTGACATGCAGGTGAAGCTAGCCAATGAGGGGGAAGGATGGGAGGGAGAGAAGGAGAGAGGGAAGGAAGGATGAAAGGAAGAGAAAGGGAGTGAGGGAGGGAAGGATGAGAGGGATAGGAGGGAGGGAAGGATGAAAGAAAGAGACAAGGACAGAGGGTGGGAAGGATGAAGGGAAGAGAAAGGGAGAGAGGGAGGGATGGATAAAGAGGATGAGAAGGAGGGTAGGGAAGGGGAGAGAGATGGGGAAGAAGAATAAAGGAGAGAGAGAGAGAGAGAGAGAGAGAGAGAGAGAGAGAGGTACTACCAAACATAAACGATCCGAGTTCCAACACCTCTCCCCACCCCTATTTCTCCCCCTTATTAATAATGGGTTAATTGGAGGCAGGGAATTTATAGGCAAGAGACACAAGGGGTGATAAGGGGAGTATAATGGATGAAAATGTGGCAAAATTAAGGCTTGTGTGGTGGTGGTGGTGGTGGTGGTGGTGGTGGTGGTGGTGGTGGTGGTGGTGGTGGTGGTGGTGGTGGTGGTGGTGATGATGATGATGATGATGATGATGATGATGATGATGATGATGATGATGATGATGATGATGATGATGATGACCAGAAAACCCACACAACATACTGTATAAAATAAAAACAATACAAACCGTAATACAGTCACGCTTTCAGTCACAACTTTCATAAAAAAAAAACAATAATTACTAAAAGCCTCGATTATCCAATTACATCCAATTAACCTAACGACTCAGATGGCTGGTAAAACAACGCACATGATTCTTAACTCCCAATTCGAAAAAGAAAAAAAAATCAAGAAAGGGCAAAACAAGTCACATTTTAAGAACAATTAGGAAACAAATTCAAAAAAGAAAAAAAAAGAAAAATCAAGAAAGAGCAAAACAAGTCACATTTTAAAAACTATTAGTAAACACTGGTTGGGTTCTAAAAACAAACACAATTAAAGAGTGAACGTGCAGTCTTTAAAGAACAAGAGGGAAAGTTGTAAAAGAACTGTAAAAATGAGAGAGAGAGAGAGAGAAAGAGAGAGAGAGAGAGAGAGAATGCAAAATTATGTATGTATATAGGTGATTATTTTCCTTTTCCGAAATTCCTGAAAAAATTAAACCAACGAACAAACTCATAATGTACACAAAACCACGGCCATGATAAACTAACGTCTATCTATCTATCTATCTATAGCCCGACGCCCTAATCCCGCAAAGGGTGGCCGCAGACAAAACGCCTCCAAGTCACTCTGTCACCCACCATTTGACTACCCTCCCCCCAACTCATCCCCCCCTCCCTCATATACCTCTCAACTCCATCCCTCCACCTCATCCTCGGTCTACCCCTCCCTCTCCCTCCCTCCACCTCACCTACATACACCCTCTTAGTCAGTCTTTCATTCTCCATTCTCTCCACATGTCCAAACCACCTCAGTGTGTTTCTCCTAATCTTCTCAACCACATCCACATTTACCCCACAACGTTCCTTGACTTCTTCATTCGTCAACCTGTCCCTCCATGTCACTCCACATGCTCCTCTTAAGTAACTCATTTCCACTGCTCTCACTCTTGACTTGTTCCCCTCTTGCAAGGTCCACGCCTCGCTTCCATATGTCAGGGTAGGGATCACAATACTATCATGCAGTGACTTCTTAACTTCCATACTCACCTCCCTATTTCTCATCACTGCTTTCAGTGTACCAACAACCTTCCTTCCCTGCTGTACCCTTTCACGTACTTCATCTCCCAAAGTTCCATCCTTACTCATCACACTACCCAAGTACTTGAATGCACTCACATTCTCCATATCCTCACCATCCAACCTCACTGCACACTCTGTGACTTCATTCCTCTCAAACACCATAACTTTACTTTTGTTTACATTAACTTTCAGCTTCCTCCTCCTACACACTGTCCCAAATTCATTCACCAAACCTTGCAACTCCCATTCATCTTCACTCAACAATACCGTATCATCAGCAAACAGCAACACCGGAAGCTTCCAAATCTCACCCTCATTCATTAGAGCCAGCCCCACATCCACTGCCCTACCTTGCACCTCCTTTACAACCCCATCCATATATATATTAAACAGCCATGGAGACATCACACACCCCTGTTTCAGTCCCAGCATCGTATTCTGCATCATATACCAATAAAGTTAATAAATTTTTCCTAATATAAACCCCGTCGTACCCCATTAACCTTCACTACGTAGCTGACGAATGAGGGAAAAATGGGAACAGGCAGGTGCTTTGTGGACGAGGCGACTAAACCCTCGAAAAAATAATTAAAATAAAATACAAAAAAAAAGATGAACTGCTGACCCTGTGACCTTTCCGACATGCCCTTCTTCCTGGTACGAAATACATAACCGGGACGCCACTGAAGGCTCCTGTTACAGTCTTTACTTCCATACACCATTCTCATCCCAGTGTACAGACCATCCATTTAGCCAAACTACAGCTTTTATTACACACAATTATTCACTCACAATAACACCTACAAAAATTTCCCTCTAAAAATACAAAACAATCACACTGCTAAGCGATCGCTAGCCAAACACGGGCAACTGGAGCATAAATCTGTACCATGAGATTTTAATTAACTGTATGCGTACTATATGGTGTGGAAGGATTTACCGTGCAATGATTTACATGGCATTATAAACACACACACACACACACACACACACACACACACACACACACACACACACACACTGAAAATTCCAACATTACACTCCATAAACAAGACCAGACAAGGAGACCAAAGCCAAACAGTAGACAGGAGGAGGAGGAAACATCAAAACCAACACAAATTCCAGAACCAAGAAATAATGACAATAACAATAGTAGTAGTAGTAGTAGTAATAGTAGTAGTAGTAGTAGTAGTAGTAGTAGTAATAGTAGTAGTAGTAGTAGTAGTAGTAGTAGTAATAGTAGTAGTATTATTATTATTATTATTATTATTGTTATTACTGCCTACTACTACTACTAGTATAAGTAGTAGTAGGCAGTAATAATAACAATAATAATAATAATAATAAAATAATACAAACACACAGCAAAAGAACAGACTAAAAATGCAATCCGAACGTGCCAAAGAAGTCGGTTCCACCCCCAAACACCCAAACACGTGTAGGCCAAGACCAAACACCAGGCACAGACCCGGAAGAAGGTAGGATCGTCCCGGAAGTCCCTGGTCTGAGCCGGAGTTGGAAAATCGCGTCACGGTGTGCATGACGAAGGAGCCGCCCACGTCAACAATGTATCAAAGTTGGAGATACACACACACACACACACACACACACACACACACACACACACACACACACACACACACACACACACACACACACACACACTTACAAGGTATCTACACAATTATGAATAACCTCAGTCACTTATGATAAAGAGACCAGGAGACGAGGCAGAAAATTGGCACAAATAAGTAAATAAATAAATAAATAAAATAAATATACACATTCAAGCAACAAACAGACACAGACAACAACAGATCTATGTCTTCTTTCTCGCTAAGTTTTTACCAGAATTTTTTCCTTTTACTTAAATTCTGTTGTCTTTCCTTCCTCCTTCCAATTACTTCCTTTTTCTTAATTCCTGATCTATTTCTTCTTTTTCCTTCAATATTTGGTCCATATCTTCACTTCCCTTTATTTCTGTAGTTCATTCCCTCGTTTTCCTTAACTCTTATTCAGTTCCCTCTTTTTCCTTTATTTCTTGCCCACTTCTTTTTTTTTTCCCCAATCTATGTTTTATTCTTCATTGCTGCATAATTCCTCTCATAAAATTTTCTGTTCAAAAACTCTGGCCAATTTTTTTACTTTCAATAATTCTAGCCCTTTCCTTTTCCTTCATTTCTAGCGTATTTCTTCCTTTCCCTTACTTTCTAGTTCAACGATTTTCCCTTGATGCCTGTTTCCACCTTTTTCCTTGATTTATTTCCATTCCGTCGTTTTCCTTAATTCTATTCCCTCTTCCTCTTTAATTCCTGACCCCATTTCCTTCTTAGTTTCTCAGTCTCACTTCCTCCTCCTCTAACCTTCATTCCTGATCCCTCTTTCCTCCGTTCCTTAATCTCTGATCCTGTTTCCTAAATTTCTTTTCTATTTCCTCCATTTATTTCCATTCCCTCGCCTTCCTTAATTCCATTCCCTTGTCTTTCATTACCGACCCCATTTCTTCCTTAATGTCTCAATCCAACTTTTTTCTCCTGTAACCTTCATTCCTTAACTTCCCTTTTTTTCGAGTCCCAAGCCCTTTTTAGCGTCCCCAAATTAAACTGTGGCCTCAAAAATGTGTTATTGCCGCTGTCTAAGAGGGCAGCGGTCGGCGGGGGAAGCTTGAGCCTCTTATGAACTCATAAAGGCCAGCTTAAATATATTTTTGACCGGGAACCACGAGTAGGAGTTGGTGGGAGGAGTGGGAGGGTATGGGGAGAGGGAGAGACTGGAGGAGAGAGGGGAGGAATGGGGGGATTGTAGGTGAGGGAGAGAAGAGAAGGAAGAAGAGTAGTACCGAGGATTGTTGGGGAGAGGGGGATGACAGGAGTGCAAGGGAGAGGTGGAGGAGGAGGATGGGGCAGTATGGGGGAGGGGGAGGATGTGAGCATGGGATAGGCGGAGAAAGAGAGAACTGGAGGAAGGGGAGAAACTGGAGGAAATAGGTGGCGGCAAAAGAAAAAAAAATAGAAAAGGGAGAATTTAAAGTACTGTACATTCACTATGGATCCGAACACACACACACACACACACACACACACACACACACACACACACACACACACACACACACACACACACACACACACACACACACACACACAAAACCACTAGACAGATGCGGGAACTTCAGGGCGTTAATATGGTGCATCACTAAAATCTCTAGTGTCCGGGAGTGAAGACCTCGTTAAAAAAAAATAAAAAAAATGTTAGTGAGTGACAGATGGACGAGGCCGCACCTAGAGATTCCCCCTCCTCTAAAAAAGAAAGGAGTTTGAGGGGGGGACTGTGATAATTCCCCGAGCCAGACCCCAACACCACCTCACCAAGGCCTGCCACACTGTTTATTATTCCCTCTCCAGCCTCATCTCAGCGCCACAATGGTATCGGGGGGAAGGAGGGAGGGAAGGGGGAAGAAAGAAGAATTGAGGGAAGGCGTGGAGGAAAGGAGGAGAAGAATTGAGGGAAGGGGTGCAGGAGGAAAGGAGGAGAACTGAAAGAAGAGGTGGAGGAATGGAAATGAATTATGGGAGCAGGTGAAAAGGAAGAGAGGATGAGAAAGGGAAGAAGGGATGGGCGGGGAAGGAACAGGGGGAAAGAGAGAGGAATGGAAAAGTGGAAAGAAAGAAGGAAAAGATGAGGTGTAAAGGAAGAGTGGATAAGCAAGGGAAGGAAGAAAGGGGTGAAGAAGGAAAAGAAGAAAGGGTTGGGGTTTTGAGAGAGAGAGAGAGAGAGAGAGAGAGAGAGGGGGGGGGGTCAACGACTGAGTACGTTTGACTCCTTCAGTGCGATGCAGTCATTTTTCTCATCTTTTTATCTATTTATATTTTTATTACTTCCTGTAATAATTTGGCTGCCACCAAACAAATTTCTTCAGCTCTGGGATTATCTTTCGTGGACAAGGTATTAATAAGAAAACCACCAAGAAACAGACAGACAGACAGACAGACACACACACACACACACACACACACACAAAGGAATTACTTCACCTGTAGATCATTTCCTGACGCTGAATAATTATCAAGTCTGTAATAAGAATAAAAATCGAAAGTGATGTAATCGTACTGAAGGGGCTAATGAGAAGGCACCTGAAGACAGAAAAAGAGAGACATACGTGACAGAAAAATGGACGCCGGTCAGAAGGGGATTATGCCTCACTTTTTGACACAATCCTTCTTTTTCGACGCTGAGCCTTTTCAATCCCCCCGTATGAACTCCGGGAATGTAAGTTAAAAGGAATGCATAGTCAAGTGTGGGTTTGGTACAACGTGTGCAAAAACAGGCGCTGGATTTACAAAGACTAAACACTAAAAAGAAAAAATCATTACCCAATCATCAACACAGAGGGTGTTTTTTATTTTGGCTTTTCGTTACGTACTAATTGTCCATAAACCAACTCTACCTGTGACTATCCAAGAACTCGTTTATATATGCATTTTAAACTCTTCTTTAATAAAAACACATTAATTATATATGTAATCCTGTTTAGATGAAGAAAACAACATTGGAAAGGATGCAAACCTATCTCAAATCAACCTGTCTACCTTCAGAAAGTGTTTTTGTGGAAAGCCTTCACCTTCACAATGTTAATCTCACTCACACACGCTCCGTTTTCTTTCCCGTGTCGTTGATGGGGTACTTATGAGTATCAGATGACGCACCGTGACGCCGGGGTTTTGCAGTGTGTGTGTGTGTGTGTGTGTGTGTGTGTGTGTGTGTGTGTGTGTGTGTGTGTGTGTGTGTGTGTGTGTGTGTGTGTGTGTGTGTGTGTGTTTCCAGTGTTCATCATTAGTTTCGCTCCCTGCTACGCCTTCCTCCCCCCTCACCTCCTGACGACAGCCGCGTGATGGGCCCTGTCCTACGCTACGCCACCACCGCAAAACGACGCGAATCCAAGTGACCGTCAAGAGAAAAATAAATAAATAAAAAGACACGATTTGAGAACTTGAAGGTAGATAATTCCCGAGAGTTATACCTTACATACGGATTCTCTCTCTCTCTCTCTCTCTCTCTCTCTCTCTCTCTCTCTCTCTCTCTCTCTCCAAATAACTCCCTGTCGCGATTGTACATTTTTTTTTTTAAAGATGAACAATTTCCTTACGATATTCTTCCTATATACACATGATTTAATTCAGCTGAGAGAGAGAGAGAGAGAGAGAGAGAGAGAGAGAGAGAGAATACGTTAAGAACACTGAAAAAATAAAACACTGGATGACATCAAGAAGGGCATACCTCACTCTTAAAACAAATAAAGCAACAATAGTAAAAAAAAAGAAAGAAAATAAAAGTTACAGTGAAAGAAGAAAGAAAAGAACAACAAAGAAAAGACTGTCAACACCATCAAGTACCATTCATAACCATCCCAAGACCCATACTTCACTATCATCATCATCATCATCATCATCATCACCACCATCATCATCATTAGCACCACCACCATCACCACGACCATAATCATCACTGTCATCACCTCCATCATTATTATCACCACCACCATCACCATCATCACTATCATCACCATCGCCATCACCATCATTATCATCATCATCATTATTATTACTATCACCAACATCGCCACCATCATTATCATCATCATTATTATCACTACCACCAACATCACCACCATCATTATATCACCACCACTGTCATCACCATCATCATCATCATCATCATCATCATCTCCCACTAACACAAGGGTTGGGATGAATACAGGAAATTTTCAGTTCTTCGTTTTTTTTTTTTTTTTATCATGGGTATTTTTCATCTCATTCTCTCCGTCTCTTTACTCGCGGGAGCATTATTTCCAAAACCCGAAGTGTATCGAAAACCAATAAGCTTTTTCTTGCTTTTTTTCTCTCTTTCTTTTTTTCTGTTCAGCTCATCTCTCTCCCTCTCCCTCTCTCTCCATTTTCTTTTTTCCTATGATCATATATTTTGCTAATCACTGGGACTCTCTCTCTCTCTCTCTCTCTCTCTCTCTCTCTCTCTCACGCCCATATCATTAACCACTCACCAGGGTCGTTAAACACAAAAGCCTACCCCACGTGGGATCAAGGCTCATTACCCTAATCACACTCCCCTTTCCTTTTTAACACACACCTTCTCTACATACATAATTTACCTGTCTACTTAACCTACCTGGCCTTCTATGGACGCATCTTCAAGTTACATCTTCCACCACATAAGGATTTTTTTTTAAGGATTCCAGGGGCTCGAAAGGTGAGTGGATGAGTGTGTGGCCCAGTTATTTAGGTGGACTTTTGCTAGTTCTCCTACTATATATATATATATTTTTTTTAATTTCTGGATCCCACGTCACTCAATCTCCCTGCATCTTCTCATATCTCCAAAATCATGGTCTCCTCCTCCTCCTCCTCCTCCACCTCTTCTTCTTCTTCTTCTCCTCCTCCTCCTAATTTGAACCTCTCCTTAACCTGCTCACCTAATCTCATCATTTTTTAGGCCCCTCGTAAGTCGCGCATCATCGCTTCCTCCCTCATAATTCCACGTCTTAGAGCTTCCTAAAGACTGCTTCTCTCTCTCTCTCTCTCTCTCTCTCCCTCTCTCTCTCTCTCTCTCTCTCTCTCTCTCTCTCTCTCTCTCTCTCTCTCTCTCACCCCTTCCACGTCCTGTCCCTCTCACTTCCTGCGTCCCTCTTCACTCCTCCCCATTCCCGTCTCCCTTCTTCCTCGACCCCCATCCCCTTACCTTCGTCCTTCCTTCAATCCCCCCTTCGTCTCCTGTCACTCTCCCTTGCTATCTCACCCTTTCTCTTGAGCTTCTGTATCCTTGGCTATCACTCTAAACTTTATTTTCTTTACTTTAGCTTTTTATCTTAATTCACGATATTTTTTCTTAACACTGACGTCACTGAAAATTTTAAATCTGCTTTTTAAATCCTAGTTTGTCATTTTTTCTCCTAGCTTTAGCAATATATCTTTAATCCTCTCTCTCTCTCTCTCTCTCTCTCTCTCTCTCTCTCTCTCTCTCTCTCTCTCTCTCTCATGCTTCACTTCTTCACCCCTCTCATTACTTCTCTGCCTCTCTTCTTCCTCCCGCCAACCCTGATCCAGTCTCCTCCCCTTACACTTTCCTCTGGTCCTTTCCCTCTATGCTACCTCTTCTTTATACCTTCCATAATTCTTCTATCTCTCCTCTCCCCCTCCAACCCCTCCTCATCACCCCTCCAGCCCCTCCTTCACGTCACCCCTCCATCTTCCATTCATCTTTCACCCTCTTACTACTCTTCCGTCCCAGGTCACCTTCCTTTTACCTTTGCCCTTCAGCTCCCCCCCTTCCTCTCTCTACCTCTCCACCTCTCTTTTCTGCTAGTGCCCCCCCTCCTTCCCTTCCTCTTCCCCTTCCCCCCATCAGCTTCCTTCCCCTCTCTCTCCATTTTTCCCCTCCCTCTTTCCCCTTCACTCCCCACCTACACATGCTATCTCCCAAGTTTTCTATATACTGTGTTTGTTCTCTCTCTCTCTCTCTCTCTCTCTCTCATTTTTCCTTCCTTGTTATTCTCCTCCCCTTATCCATACCATTCCCATCCTTCTTTCATTTCTTTCTTTCCTGTCTTTCTCACTTCCACTCCCCCTCCTTCATTTCTGTGTCCTTGCCTTCCTCTCCTCTCCCCTCAGTGGTCTCCATACCTCTCCCTGTCTCCCTATTTTGATCTTCCTCTTCCCTCTTCCCCTTTCCTCAGTGCCCTCCTTATCTTTCCCTCTCCTCTCTCCTCAGTGTCACCTGACGCCATCCACCCTAGGTCCCCCTCCTCTCTTTCTCTCTCTCTCTCTCTCTCTCTCCTTTAATACCCTTCTTTTTTTCCACCATCCCCTCTTTTTCTTCCCTCCTCAATGCCATTCTTACCCCTTCTTCCCTTTCCCCTCATTTCTTTCTTCCCCTCCAATCTCCCCTCTCCTCTCCTCTTCTCTCTCTCTATCCCTCCCTCCTCCCTGCCCCTCACCTCCCTTTATGGCAGGGTGCGGCCGTAAAGACAGGGTGCCACCAATCTGCCTCCTCATTACATACACTATCATCAGTGTCTACCCTACCTCTCCCTCTCACCACTTCCCAATCCCCTCCTTACCTCCGTCCTCTCCCCTCTCCCTTCATTACCTCCCCCCCTACTTCTTTCACGTCCCTCCCTTCTCCCTTTTACTCATTTCTTCCCTCCTTATTTCTCTTTCTCAGGTCGTCAGGGCCATCATTACCTCCCCCTGTCTTCTCCCTTTCCCCTTCGCAATATCGTTTCTCCCTTCCTCCCTCTCCCTCTCCTTCTCAATACCCCTTTCTGGCAGGGTGGTGGCAGGGAGGGAAAGAATGGGCAGCCACAATCTCCCTCCTCATTACGCACGCTACCATCAGTGCCTCCTTTGCTCCCGCTTCCCACTCTTCTCTCCCTGTTTCCTCTCTTTATTTCCTCCTCTTTCCCACTCTCTTTATTTCCCTCTTTTTCCCTGCCTTGTTCTGCTCTCTTTTATTCATTTACTAGCTCCATGCCTCTCTCTCTCCCATGTCACAGAACCCACAGTTGGCCAAACGTCGTGTAAACTGTGTCTATGTTCCTTCGTGTTTCTCTCTACACTGCTCTCTTGCTTCTCCCTCTCTCTCTCTCTCTCTCTCTCCTGCCTCTTCAACCTCTTCCTCTCCCTCTTCTGCCTCATCAACCTCTCCCTCTCCCTTTCCTGTATCTTCTCCCTCTTCCTCCCCCTCTCTTGTCTCTCCCTCCCAGTCCTTCTCCCTCTCCCGTCTCTTTCCCCAGTTCCTCTCCTTCTTTTGTCTCTTCCTTCCAGTCCTTCTCCCTCTCCTGTCTCTTCTCCCTCTTCCTCTCTTGTCTCTCCCTCCCAGTCCTTCTCCCTCTCCTGTCTCTTCTCGCTCTCCCTGCCTTCTCAATGCCCCTTTCTGGCAGGGGTGGGAGGGGGCAAAGACAGGGCCGCCACCAATCTGCCTGCTCATTACACACACTACCCGCCGTGTCATCGCACAAATTGACAGTTTTTGTTGGGGATCTTGTGACAGCGGAGGCGAAATGGCATGCCGGGAAGGAGGCAACGAGTAGGAAGAGATGGAGAAGGAGGACGAGGAAAAAGAGAAGGAAAGCTGGAGGAAAAGATGCAGAAGGAGGAGGAGGAAAAAGAAAAAGGAAATTAGAGGAAAAGATAGAGAAGGAGGAGGAGGAGAAAGGAAGCTGGAGGAAAAGATGCAGAAGGAGGAGGAAAAGATAGAGAAGGAGGAGGAGGAGGAAAAGATGGAGAAGGAGGAGGAGGAAAAGGAGGAAGGATGCTGAAGAAAAAGATGCAGATGGAGGAGGAAAAGATGGAGAACAAGGAGGAGGAAAAAGAGGTGAGTCGAAGGAAGCTGTTGAGGAGGAGGAGTAGGAGGAGGGGGGGGGAGGAAAACAGAGGCTGGAGGAGAAGGAGAAGATGAGGAGCGAGGAGGAGAAAAATGAGCGGGGAAGTAGAAGGAAAGCATTAAGGATGTGGAGAAAAAGTTTAAGAGCGAAGGAAGGAGGAGGAAAAGTAGAGAAGAACGAGGACGACATTAAGGTGGGGGAGGAAAAAATTAAGAATGAGGGAAAGAAGAGGAGGAAAGGTTAGGAGATGGAAACATTAAGAAGGAAGGGAGAGGGAGGAAACATTAGGGTGACAAACATGTAGAAGAAGGAGAGGAGAAACGAAGGAAGGGAGAGGAAGGAGAGAAGTACAAGGAGAGAGGAAAACAAAATAGAAAAAAAATGAAGTAGGAGGGAAAGAAACGGAAAAGGAGGTGAAAGGAAAAAATGGAGGGGGGGAAGAGCGAAGGAGGAGGAATGGCAGCGGAGGAGGAAAATGAGAAGTGAAGGAATGGGGGGGAATAAGGGGACAGAGATGACTGAGGACAAAGGGAGAGGAAAAAAGCGGAAACGTTTGGGACAGAGAAGCTGAGTGATGCAAGACAGAGTGGAAAGGAAGGAAGAAACTGGAGAAAGATGAACGCTGGAAAGAAGATGGAGAGAATTGAAGAGGGCCTGAGGCAGTGAAGCAGAATGAAGTGAGGACAGTAAAGGGAGGAAGAGGAGGAGGAAAGATAGGTGCTTGTGGAAAAATGGAGAGAAGAGGCTAGGGTACAGGGATAAGAAGAGAGCCGAGAAATGGAATGAATAACAGTAAGAAGGACGAGGAAATGGAGGGGAAAAAAAAAGGAAGAAATGGATGCTTAGTGGGAAGTGGAACAGATGAAAGTGGGTAGATAAGAGAAGGAGTGGGCATAGAACTGGTGGCGGAGGGAAGGAAATGAGTGACAGATATGGGAGGGAGATGAGTGACAGAAGTGAATGAAAGGAGGAAAAGGAGCTGGACGTTTGAGGGGAAGCTGAAGGAAAAGAAAAGGGAAAGGTCTTGGGCTGCGATGAGAAAAGAGGAGGTATGGAACTGGGATATGAGGGAAGGAGTGGAGTGACAGTGAAAGAAAGAGAGAGGAAACGATGAGAGAAAAGGAAACAGGCGAGGGAGAAACGAATGGAAAGGGAGGAACATGTGAGGTGTGTGTGGGAAGAAATGCAATAAAGAATGGGGGGGGGAGAAATCAACTGGAGAGATATGCAATAAAAAAAAAAAAAAAAAGAAGAAAAAAGAAAAGAAAAAGAAAGGAAAAGTATAAAGTTCGAGAACAGGAAGTAGCGGACGAAGAATGAGAAGCGACGGCAGAAATACAACACAAAACGAAGATATACAGGACAGAGAGATGTGTAAACACCACAATTACAACTACCAATAACGTCATAACTACCACACTAACTATCACCTATTACCTCTAGCATAACCACCACAATCAATCGCTGTCACAACTACCACTACCACCATCGCCCATTACGGCTTCTATCATAGCTACCACCATCCCCCATTAAACCTACCATTAATATCACAACTACCACTAAAACTAACACCGTAAACACACCCACCATCTCTGGATCACATCAAGAGGTCTATATAAGGTCCAACCAACACTCATTCTCCCTCCAGTTCCTCCCTTCCCCCCTGTCATTTTCTTTTCCTTCAAATCCCCCTCTCTCCTCTCCCATACTTCAAAACTCCCCTCCCCTCCCCTGCCTATTACTTCCTACACACCCATCCCTCTCTATACTCTTCTTCTCTCCCCCTCCAAGCTTCCTTCTTCCCCTCCAACGCCCCCTCTACTCCTCCCCAGTTCTTTTCCTCCAACCTGCTCCCCTCCAAGTACCTTTCTCCCTCTCCCCAACCCTCTTTCCTTCCCCCCAAAGCCCCTCTACCCTACTCTCTTCCCTTCCAAACACCACTCCCCTCCTACAACCTTCACCTCCCCCTCCCCAAGCCTCTCTCTTACTCTCCCTGTCTGTCTCTCTTTACCTCCCCTTCTAACCCTCTCTCTCTCCCCTCTCTCACTATTCCTCACCCCCCCCCCAGCCACCCTCCCCCTGTGATTTTAGGAAGCGGTAAGTGTAACCTGAAGGTTTGGATGATGGTGGTGGTTTTGCTAGGTGTTTTTACAGTCACCTACCCTCGTACACTCACGCAAACACACACACACACACACACACACACACACACACATACACACACACACACACACACACACACACACACACACACACACACACACACACACACACACACCAATTCTTCTAACACAAACACACATTACTTCCTCTCTCTCTCTCTCTCTCTCTTACCACCAACAGCAAAACACCAACACAGAATCCCCCATTACAGCAGTCAAGTGTGCGGAACGGCCCATTTTCCGACCAACATAATCACCGTTTCTTCATCACCCACACTTAGGGCTTCTTTGTCACCCTACTCGTCAAATTTACTCATAAGGAGGTGATAGTCCGTCTTTATTTCATGCCTCCTTTATTACTGATATCGGTACTTCTGATGACTGCGGTTATTTTTTTGCAATAGAGATTTTTTTTATTTCTACTATCGACACCTGACTTTATTTTATGCCTTTTGTGTTATCATCATTACTTTTATAATTTTGGCTGTCTTTCCACGTTACTTACTTTATTACTCTCACTGCTAAAACCCACTAATCAAATCCACTAGTAAAGGGCCAACCATGTCTTCACTTAACGTCTCCTTTGTTATTAACGTTTCCCATACTACTAACGTCTCCTTCACTATTAACGTCCCCTTTATTATTAGCTCGGCAGTCCATTATTCCCACCCAACAACACTGCACTGTTTCACAAGGCAAGTACCAATATTGCTTCTCCGTCTGTGTGTTTCCTTCTGCGATATGCCGGGCACGATATGTTATCACGCGATTAAATAATTGGTTATCGGTTCCCATTACCCGCTGCCAAGACAACCGATAAAGCTCCAGCAACGAATGAACCGATTTCCGATCCACTGTGTTAAGGTATAATACTTTCTGATGAGTGGATCTGAGTGCGTCTCTTATAAATACACTTTTTTCTCTCCCATTTAAAGAAGGGTGCATTTAACACACCTCAGTTCAGTCACCGAAGCCCCACTCAGTAATCCCGTCGGTTGAGGAAGCTCCCTAACACCTTTTCCTAGGCGATTTATCTTGTTTATTACACCTTACTGTTCTATACCGCGTCACCTAAATCCTTTCAATATCGCCATACTCTACATAAATAACGTACAAAAAACTGTCCACCAGCCATATCGGAAAATAAATCGCTAAGGAAGAGATGTTAGGGAACTTCCTTACCCAACACGAATACAAGCCGGAATATAGGTATTATTAACAACTTTCCTTTCATATTTTATTTAAACAATATTCACAACAGAACAAATGAAAAGGTTAGGTTAGGTTATCTTTAGCTCCTCGTTGTGAAGGGGTAAATTAAAGAGACAGCAGCAGAAGTAACAGCAGCGACACAACGACACATAAGCGGAAAGGAAAAGGGTTAAAGTTGTCTGCTGGCACCAAGAATAAAGCATAAATAAAGTACAAAAGACGTCATCGCAGCGAGGGGGTAGGGCAACAGAGCACAACGGAGCACAAGCGGTAAGGAAACAGCCATCAGACCCCCCGACCTTCACCTTTAGTTGGGTTATGGAGGGTAGGTGTGGACAAGATGGGGTGGGGAGGGGGCTGGAGGGGAGAGGGAAGGGGGGCTATGAACGAGGAGGAAGCTGGGGGGAGCTGGAAAGGAGGGGGAGGTTGGGAGAAAGAGGGAGCAAGGAAGGAGGGAGAGGAAGAGAAATGGGGGCTATGAAGGAGGGTGGCTAGGGAAGGAAGGGAAGGGAGAGAGAGAGTGAGGCTGGAAACGAGTGAGAGAGGCAGGGAAAGAGGGACCTAAGAGCGAGAATGGAAGCTGGAACGCTGTGGAAGAAAGGGACTGGGAAACGAGAGCTATGAAGAAGTGGTGAAGGTTGCGACAGAAGGAGCTATGTAGAGAGAGAAGGCTGGGAAGGAAGAAAAGTATGGAGGGAGGAGAGGGGCAGGAGGAGGACGAGGTTAGACAGGAGAGAGAGAAAAAAAGTAAGGAAAAGGGGTAGCTATGAAGGAAAGAGACACAGGGAAGAAAAGTATGAAGGAGGGGAAACTAGAGAAAGGGGGATGTTGGGGAGGAGAAGGTTGAAGGAAAGAGTAGGCTGGGGTACTGATGGAAGCAGGGACTAGGGAAGGGGGGGAAGGGGAGAACTGGGGGGAATGAGAGGGGGAAGGGGAATGAAAGGGAAAAGGGGGGAATAGAAGGGGAAAGGGAAAACTGGAGGGGGAAGCAGGGAACTGAAGGGGGAAGGGGGATTTGAAGGGGGAATGGAGAACTGGAGGGAGAAGGGGGGAATTGGAAGGGGAAGGGGAGACTAAGGAAGAAGGTGGAGGCTGGGGACGGCGAAGATAGGAAGGAGGAGGAAGCACGGGAAGGAGATGCTATGGAAAAAAATGGACACGAAGAGAGGCGGGGGAAGAGAAGGAAGAACGGGAAGGAGGAAGCGATGAAGAGGGAAGATGGAGAAGAAAGGCAGGGAAGCGGGAGAGATGAAGGGGAAACAAGGAAAGTGAAAAAGCTACGAAGAAGGGAGGAGATGGAGAGGTGGTGAGGTTGGGGAGGCTGGAGCCAAAGAGTGAGAGAAAGAGATAACATGGCGACTTTGAGGATGCCGAGAGAGAGAGAAACCAAAGAAAGAAAGGTAAGTACTTGATACGAAGGGGAATGAGCAGGTATGAAAAAAGTGAACAGGGGAAGGAAGGAAGTGACAGGGTGTGGGGAGAAAATGCAGAAGGAAAAATGAAAGAAGAGATATGAAAACAAAAGGAAAAAATAGAAGAAGCAAAAGTGGAAGGAAAAAGGCTGAAAGGAAGAAAAGAAATGGAGGCAAGAGAAATGAAAAAGGCTTGTGTCAGTAAGAAGGTGCTGTAGACCTGGATGAGGAAAAGGGAAAAGTGTGTAGCAGTAATGGGGAAAAAAAGAGGGAAAACGAGGACAAGGAGAAGGGAGGGAGACAGGAGGAGGAGGTATGGAAATGGAGAAGGGAGGGAAGAAACGGGGAGATGTGGAGAGGCAGAAGGGAGGAGGAACAGGAAGGAAAGAGGGTGAGGTTTATGAGGGGAGGAAAAGGGGACGGCAGGCTGGACTGGAACGACACACACACACACACACACACACACACACACACACACACACACACACACACACACACACACACACAAGAGAGGTGAAGAGAGGAGAAGAGATGCCTAGAGTTATGGAAATGATGTGTGTGTGGAAAGGGGGGGGTATAAATGGAGATGCTGGGGGGGAAAGGTAAGTGCAGGAGGAAGTAGGGGGAAGCTAAATGGAATGGGAAGAGAAATGGGACAAGATGGCCGTGAAAGAGGGGGGCAGAAGAGGGGAAAACAGGGGGTAAAGGAGGGGGAAAGAGTAGGCAGAGGAAGAGGAGAGAAGGGGACAGAGGAAGAGGAAAGAGGGGACAGAGGGAAGGGAAAGTGAAGGCAAAGGAGAGGGTAAAGAGGAAGATCATGAAGGGAAAGGATGGGTGTATATGGAGAAAGGGAAGAATGCTGATGAAATAGGAAAGGAAAGTGGGAAAGACGAAAAGGAAGTGGAGGGTAGGGAAGCGAGCAAAAAAGAAAATGAAAGACAGAAGAAACGAGCAGAATGGTAACATATAGGTTTCCACGAGAAAGGTAGGAATGGTAAAGAGATCGGAATGGAAGATAAGAAAAGGGACTCAAAAAAATAAAGCAAACTGGGGGACAGGCAGACAGGGAAGTGAGAAGGCACTGGGGATATGGACAGGCAAGCAAGCAGGAGGTGGAAGTGACAATAACAGAATAAAAAGCAGATTCAATAGCCACTACGAACGGCCCTTCTTGAGATTAAACTGAGGAGGTTATCGTATACACAGAGTTAACTAAAGCTGGTGGTGAATAAGCGAGGCAGGAGACAGGTAAGTGAGGCAGAGAGGCAGCGAGGCATGGACGGAAGTGGGGCAGGCAGGCATGGGGTAGGGGTGACAATAACACGGCAATATGGAGGGTCATTGGCCACTAAGAGAGCTCCTTCCTTTACTATATAAAATTGTATAGAGGGAGCAAGCGTGAAATAAATTGAATATACTGTATAGTGGGAGGTTATGGTACAGAGAGTGAGGTTGGAAAATGGGGTATGTAGGTAGGCAGGAAAGAAACGAGGTAGGGAGGGAGGGAGGGAGGTAAGTAGCAAGCCAGTAGATAGGCAAGTAGTGAGGCAGGCAGGAAGGTAAGCTGACAGGAAAATAGGCACGTAGGTAGGTAAGGCAGTGAGGCAAGAACGGGGTGTAGGGTGGCCGATAACAGAGCAATGTAGATAAATAGGTAAGCACTCAAGAAGATAGGTAGGCAGAAAGATACGTAGGCTGGTAGGAAAGTAGACAGGCAAGAAGGTAGGTAGGCAGGTAAGTAAGGTGGCAGGGAGGTAGGTAAGCAGTGAGGCAGAAACAGGGTGTAGGGTGGACAATAACAGAACAATATGCGGGGTCAGCGGCCACCACCACCACCTGACACCCACACCAGGCGACTGTGTGTGTGTGTGTGTGTGTGTGTGTGTGTGTGTGTGTGTGTGTGTGTGTGTGTGTGTGTGTGTGTGTGTGTGTGTGTGTGTGTTCGTGCTTGTTTGTATGTGTGTTTTTTTTTTTGTCAGTGTTTGTAGCAGCCGTGGCTCAGTGGGTTAGAGCGGTCCGCTCTGACCGAAGGGTCGGAGGATCGAATCCACCCAAGGGTCATTGGTAGACATCAGGAAGGGCATCCGGTCATAAAATGCTACACGCTCCAAACCAAAGTCCTCTACCCAGGGGCAACGCCTTAGCCCTTATCCAAAAAAGGGGTACCAGGCGTAAAAAACTCACTTTTTTGTATTCATGCTTCTGTGCGTTTGGACTTATGTGCTTGACTTGTTTCCGTCTCAGTGTTTGCGTTTCAGTTTGTCTGTTTGTTTGTCTGTCTGCCTGTCCCTACACAAACTAAAACACGCACATACAGGTATACATTAAAATTCATGGGCAGTTCATATTAAAAACACACATGCACTTCGCAAAACATATGCCACTCATAAGCGCACGCATGTTATTACACACTCGCACACACAACACGTACAGCACATATATTTAAAACACAAGCGCTTTAATGTCTCCACGCGCTCACGCACACACGTACAGTACACGGGTGGAAACATCAACACACACACACACACACACACACACACACACAGCGGCACTCGACTTGTACATAAAATTCACCTCACATGCGAAATAACCTCAAAATAGTAAACAATAATTTTTTCATATTAACTTGACTTAAAACTGATGTCTCCTCATCTTGCATTCTGGGCTGTAGCTACATTATGATAGTCACAAAGAAGTGCTAGGGAAAGAATACAGAGCCGTAATTTTTCCCTGATTCTCCCACTGAGTTACATGAAATAAGCAGCAATGGACGATAATCTGAGCCAAGTTAAGGTGAAGGAACTATATTCATTGACAGATGCTGATAAATCCTTTCAGTTTTCTTCCTAATCTTCGTACACTACATGATTTTATTCAGCTTAAGGTGGAACTCTCGTGCTGAAGAGGTTAATTACAATCTCCATTCACCTTCGCTAGAATTTGCACAAGTCAACTCTCACGGCCACAAGGTAATGAAAGAGGTGCATAATTTTGTGAAGTTCGGTTGACCGCCAGCTATTAGAGATCTGACGAGAAAGAGGAATGAAATGCAAAGAAAGAAGATGTGGAATGCATGTATATAAATTACGGTTATAATGATGAAAACCAGAAGACTGAGAATTTAGATGATTTTGACATTAGTGCTGAGAGAGAGAGAGAGAGAGAGAGAGAGAGAGACAGACAGACAGACAGAGACAGAGTTTTAAATTAACGACAAAATGCACCTGAGACGAGGACAAACCACCTACTCGAGGCTGAGTTCCTTTCACGCCAGCGCCCTTCATCTTTGACTCAGGACATCAATACTTTAACATGACAAACACGGTCAGTAGATACCAACATACAATAAACAAAGAAGGATGTAAATTAATAAAAAAATAAAAATACACGAAGGTTCCGGGTCAGGCCTGAAACGTCCGAAATATCAGGATAGGTAATTCAGGAACAACCCAGCAGGGAACAAGGAACAGAGGCAGGGGCAAGAGAGGGAAGGATGGCTGCGAAATTATGGAGGCGGGGTGAGGTGTAGGTGAGAGGAACAAGAACACAAACACAAGACAATTAAGAGACGAGCCGGATTTGGGAGGAGAAACAGTCAGGCTAAGAAATAAAAGATGATGAGAGGGTTGTACAGAAGAACAAAAGACAAAAGAAACGACTGTATTATGGAGTGAGATGAAAAGAGAAAATATATCTATACATCTATCTGTCCACTGTACGTATCTATGTCTGTGTCTTTAACTACATAAATACACATGACTACACGGACGCGGCCAGTCAGACAGACAGACACATAGACACAGAGATGATGAGGACGCAGAGTGTGAGATAAAAGTTCAGTAAAGGTCAACAGGAGTAGACAGACAGATAGGCAGACTGACTGAGAGACTGATAGATAGACAGACAGATAGATAAAGATATTAATAAATGGATGAGAAAGGAAGTGAGAGAGAATATCGAAACAGAGATGAAAAGGATCTAGGAGACAAAGAGGGGAGGGGAGGGGAGGGGAGGGGAGAGGGCCAGAAGACAAGCAGTGGTGAGAGGGGCTGAGGGAGAGGGGGGGTGAGGGGTAGGGATGTCAAGAGCGGGGAAGATGCCGCGGTCAGGGAAATGCTAACCAATATTGATCAAGCCGCCCCGGGGACAAGTTTCTCTCTCTCTCTCTGCCTTTCCCTCCCACCCTCCCTCCCTCCCTCCTGCACCGTCGGGGGGAAAAGAACACGCGCCCAGTCTGTACCTACACAACACCTCTGTCCCGAACACTGTCATCAGCATCACCGTTTCATTGAAGCTGTTCTGAAACCAAGTACAGTATATCCTTCCATTTAATTTGCTGTAACAGTGATGTGTACGTGAATTGTATATTTGTATGTACTTTTACATTCCTTCCCCCTCTACGGCAGCATATGATTTTAATGTTGCTGACACGATCACTTTCTTCAATCTGCAACAAGGGTAGCCACAATCACTTTCCCACATCCTCACCACACGGGTAGTCAATAGCATGCGAGATCCTTAAGTGCCGTCTCCTCACTCAAGGCCTGGAGTCCGTCTTACACCCGAGGATTTTAATAAGCTGAAGAAGAACCCCGGCATCCCTGTTTACCGTGTCCACAGCAGCCACAAAAGTGAGTATTTAGTGCATGACCGAACGTCTATAAAGAATGAACAATATATGAACATCCTACTGAGTCTGCTTCCACTATTAGCATTCACACACACACACACACACACACACACACACACACACACACACACACACACACACACACACACACAGATTGTGCTTCCATTAATTCAACTTTCTATGCCACGGACAACCTTTGCAATCGGTAGGTGCTTAAGAATCACGAAAAAAAAAAATCCTTTAATTCCCTAAAACAAAACAGAGGGAAAAAAAGACAATATATCATTCCGTACAGTCCCAGTCAAAAATCTTGGTGTTTCAGGGTTCCAAACTTATGAAGATACATTCCAACCTAATACAATCCTGTTCTGCGCCTCCCCAAACTTATCACCCCACACTTATCAATCTCCCCACAATATGATAATGCGGCGCCCACACACACCATCGATCTCCCCATAACACTGTACCGCGCTCCTATATACACTGCGCTTCTAACATACTGTACTGCGCTTCCAAGCACAGCACTGTACTCCTCGCAATACTGTACCGCGCCCCCATTCACTGTCCAACTGTACCCCCTCCGCCTACAAAAGAGCAAGAGACGATGTACTCTGTAGGGGAGTGTTATCGTGAAGTAGGGGAGAGAGATGAAGACAGGGAGGGAAGGAGGGAAATGGGGAGGGAGCGATAGAGGAGGAGAGACTGGGGGAGGGAGAGAAGGATAGAAGGAGGAAGGGAGGGCGTAAGTTATCGTGAAGTAGGGAGCGAGGGAAAGGATGCGAGAAAGGGAGGGAGGGAAAGAAAGGGAGACAGGGAGGGAGGGAAAGAATGGGAGAGGGGGAGGGAGACAGGGAAGGAGCGAGAGATGGAGGGAGGGAGAGATGGAGAGATGGAGGAGAGAGGGAGTGAGAGGTGTGAGTGTCGCGCCCTGTTATCGCACTTCACGAACTCTGGCTATCGCAACACGGCAGGAGGAGATATCGATCGCACTTAAAGGGGTGAAGTGAAAATGCCACCACAACCACCACACTGAACCACTCAGGAGCAGGTGTAGTTGTGGGGTGAAGTGAAAATGCCACCACAACTACCACACCGAACCACTCAGGCGCAGGTGTGGTTGTAGGGTGAAGTGAAAATGCCACCACAACTACCACACCGAACCACTCAGGCGCAGGTGTGGTTGTGGGGTGAAGTGAAAATGCCACCACAACCACCACAACGAACCACTCAGGCGCAGGTGTGGTTGTGGGGTGAAGTGAAAATGCCACCACAACCACCACAACGAACCACTCAGGCGCAGGTGTGGTTGTCGTGTTAATGTGGTTGCGAAGTAAACTAATAAACACTACAAGAGTTATAATTCCTAGTAGTACAGAAAGAAATCAATCGTAATTTGACAGAGATAGGCGTGTTGTCCATGATAAAGACGGTGTTGTTGTTTTGTTTATAGTCATGTATTATATCTTGAATAAATAACTGTAAAAAAAAATCAACATTTCTCAGTCTTTAACAGCTGTTCAAAAAAAATCAATATATAATGGAAACAAGCCAGAAAAACGTTTAAGTTACTGGCCACAAAATCAACAATGGAGTAACTTACAATAAACTGGTATATTTTCTCAAGGACTTTTCTCGCCGTGATGGTCAGTCTTATAACAAGAATATCATAATTTTTTATGCAAAGTAAAGAAATTAACAATATTATTAAGACGATCACGACAGTATGGAAAGACAACAGAAACAACAGAAAGGGGTTTGCTGTCCATGATTTGTTAATGACGGTGGAGTTATTTACATATTACATTTCGAAAAACAAGGGTCAAAATTCCACATTACACCTCGATATTCTCATTTGCAGTGGTTGTATGAATTTCCAGTATCGACGCAGTTTGCCTCAGTAACATACGTGAAGAAAAAATGTGTAATATGAAAAACTATTCGCTTAGGTAGAGGTGCCACAAAGGATACGGCACTAAGGGTGGCATAGTAATGGCTTTTGGTGAGTTCGTAACATCTTTTCCTTATAGATTCTTTTTGCACACTGCACCTCAATATCCTCCTGTGCGTTACTGAAGCAGTGTTAATATTAAAGCGACTGAGTTGAAACAAAAAATATTAAAAAAAAAAAAAAATGATAGCCACGAAAGAAGTACCTCGGACCCCTCCACAGTACCCAGAAAACGGCACTAAGATACTACAATACGTAGTAGTAGTTAAAATAAGTAGCAAAAGGAAAGGTGTTCCGACGCCTCCTGTGGCACCTGGAACACGGCGCTGCGGCTGACCCAAGACTTTTCACCTTGGCACAATGGCAATGGTGTAGTATCGCAAGCGGCACGAGGAGATATCGATCCTACTTAAAGGGGTGAAGTTATTATAGCAGGGGGACTACGAGGGTGAGCGTGGGAGTGGGCGTGGGGGTGGGGCGGGGGTCGCAGAAGTGTTATTGTTTGTGTCTGTCTCCCTGTGAAGGCATTAGCATACCGTGCCGAGGACGTGCTGAGGAGGAGGAACAGGGAGAAGGATAGGGTGGGTTGTGTCTCTCGTCTGTAAGTCTCGTGGTTCAATATTAGATAAATGCACATATTACAGCTGTGTTCACGGTGGGGAAGTAACTGATGCATATTCACAAAAAGAACAATTTAAAACTACGAGGAGGAGAAGGAGGGGACCGATCGATATCTCTCGTCTACAAACGTTCGCGTTCAGTATTGGATAATTCAAACTAAAATTGTGTTCTCGATGGGGACATAATTGCCGCTCAGTATAAAACTTCAACTGGTACGGAGGAGGGGGATGAGCAGTAAAAGGTTCCATCTCTCGTCTACAATCGACACAATTCAACGTGAATTATAGGAACATACGAGTATTAATATAATGACTGCTGTGGGAATATAGCAATCGAATATTCACAATTAACACAATATCAATAAGTAGGAAGGAAGAGGGAGGGTGGGATGGGCTGTGTCCTCTGCCTAGGAGCGTTATACCTCATTAACGGATGAATTAAAGGCACATCCTTAAATGATGGCCACTGTGAGCATGTAAATAAACTACTGATACCGACAATAAACACAAAACTGCTGTAAAATGACAATGAACACAATTTCCTTATGTAAAAAGAGGGGAGATTGGGTGGGAGGGAAGTTGGAAAAAACAAACATCCACCTTTACAGTCCATTTTGCCAGATAGTTCTAATCAGTCCCTCTACTTATATTCAAATCTGTACTTGAGGTCATAGGTAGGAGGAATTATACAAGTGAACAAACCCAGTATCACTTCGCCATGAAAATAATCCTTCATCCTTGTAGTCCATCTTTCTAGCTAATTTTAATCAACACCCTTATTCATATTCAATGCTAATTCAGTTCATGGTACCTAGATATACTTTACTGGAGGTCATAGGTACGAGGAATGATATAAGGAAGTAAAGTGTAATATATTTTTAACGTGAAAATAATCCATCCCAGTGCAGGTCATCATTCCAGCTAGTCTTAATATATCATTCTACCCATAAGCAATGTCTGTTCAGGTCGAGCTATAGTTTTTTTCACCTTAATTTTTTTTCATCATTCCCTGTATATTATGCCCACTGCCTCGTCTTACTATTATTATGATTATTATTATTATGTTACGGCTATAATTATTACTCCTCCGCCTCATCCCTCGTGAACTCCCATCTTTTGACTGAAGTCAAGCACTCGTCCACCTCACGCTACCAGCGCTCCATCTGTTGACTGGATTTGATACTACTAGTTTCCCAACATGTCACCTGACTTTCCCTCCCTTTTTCTGTGTGAAGCGAGGTTGCCTGATTATCTGGTTTCCCGCGCAAGTTCAGTTCACACTCATCCTCTGCCCTGGGAATATCTTAGTGAACCACTCCTGACCTTTACCTGGAAGCCTGTGTTATAGGGAACCCATCTTCAACGCCTTCTTTTGCTGTAAACCATGAGTATCAGTTTTCTCCTTGCATTAGTTCATTAATCTTCTGATGGTGAATGGCTTTAGGTATTTATATTGTTTTTTTCTTAGGTTTAGTTAGGTTTAGGGTTGTAATTATTGTATGTTTAGTTTGTTAAATTAAATGAATAATCAACCAAATCATTATCAATCTACCCTGTAGTTTGTCTAGTTGCATAGTGTTCATGATCCTTCTCTTTTCTTATTGCTTTCCATGGGTCTTCATAGGGTAGATACAGTTAAATACTCCCCATGGATCGTAATAAATGGCGACCGTGACAGGACCTATTTCAGCTAGACAGACATTTACAGTAATGGTGTTTTGAGGGGTTGCTGTTGCTTGTTCCCATAGATTTTAAATTTTCCTTGATGTATTTAGCATTTTGGTATTAGTGTGAAACTTGTTTCCATTCGATTTAAAATCCTTGATGCAATAAACATTTTGGTATTTGTGTGAACTTGTCAGCACATAGGTTTATAGGTTCAGGAGTCTTCATAGAACTTATCTTTCATTTTTAACGAAATACAGGGTCGTTATAAGTTCTATCAAATGTGGGGAATATATCCGGATCGTTTATAATGCCGTATCCCACGCTCCAGTGAGGTCTACATCTGCTAGTTGCGATAGGGCAAGTGGCTAGTTTGATACACTCACTCTTCCAAGTCCCAGATTATTCAAGAATCAAAGTTGTTTTGTCTTATCCTATAATCAGGGGTAATCCGGATCATGCTAAAAGCCGTCATCCTCTGCTCTTAATCATAGACAACGACTTTCGTAAGTTAATATTTTGGTCAAGGCTCTGGAAGTTTCCAGGACTTCAAAGAGTTTTCTTCCTGTAATCTGTGTCTAAAATATAACTTACCATAATTTTCTCATACATTTTAATCATGTTTGACCTTCAAAAATTTGTTGAAAATCCTAGCCATGAGCAATTAAAAGACTTAAAGAAAGATGAGTGGAAAAGCATTGCTACCTACTTCCAAATAGAAATTGAATCTCGTATGACAAAAGAGGTCTTAAAAAACACAATTATAGAGTCTTTAGTTCAAAGGGAAGTCCTGGGGACAGAGGCTATTGATGTTTTGACTCCTATGAGTTATTCCTTTCCTACTAGGGTTGATAATCCTTATTCAACTCATATTAAACAAGGACACAGTGACCCAGTGGAGATGGAAAGATTAAGATTAGAATATCAGCTTAAGACAGAACAATTAGCTCAAGAAGAAAGAATGAGAACAGAACAATTAGCTCAAGAAGAGAGAATGAGAACAGAACAATTAGCTCAAGAAGAGAGAGTAAAAATGAAAGAATTACAAATAAGAGAAGCTCAAGAAGAAAGAATGAGAACAGAACAATTAGCTCAAGAAGAGAGAATGAGAACAGAACAATTAGCTCAAGAAGAGAGAGTAAAAATGAAAGAATTACAAATAAGAGAGCTTGAAGCAAATGCAAATTCAAACCTTAGGGAAAAGGAAATTGAATTGAGAGAGAAATTAACTGCGTTTAAACCACACAAGGAAGCTGCTTTATTGCCTCAGTTTGATGAGAATGATGTGGATGGATTTTTAAAACACATTTGAGCACATTGCCAAGAAAAATGAGTGGCCTGAACAACACTGGATATCAGTCTTGGTCCCAAAGCTGATCGGAAAAGCTCAGAGAGTTTATAATAGTTTTGATGATAAAAATGATTATAATGGTTTAAAGACTAGTATTCTTCGTGCATATTCAATTTCTCCTGATGGATATCGACAGAAGTTCAGAAAACATGTAAAATCAATTTCTCATACTTATGTGGAGTTTGCAAATGATAAATTAAGACAGTTTAAGAAATGGCTTGAAACAACTAACACCTCAACATTTTCAGACCTGGTTAATCTCATGGTTTTGGAAGAGTGGAAGAGTAAGTTGCCATTCACCATCCTGAAGCATGTGGAGGAGCAAGGACAGAAGGATCTCATGAAAGCAGCGGAGTTGGCTGACGCCTATGATTTATTGATGGGATCTCTAAATAACAGGAGTGGTTCCATCTCAGGTGTTAAGTACTCCTCTGGTGTAAGCTCCGGTATGGTGGGTGGTAAGCAGAGCTCTTCACACTTGATGCCTTGGACTCAAAATATCTCCAATATATCCTGTAGTTATTGCAAAAAGCCAGGTCATTCTATCCAGTCCTGCAAACACCCTAATTGTAAAACTTCAAAAAACATGTTTAACCCCAAAGAAAAATCTCCTCATGAAATTGAAAAGCCAGTAGTGACTTATGATTCAAATAAGCCTCATCAGAATTCCTTCCTTCCTTTTATGTTTCAGGGTACAGTCTCACTGAATAAAGATGATGAGTCATATCCCATTACTATCTTGAGAGATACTGGAGCATCTCAATCAATTTTGGTCAGAAATGCTATTCCTTGTGTATCTAGTGCCTTCACTGGGGAGAAGGTGATTTTGTCTGACCTTTCATCTAATCCCTCCTATCCCTTAGCTGAAGTTTATCTCCAGTGTGACCTTTTATCTGGAAATGTTAAAGTAGCTGTCAGAGAAGACCCTTTGCCAGTCAAGGGATCTCATCTGCTATTGGGAAATGATTTGGCAGGAGAACTCATTGTGCCTATGGTTTCAGTGGTTGAAAACCCTTTAACTGAGAGCCCAACTGAGATTCTAGATACTGTTGCTCCCCACTTATTTCCCTCCTGTGTTGTAACTAGGTCACAGAAGGCTAAAAAGAACAAAATCAATCCATTACCACCACCTGCTCCCAAGGAATATCTGCTGGATCAGACTATCTCAAAAGAAAACCTAATTAAAGCTCAGAAGGCTGATCCATCACTTGCTACCCTGAGACATGCTGCAGTCGAAGGTAAAGACCTAAATACATTGCCTTGTTTTTACTTCCATGATGGCGTTTTGATGAGAGCTTATAGACCACCAGAACTAAAACATCTTGATACCTGGTCAGAAATCCACCAAGTTGTGATTCCCAAATCTGTCAGACAATCCATCCTTAAACTGGCTCATGACGGGATAGCTGGTCACCTAGGGGTCTTAAAAACTTACAAAAAAATCCTACAACATTACTATTGGTCAGGTCTTAGAAAGGATGTTTCTACTTTTATAAAAACTTGTCATGTTTGTCAAGTGGCTGGTAAACCTAATGAACAGCTTAAGTCTGCTCCACTCCATGCAATTCCTGTAGTGACAGCACCTTTTGAAAAAGGTAGTTATTGATTGTGTGGGACCTCTACCTAGGACAAAGAAAGGTAACCAGTACTTATTTACTATCATGGATACTGCAACAAGATACCCTGAAGTCTATCCCCTCAGAAATATCACCTCTAAAACTATAATGAAATCCCTGCTTCATTTGTTCACTGCATTTGGCATCCCTAAAGAAATCCAATCGGATCAAGGGACGAATTTTACCAGTAGGCTTTTCAAAAAGTTATGGAGGAACTAGAGGTTAAACATGTCACTTCCTCGGCTTATCACCCACAATCCCAGGGCTGTTTAGAAAGGTTCCACCAGACCTTTAAATCAATGTTGAAAAAGTATTGCTTGGAAAACCACAAGGAATGGGATGAAGGCATAGACTTTCTTCTTTTGCTATAAGGAGTGTCCTCAGGAGTCTTTAGGATATTCTCCATTTGAGGTATTATATGGACGACAAATAAGGGGTCCCTTGAAGCTTCTGAAAGATCAGTGGTTTAACAGCACTACTCAAGAAAGTCCATCTGTATCTCACTATATTGATAATTTAAGATCTAGATTATCAGAAGTCAGAACGATTGCTAAAGATACCTTATTAAAGGCTCAGTGTAAAATGGAAAGACTTCAACATCCATCGTCTGTTGCACACAGTTACTCCCCAGGAGACAAGGTCTTGCTCTTTCTTCCCATTCCAGGTAGTCCCCTCGGGAGTAAATTCACTGGCCCATATGTAGTTGCCAAAAAACTATCAAAGTTGAATTATGTAGTACACACCCCAGATAGACGTAAAGACTCTCAACTTGTTCATGTGAATTTAATGAAACCTTATTTTACTAGATGCCCAGAGGAGCACTATGCAGAGAGAAATGAGATGAACCCTGTACTGTTTGTGGGAACGGAGCCAGAGCCAGAGCCAGAGACTTCAGACTTGACAAACCCAGAATTGGACCTACCCCAACCGTCCGGTAACCTACCTAACAGCATGATCATGGAATCTCTATGTGATTACCTATCAAGTTTGACCAACATACAAAAGGATGACCTAGAATTGTTATTGACGTCTTATCCTGAAGTTACTGCTGATTTACCAGGGTTTTGTGGTCTCTTAAAACATGACATACGGTTGGTTAGCGATGCAACTAGTCCAATTAAACAGCCAGCATATCGTCTTAATCCTTTAAAAATGAAAGTAATGAAAAAGGAAGTTGAATTCTTAACTGCTAATCACCTTGCAGAACCAAGTTTTTCTCCTTGGGCTTCCCCATGCCTTTTAGTTCCAAAACCCGATGGAAGCCACAGGTTCTGTACAGACTATCGTAAAGTCAATAAGGTCACTGTCTCTGACTCTTATCCCCTACCACTCATAGAGGACTTAATAGATTGCATAGGAAACTCCGAATTTATTAGCACAATAGATCTCCAAAAAGGCTATTACCAGATAGGTATGACAGACAGAGCTAAACTAATATCTGCTTTCATAACCCCATTTGGGTTATATCAGTACACTGTAATGCCATTTGGGTTATCTAATGCTCCGGCCACATTCCAGAGGATCATCAACTTCATCACACAGGATTTGGTTGGGACTTCAGCTTATCTGGATGACCTTGTGGTGATGGCTGACCAGTGGGACGAACACCTGACACGTCTCCATGCCCTCTTCAACAAACTAAAAGAAGTAGGATTTACCATCAACTTAGCTAAATCTACTTTTGGAGACTCTACAGTAACATATCTTGGACATGTTGTGGGACAGGGGCAAGTTCTACAGAAGGAGGCCAATGTGGAAGCAGTTCTAGCGTTCCCAACTCCAACCACCAGAAAGGAAGTCATGAGGTTTTTGGGGATGGCCGGTTTCTATCGTCGTTTTTGTAAGAACTTCTCCAGTGTTGCAGCTCCACTGACTGATCTCACCGCACTTCGAACCCCTTCAAGTGGACCTCTGCCTGCGAGACTGCCTTTCAACGTCTGAAAACTTTTCTTGCCAGCAGACCTGTCCTCAGAACTCCTGACCACTCGCAACCTTTCCATCTTCATATCGATGCTAGTGGAGTTGGGGTTGGTGCTGTTTTGCTGCAAACCAACCCAGTGAGTGGTGTTCTCCATCCTATTGCCTACTATTCGTCGAAGCTGAAAGGACATCAACGGGGCTACTCCACAATTGAGAAAGAGGCTCTAGCTCTCGTGCTAGCAATCAAGAAGTTCGAGTGCTATCTTCGCCACCATCCTCATCCTACTACTGTCTTTACGGACCACAATCCTCTTGTATTTCTCCAGACTATGAAGAATTCCAATCAACGGATTCTACGATGGGCCCTGCTTGTTCAGCCATTTAATCTTCAAGTTCAGCATATAAGGGGTGTTGACAACATTCTCGCGGATACCCTGTCGAGACATCCCATCGAGGCTACAGAGTAATCTACCTCCTTCGTGCTTCCACTGCGTAGGTCTTTGTGGGGGAGGTGTTACGGCTATAATTATTACTCCTCCGTCTTCATCCCTCGTGAACTCCCATCTTTTGACTGAAGTCAAGCACTCGTCCACCTCACGCTACCAGCGCTCCATCTGTTGACTGGATTTGATACTACTAGTTTCCCAACATGTCACCTGACTTTCCCTCCCTTTTTCTGTGTGAAGCGAGGTTGCCTGATTATCTGGTTTCCCGCGCAAGTTCAGTTCACACTCATCCTCTGCCCTGGGAATATCTTAGTGAACCACTCCTGACCTTTACCTGGAAGCCTGTGTTATAGGGAACCCATCTTCAACGCCTTCTTTTGCTGTAAACCATGAGTATCAGTTTTCTCCTTGCATTAGTTCATTAATCTTCTGATGGTGAATGGCTTTAGGTATTTATATTGTTTTTTTCTTAGGTTTAGTTAGGTTTAGGGTTGTAATTATTGTATGTTTAGTTTGTTAAATTAAATGAATAATCAACCAAATCATTATCAATCTACCCTGTAGTTTGTCTAGTTGCATAGTGTTCATGATCCTTCTCTTTTCTTATTGCTTTCCATGGGTCTTCATAGGGTAGATACAGTTAAATACTCCCCATGGATCGTAATAATTATTATTATTAGTAGTAGTAGTAGTAGTAGTAGTAGTAGTAGTAGTAGTTGTAGTAGTAGTAGTAGTAGTAGTAGTAGTAGTAGCTGTAGTAGTAGTTGTAGTAGTAGTAGTAGTAGTAGTAGTTACTGCTGTAATTTTGTTATCACAGTTACGATTTTTAAAGTTTCACTAAATTTCCTCTAAGCTGAAGAGGACCCAATCCTACATTACCACCTCACAGTATTGTTTTTCCATCACTGCCCTTCTATTATGCCCATTGCCCCGTCTAATGCATGCTTGGGAGGCTCTTAATACCCTATATGTATGATAATCAGCTCTCCGCCCCACTCTCCACTGCACGTTTATTTAAATTCGGTACTAATAGTGAAACCCGTTATGTAGATGAGATAAGGACGGGCTGGGATCAGGAAGGCTTTTTAGAGAGTTAGATTAAAACTAGTAGGGGGTGGAATGTAAAGGTGATTGTTTTTATGCTAGTGATGATGGGAAATATCTATCTTTCTTCTTACTTATGACCTCCAGTTTCTCTCTCTCTCTCTCTCTCTCTCTCTCTCTCTCTCTCTCTCTCTTTGGCGGGGTCCACTGTCAAGAAAAGCCTGGGGTGCCCTCAACAGACGACCCGTGTCCGTGGGAGGTAGAGTCCATGAACACGAAGGCAAGTTCGGCCAGAAGACAAGTCCAGGAGGAAGTCAAGTCCAGGAGGAAGTCAAGTCCAGGAGGAAATCAAGTCAAGCGAGAAGTCAAGTCCAGGAGGAAGTCAAGTGCGGTAATAAGTCAGATCCGGAAAAGAAAAGTTAGGATAAGAGAGGGTACTTGATATCCGTAGCGGTTTTTACAGTATTCTAAGTACGATAGATAATTAGAACTAGAAAGTTAGATACAGCCTTCACCCCTTCGTTATTAAGGTACTTCTTCCTGTACTGAATAAAATCGTCTGGGTGTCGCAAAAATGAAATATAGTGTAGTGGGGTTTTTAGTTGGGGTCTTATACTGTAGGGGGGTTGTATAGTGTAGTGGAGATCATATAGGCTAGTGTAGTGGGGGTCCTATAATGTAATGAGGTCCTATAATTATGTGGGAGTCCTATAATGTAGTGGGGGTCTTATAATCATATGGGAGTCCTATAATGGTGTGGGAGGATCCTGTAATATAGTGGGGGTTATATATTGTTGTGAGGTCCTATTTCTAGTGGGGTCCTAAAGTGTAGTGGGCTCCTATAGTGTAGTAGGATCCTATAATGGAGTGAGGTTCTAGTGTAGTGGGGATCCTATAGCCCACCATGACCTCCAGTATTGGGTCAGTAGAAGCATGAAGGCAGAGTGAGTTCCTTTTAACCCCCGGCGCGGCTGTCTGTTACTACGTCTGTCACGCCCCGCCGCCCTAACACCAGAAACCTTTTGAATAAGTTTTTCTGTACCACGTTATCTGTCACTTGTTTGTTAGTGGAGCTGCCTCTAACATGGGAACGCTTCTCTATGCCGCCGGAATGTCTCTCTCTATTTTATTTTATTTTTTGTTTTTTGTTTTTTTTTTCCCCCAGCCCCAAAGATGCGACCAACTAAAGCCACTCCGTTGATTGCCAGCGTGGTTACCCAACACTAGATTATGCTAACAATTCTGAATATATTTCCACAGGGGTCCACTAACAGTACGCTTAATTCTGTTTACTGCCACCATTACTACAGTATATATTACCCCAAACACTCAGACTTTTCCATGCAATACTAATACATAAAATAAATTTGCCCTATTCAATGTAGCTTTCTAAAGAGTCACAACACTTCGCATAAAGAAATTCCACCCCTAATCAGACCCTCATTCATACATATTCATATATACCCTCTTCACTACCCTGTAGGGGCTAGAGAGGGACGCCTTCACGTGATGGCACTGATATAACTAGGTGAAAGAGCTGCCCGGTTATACACACGTCACTCAACTACATCTCTATCCCACGAAAAGATGGTGAGCTTACTACTACTATTATTACTACTATTGCTACTATTACAACAACAACTACTATTACTACTACAACTACTACTACTACAGTACAGCTACTCCTCTACCCTTTTCTGTACTTGTAAACCAATACGACAATAACATCACTGCCTGAAGTATGATCCGGTACGCGTGTGTGTTATATTAAGACAGCAGTATGATAAGCGGTATCCAGGGCCACTCAGCCTTATCTTATCGGCGGTGAGTAGGCTAGATCGGCTGTACAACACTTCCTAAATTGGGGACACGAGGAGCAAGGTGGGAAGGTGAAATTGGATGTGGGTTGAGAAATAGGGTAAATCTCTCTCTCTCTCTCTCTCTCTCTCTCTCTCTCTCTCTCTCTCTCTCTCTCTCTCTCTCTCTCTCTCTCAATAAGCGGAGAATAATCACACACATTACACGAATCTCACCTGTACAAAGCTGACTAAATTCTCAAACCTGTCACAAATCACCTTTATATTAACCTGACAAAAATAACAACACATAATTACGTTTGTCTCGTGTTTACTCTTACCACAACCAGACGATTTTATTCAGCTTTGGGGTTGGTCTCGTAATGAAGGGGTTGTTGAAGGCCATACGTAACCTCTTTAGTTCGAGAAGCAACTTTAATAAAATCGCCTGTTGGTAGTAAAGACATAATACCTGACGTGATCGTAGTGAAGTGGTTGAGAAAAAATAGGATGTGGATTGAGAATTGCGGTAAATCTCTCTCTCTCTCTCTCTCTCTCTCTCTCTCTCTCTCTCTCTCTCTCAATAAGCTGAGAGAACGAGCGAGATCATGCTGACCCAATTATAGAAAGTAAAGCGCTGAGCATTTCCAACACTTAGTCACGGGAAATTCCAAGTTTAAGACTTTATCAGCTTTGCGACTATGAGCCAACGGGCGAAGGACGGTACGCTGATTATACTACCAGAAAAATACCTAATGTAGCAGCCGTGGCAAATAATGAGCTACGTGTAAATATGTTAATACTGTCACCAAATAATTTTTTTTATGGAAAGCATAACTGAATTTCCTTATAAAGTTAAATGCCAGTCTCATTCGGCAGAGAACGAGTCATGAAAGTTTGAATGTGTTAATAAAAGCATTATCGATGACATAAAACAGCAAATAAAGAAAAATAAAGAACAGGGTACAAGGGGAAAAAAAAATGTAGGGCCTATAACCAGACTTTTAGGGCTTTAATAATAAAAATCCACTCACTCCCTTGCCGGTTTATTGAATGTTTTACTTTTATATCCGTTTTTTTGGAATTTTCGGGGTACGGGGGGGGCGGGGGCGGGTGACGGCGATCTAAAAATGGTGACAGGGCAATATGAAAGAAAATAGGGTAGAGAGACTCCATGCCATGCTTGTTCCGGCATTTTTTCCCCTCCTTTTTTTCATTTATTTATTTTCTACCATTTTTGAGTGAATTTTTGTGCAGCAAAGGGATACGCAATCTAATTCGTTTGTTACAGATGTATTTTTTTTTTTTTTTTTTTTTTTTTTTAATAGCCAGGACGGGAGAGTGGGTTCTGTTTTTATCAAGTTTCAATTTCTGTTAATAAATTTATCTCGTGTTTTTACTGTTTTGTGTTTTTCGTGTTTTGTGTGTGTGTGTGTTTTTCCCCGATGGGTTGGTATGGTGGGTTTGCCGGTTTTTGTGTTGTTGCTGTTGGTGGTGGTGGCTGAGAGAGAGACAAAGCTGGGTGGGTATGGCTTTGTGGTGTACTGTGGTGAATGTGATGATTGTGGTAGGCTGTGATGAATGTGGTAAATGAGGTGGTTGTGGTCGGTTGTGGTGGTTGTGGTGGGCTGTGGTGAATGTGGTGGACTGTGGTGTATGGTGATGGGCTGCAGTGGGCTGTGGTGGGGTATGGGTGGGTTGTGACGGGATATTGGGTGGATTTTGATGGGTGTGGTGGCTTGTGTGATGGGTTACAAGTGCACTGTGACGAAAGACGGGTTTTGTTAGTGCGATATGTTGACAAAATAAAATCTAGGTTGTTACATACTGAGACAGACAAAACTGCATGAATATGGCTTTGTGGTGTACCGTGGCGGTCTGTGGTGGCTGTGGTGAAGAATAAAAAGAATGTAGTGGTGTACTGTGGTGGGCTGAAGTGCGCTGTGGTGTGTTAAAGGTGTGCTGTGGTAGCTTAGGGTGGCATGTGGTGGATTGTGGTGTACCTTGGTAGACTGTGATGTGGACTGAACGGTAGGTTGAGGTGTGATGAGAAAGACTAAAATGCATGTTGTTATGAGATAAGGTGAGCTAAAAGATGGGTTATAATGGGTTGTGGTGTTTTTATGTACTGCGGCAAGCTAAAATGAGTGGCTGTAGATGGTGACTGAGACAGATATATATGGGTGTGTGCGGTTGTGTGGTGTACTGGGTTGGGCTGTGGCGCGTTGTGGTTATTAAAAAAAAAAAAAAAAAAAAAAAAAAAGTCTTGAGGTGGGTTGTGGTGTACTGGAATTTGCTGAGGTGAGTTACAGAGGCCTGTGTTGTGCTGTAATGTGTTGTGGTGCGGTGATGTGGGCTGTGGTGTGCTGTGGTGGATGAAATACTATCTTGAAACTGTCATGGTGTGTTGAAATGTGTTTTGATGGGGCTTTGGGGTATTGAGATGGCTTTGGATGGGCTGTGAAAAAATACGGCCCATGCTTTTCAATCCTACAAAAAAATATATATATTAGTTACAATAGAAAAAAATATCGCAAATTATTTTATCGTAGGTTATATCGTGACCGTCAACCCATTCGTTCTCCCTCGTCCGTTTCTTGCGCGTGGACAAACTATCCTAAGAAGTTTTTGACGGATATAGAGATTTTTGCGTGGCTAAGTTAAGAACCACCTTGAGAGGGAGTGGGTGCCATTTTTGGAATTCTGGGCTGAGGAGGAGGAGCAGGAGGATGAGGAAAGAAAATAACAGGAGGGAGGGAAAAGAGAGAGACAGAAATGAAGGAAGGGGAAGAAGAAAGGAGAAGCATAATAATAAGGGGAAGGAAGAGATGAAGGGAAGTAAATAAGGAGGAAGGGGGAGAAGAGGGATGAATGATAAATAAAGGAAGGGGAGGGGAAGGAGTATAATCACCAGACGAAGGGGAGAAAGGGGAATAATTCGTTAAAGAAGGGGAGATGACAGATAAAGAAGGGGAGAGAGGGGATAATTCGTTAAGGGAAAGATGGGGATAAGAAGCCAAGGAAGAGCTTTTAGGGACTGCGTTACACCTTTCTCTTAGCGATTTATTATACATATTTCATCTTGACAGTCTTTTCACGATACCTGTATAGTTCTAATAATAACACAGCTTGCCTCAGTAACCCACAGAAAGCTAAAAATGCTTAACGGGCAAACTAAATCACTAAGGAAAAGGTGTTACGCAACATCCCGAGAAATTTAAGAGTAAGATTCTAAGAAAAAGGGAAGATCAGATTCTATCGTTATTTTTATTATTATTATTATTATTATTATTATTATTATTGTTGTTGTTGTTGTTGTTGTTATCTCCAGACGATTTTATTCAGCTTAGGGTATATTTTCAGACTGGAGAGGTTACTTAAAGCCTTCATTAACAAAAAAAAAAAAAAACTCTACCAGGGGGTTCCTCTAAACTGAATTAATGTGTCTAGTAAAAGGGAGATAAAAGTTAGAAATACTGTGTACTAAATAAAGAGTTAGAGATATAACAAGGGAGAGAGAAGGGAAACGATATACAATGATAGGAGGGGAAGAGGGGCGATGTTAGGTTAAGGAAAAGGAAAGGGAGGGGAAAGATAAGAAAAAGAAGGGGAAGAAGAAGGGTAGGGAAGAGAAAGAGAAGTGGTGGTGATGAAAAAGGAGTGAGGGAGAAGAGAAAAGAGTGGGGGAGAAGAAGGGTAGGAAGGAGAAGAGAAGTGGTGATGAAAAGAAGGAGTAGGAGGAGGAGAAGGAGTAAAGGGGGGTAAGGAAGAAGCAGAGAGGGGTAGAGGGGTTGGATGAGGGGTAAGGGAGAATCACAAGAGGGGGAAGAGGAAGGGGGTGGATAAGGGTGGGGGCAGAATGAGGGGTATAGCGTAGAAGAACCAGACCGTCCATTAACCTGATCAATATTGGTTGCGTGTAACGGCGTAGGAGAGAGGAGAGGGGAGGAGAGGAGAGAAGAGGAAAGAAGTGGAAAGATGAAAGGAAAGGGGGAAAAAAGGAGGAGGAGAGAAGACATGAAGAAAACTAGAGAGGAAAGGAAAAAGAATGTTAGTGGAGAGGAAGGGAGGGGACAAAGAATAACCCCTTCACATCGAGGGTCGTTCCTAAGTCGAATAAAATCGTCTTCTGCCGTGGTGGTGAATGGATTAAGGACGACTGCTTCCATTTCCTTCTTCTACACTTGTTAAAATTTCCCTGAGTGATTTAAAAAAAAAAAAAAATCTTCGTACACAGGTGAGGGAAACGTGGAGTAAAAATGGGAAGGGAAATCGTGAGAAGGGTATGAGGGGGGGATGGTACAGAGGGGGGGATGGTACAGAGGGGGAACGGAAGGGGAGGGGATGGACAGGAGGAGAGGGAAGAAGGGGGAGGGAAAGCTAGAGGGGAAGGGAATGGGAGGCGAAGAGAGGAAATAGTGTCGACAGGAAGGGATATGACGAGGAAGAGAAAGAGAGAGAGAGAGAGAGAGAGAGAGAAAGGAGTGTGTGGAATAGGTGATATAGTACAGGGGAAGGAGTAAAACGGTAAGGAGGAGGATTACACAGGATTACACAGGAAAGCAAACAGCAACAGACCTTATGGTCCTTTCGAGGCTGCTTGTTAGAGAAAACTATGACTACAAGATCTAACTCTACATGTTGAAGGATAAGGATAGGAAAGCAAGAAGGCTCCCCCCACCACCAAACCCTCCAGAAAAAGGGAGAAAAACCACCATGCAGCATGGAAAAACTGACATGGAAATTTTATAGGAAACACTGGAAAGGAAAAGTCACATTCTATAATACTTTATCTATAAGCTACCCGATAGAGTAACCTGAAAGAGAAAGTAAACAAATAAAATAATAGTTACGGCATGACATTATAAACCAGTTACATTGAGTTAATGGGAAGTCTGTGGACATAACGTGGAAGCTACACACTGCACAGTGTGGATGTTTAGGGGTGGTGCAGCAGCCTTGCCTGGCGCTTTTAAGGTAGGCAGCAGTCAATCAGGCCCTAGCTCCGTTTGCTCCACTGAGACAAGGAACTCTCCCATGTGGGACAAGTACACAAGTTTCATCCTGAAGCAGTGACCCCTGGTACATTAAAAAATCCCGATGGTGGTCACTTGACTAACAGGGACCCTCAGTGATCCACAGCCCATCACAGGTCGAAAGTAAGAGTAGTGACCGTTAACTCAGGGTTATCTGTGCAGCTCCTAATCTGTGCTTATATTGCTTTCTTTGCGCTGGGGAGACTGAAAAGTATATAGGACGGGTGTCTTAGATAAAGGGGACTGCACAGTGCACAGTGTGGATGTGCAATGCACAGAGTGGATGTTTAGGGGTGGTGCGGCAACCTTCCCTGGCGCTTTTTAGGTAGGCAGCAGTCAATCAGGCAATAGCTCCGTTCACTCCACTGAGACAAGGAACTCTCCCATGTCGGACAGTACACAAGTTTCATCCTGAAGCAGTGACCCCTGGTACATTAAAAAAAATCCCGATGGTGGTCACTTGACTAACAGGGACCCTCAGTGATCCACAGCCCATCACAGGTCGAAAGTAAGAGTAGTGACCGTTAACTCAGGGTTATCTGTGCAGATCCTAATCTGTGCTTATATTGCTTTGTTTGCACCGAATAAATTGAAAATGTATAATATCGTGACGCAACACTATGTACGGGTACATTGTTTACGGGGTGTCTTGTAGACTAAGGGGGCATGAACTTACATGTACCGTAGCTATAAAAGCAAGTTATTCGGACAGAAAAAGAGTCAGCTGAGGATTTTCGTGCAAATACTTGTCTAATTTGTTTTTGAATGTCTCAATTGAGATACTGTTCACGGTATCTGAGGGTAATCTGTTCCAGATATTTACAACTCTGTTAAAGAAGAAGTATTTTGCTTCGTGGGATTGTAATCGTTTTCCCATGATTTTGCAGCCATTACTTCTGGTTTGACTCGACCGGTCTATATCAAAATATTTATTCATGTCTAAGTTGGAGGAGGAGGAAGAGGAGGAGGAGGGGAAATGGATGGACGTAATAAGCAACTGATGAAAGAAAACAAGGATGATAACGAACGGGTAAAAATAATTGAAGTAGGAATGAGGGAGGAGGAAGAGAGGAGGAGAAAGAGGGGGAGTAAAGAAGCCTTGGAGGGAGAAGGGATGGATAACAGTAAAGGAGGAGGGGAGCAGGGGGAGAGGATGAGAAGGGGAGAGAAGTGGAGAGACTTGGAGGATGAAGGAAAGAAACAGTAGTCTTGGAAAACCGAAGAGAAGTAGGTGAGTGAGAGAGAAAGTAAGTGGGGTGAGAAAATAAGAAAGTGAAAGGAGCCTAGGAAGGTGTAAAGAAAAAAGAACAAGAAGAGACAAGGAGTGATAGGAACTGGGAAAAATAGAGGGAAGAGAGTGACAGATGGAAAATAGAGGTAAATATGGAAAAAATAAAAAGACGAAGGACAGAAATAATAAAGTGAGGGGATGGAAAATAGGAGAAAAAAGACAGAAAGAGAGGAACAAGAAAGGAGAAGGGGACGATTAGGAAGAAGAAACACAGGGGACAGGAAGAAGAGGAAGTAAAGAGAAAGAGAGAGAGAGAAGCAGGGGTATATAAGGAAGAGAAAGACGAGGGAGGAAAATGAAGGAGAGAAAGTAAAGGAAAGAGAGGAGCAGAGGAGCAAGAAAGGGAAAGATTGGAAAGGAGAGAAGAAGGAGGAGGTGGAGGAAAAGGGAAGAGTGAGCAGGACATAAAAGGATCGAAGAAGAGAGGGAGAGAATTGGGAGGAGGAAAAGGTATAGACAAAGAAGGAGGAGGAGGAGCAGGAGGAAGGGAGGAACAGGAGAAGAAAAAGAAAAGGGAGGAGGGGAAAAAAAGGACAGGACACTAAGGAACGGAAGTGAGGAGGAGGAGGAAGAAAAGGGAGAGAGAACGAGGAGAAGAGGAATGGAGAGAACACAAAAAAGGAACGGAGGGGAGGGGGGGGGTAGGAAAGGGAAGAGAAAAAGAGAAGGGGAAGCGGAAAGAAGAAAACAAAGGGAAACAGAAAGGAGGATAGAAAAAGGAAAAGGGGAGAAAAGGCGAAGGAAGGAGCAGGCAAGAGGTAAAAGAATAGACAGAGGAGGAGGAGGAGGAAGAAGAAGAAGAATAAGGACAGAAGGCGAAGAGAGGAGCAGGAATGGAGGAGAAGGGAGGGGGGGATGGGTCAGGGCGGGTCATTATATCGCCGTGCATCCTTATTAACGACATCGAAAATTGGTAAACAGGGGGAGCCGCCGGTAAATCTGGCGAAATTGGGCCCGCCGCTCGCCACCCCACCTCTCAGCAGCTCCTCAGGGGGGGTGGGGAGAAGTGGGGAGGAAAGGAAGAGGGGAGGAGAGGTGGCGACATGCGGTGAGCAGGAGTGGGGAGGAAAGGAAGAAGGAAGGATAGCTGTTGTGGAGAGACGGAGTGGGAAGGATAGGAAGAGAGAAGTAAGGATGATGAGGTGTGGGCAGGATAGGCATGCAGGAGAGGCAAAGGGAGATGTGGGAAGGGATGGGGAGAGTGGGGACGGGAGGAGAGAAAGGGGAGAGTGGGGACGGGAGGAGAGAAAGGGGAGGAGGGGTGACGTGAGGAAGAAGTGTAGGGAGAAGAGAAAGAGGAGGGGAGGAGAGAAAGAGGAGAAGAGGAAGCTGGGAGGAAAGGTGATGAGATGTGATGAGGGGAAAGGAAGCACGGTGTGGAGAGAAACGAGAAATGTTGGTGTGGGGAAATGGATGAAGGAGGAGGAGGTGAGTTGTAGTAATAGGGAAAGGTGAGGAGGAGGAGGAGGAGGAGGAGGATTACATAGGATTACATAGGAAAGCAAACAGCAACAGACCTTATGGTCCTTTCGAGGCTGCTTGTTACAGAGAAAACTATGACAACAAGATCTAACTCTACATGCTGAAGGATAAGGATAGTAAAGCAAGAAGGCTCCCCCCACCACCAAACCCTCCAGGAAAAAGTGAGAAAAACCACCATGCAGCATGGAAAAACTGACATGGAAATTTCATAGGAAATACTGGAAAGGAAAAGTCACATTCTATAATACTTTGTCTATAAGCTACCCGACTGAGTAACCTGAAAGGGAAAGTAATCAAATCAACTAATAGTTACGGCATGACATTATAAATCGGTCCATTGAGTTTATGGGAAGTCTGTGGACATAACGTGGAAACTACACACTGCACAGTGTGGATGTTTACGTGGAAACTACACACTGCACAGTGTGGATGTTTAGGGGTGGTGCGGCAACCTTGCCTGGCGCTTTTTAGAGAGGCACCAGTCAATCAGGCACTAGCTCCGTTCACTCCACTGAGACAAGGAACTCTCCCATGTGGGACAAGTACACAAGTTTCATCCTGAAGCAGTGACCCCTGGCACATTAAAAAAATCCCGATGATGGTCACTTGACTAACAGGGACCCTCAGTGATCCACAGCCCATCACAAGTCGAAGGTAAGAGTAGTGACCGTTTACTCCTGGATATCTGTGCAGATCCTAATCTGTGCTTATATTACTTTCTTTGCATTAGGGAGATTGAAAAATGTGTAAGACGGGTGGCTTAGACAAAAAGGGGACTGCACAGTGCACAGTGTGGAGGAGATGGAGGAGGAGGAGGAGGAGAGACGGGGATAAACGACAGAAAGTGTGGGGAAAGGGAAGGAAGAATGTTTGCGTGAAAAAGATGAGAAGAGACAAAGGCAGAAACAGGAGAGGAGTCGGGTGTGTTGGTGCAGGTGAAAATATGTACGAAGAGGGAAAAAGAGGTAGGAAGAGGGAAAAAGAGGTAGGGAGAGGGGGGGGGAAAGATGTAGCGAAAGGTGGGAAAAAAGATAGGAAGAGGGAGGAAAAGAGGTAGGGAGAGGGAGGAAAGAGGTAGGGAGAGGGGGGAAAAGAGATAGGAAGAGGAGAGAAAAGGTTGGGGGAGGGGATAATAGGTGAGGAGGGGAGAGGAGAAGGGGGAAGGGTTGGGGAGAAGTGGGGGAGGAGGGAAGCGTACGGGGAGAGAGGAAAGGAACAGGAAAAACTGGAAGATAATGCGCTTGAAGACTGGAATGATAATACACACTGATCAAAGGAGTGAGTGATGAAAGGCACAAATCCTTTATAAGTAAAAGTATGCAAACAAAACATTGCAAAATAATGTAGAAGTTAAACCACACATTCATTATTTTACATACCATCTCTGGCTCTTTTTTTTTTTTTTTCATACGAAGAAAAGGGCTGAAAACGTGACGAAAACAGGGATGAGAAAAAGGAAACGCTGTCATGGATTGAAGAGGAAATTTACCATCTCAGTGACCGAAGCACGTCCAGGAAGTACACTCAAACATCCAAGACTCTTACATCCATCTATGAAAACCTAAGTGAAAGAAATAAAGAGAGAAGAGGTCAAGGAAATGAGGTTAAAGAAAGAATAAGGCAAGAAAAGGAAGGATGATCATAGAGGAAAGAAATGGTTAGGAAGAAGAAGACATGATTACTAAGAAACATTATGAGAGGATAGGAGATGAAGGAAGGAATGTCAAGGAGGGAGGAAAGATATTGCTTGGATGTAACAAGGGGTGAGAGAACTGCCAGAAGGGAGGTAGAAACAGCAATAAGAGAGGAAGTGAGATGAAAATTAAAGCAAGAATGAAGAAATATTAAGGAAGAGGAGAGAGAGAGAGAGAGAGAGAGAAGGGAAGGAACAGAGGAATCAATACCTAGGCGGAGAGTACAATAGGCTTTAATAACACCACCAATATCTCTTTACATTACTGCTCTCTTTTTCCTCCTCCTCCTCCGGGTTTTCCTTTCTCTCATTCCTCCAGGTCCCTCTCTCTCTCTCTCTCTTTCTCTCTCTCTCCTGTACGTATATGTATGGATGTATCTATCTGTCTATCTATTTATCTATACTCTCATATGAAACAGTTTCCGTGGCACAACAGGACAATACCCAATGAACAATCCCACAGTACAATTTGAAAACAAGCACAAACCCAATGCATAATTCCTGAGCAACTTGGGCGAAGGGGGAGGAACCATGCAGGTTTTAACCCCTCCAGTCCAAAGATGTATTTATTTTTTTATTTATACGATTTTGCTTCTAGAATAAACACCATAACTAGACAAAGGAATGCTACAATCTCTAAAAAATATATCTAAAATACTGACAAAATTCCCCATCAGTAGCTCTCTTTGAAATATAAGGTAGATATTACCAAATCTATATCTGTTGTCAAGAGCGCTAAAACAGCAACGCTAAATTTAACCCCGCCAGTCAGAAAACACCTCCCAGGCTGAATAACATCGGCCGGACACAGCAAGAATGAAATATACAAGGGACTAGTAACGTGTGAAAGTCAGGAGTTCGACTGCGGACGTGGAAAACAAAAACAAAAAAAAAATTTCAGAATAACAGTGGAATCGCCGAAACGTACATGAAACCGAATGCGTCACTCAAGCAATATTCACGCACCTGTCAGGGGTGTTCAAAATAAGTTAATTCTCGCTCAGTAATTCTTTTATAGATCTTGAGTTCAAAATGAACCTCTATAACCTGACACCGTAAACTTTTGCCGCACCCACCGCCGACTAAATTCAGTGTGTGTCGCTCACTGTGTCACTGTACCCTTTTTAAAGAATGAAGTATGGCAAACTGCAACCGTGGAGTTTTATGAGCGTCAAACTTTCACTTCCATCAATTTTTGCCGTATCCACAGAGGTCCAGGCCTTATGAAGAGGGTGGGTGTGTTGAGAGGCTGAGGCTATTAGTGGATGTGTTTAAGGTGCGTTGGTGTGCATCTGGGTTGAAAGACAAAGATGTGGTGAATAAGGTCGTGGTGGGTGCGACTGTCAGTGGTGTCCTTTGTCTTGTAAGTTAATCCTTGTTACCTCCAGGCAACTCTCAAAACTTTGGAAAAACATGTTCGTAGTAACTGGGCTAGAAACATGTCTCCTCTAAGCCGTTCACAACCTTCTGGCTTAACGAAATGTAATGTCAGTCACCACGAAAACTGATATTTTAGCAGTCTTCTCAGAATCTCGCTTCCAACGCATGATTGGACTCTTGGGCCCGTATTCTCGTCTGGTAAGGAGGTTCCTTAGCAACTCTTCCTTGGAGATTCATTTTTTGGATAAAGATGGCTAACATTCTTTTTCTACATTATTTATGAAGAGCAGGACGATAACGGAAGGATTAACGTTACAGAGAAGCGGACTGTATGAGGTAATAAACAAAATGATTCGCTGAGGAAGAGGTGTTAGGGTGCTTCCTTAACCGATGAGCATACGAACCTTGAATCAATAAAGCCGGATTTCACACAAGCCTGAATGCTGCCTTTAACAAGTTCTCTTCCACTCCTGACCAACGCGACATGCCTGCGATACTGATTTATGAAGCGATATGCCAACGTCCTTGATCAGTCTTGAGTATTTCAGCAAGACGCCTTCAAGGTTTAACTTCCTTTGCATGTCTGGGCTTCTGAATTAATGAAGGGAGATGTGAGGTTGTATTTTAGTTATCATGGTCTTCGTAGTGTCTTTTAGCGATTTAATTTCCATTTGACACCTTACATCTACTTGTACATACCAAAAGCATCGTTTATCTATATGCTATGTATAGAGTTAGACATCAGTAATGTATAAAAAGGATTATTTAGGCATGATGTGCAGAAATTATCACTAAGGAGGAGGCGTTACGAAATCTCCAATCTAGAAATATATACTCCAGTCTCACCTGCTTTCATTTTAGCAAGAAGTTTTCACATTTATATTCCCTTTACAAATCTGGTGTACTGAATCGGTAAAGTTAAATGTCAACCTTCCATTTGCAAGATAAATTTCAAGATAATTTTCACGATAATTTTCATGATAATATTCACGATAACTCTCACGATTATTTTCACGATAGCGCTCACAATTACTTTTCACGATAAATTTCACTGTAACTTTCACGGTAATTTTCACGATACCTTTCTCGATAAAATACAGAATCAGGTGACCAGAACGAAATACGGCAGTCTTCTCTATTTCACGCATATCACTGCTAACTGCACCGTGTCGTGTGGGGTGTAGGCTGACAAACTCTAATGACCACATAGAAGTACCATAGATGTCCGTCTAAATTTGAAGGATTGTTTCTCCTCGATGTAAAACAAGACACTAATAATAAAGGATAAGACTATTAAAGATCACTGGAGGCTATGTTGACAAAGGAAGTAAAGGCATGTTATTGTTAAAAAAAAAGGGGGGAGGGGGAATATGAAACACGAGCGCAATTATTTGTGGACTGTGTTCACTTGTACGTCGTTTGTAAAGAGCTGTGCTAGGCCTTTGTACACACACACACACACACACACACACACACACACACACACACACACACACACACACACACACACAGTTGAACAGAAGCACAACATCCTTCTCCAATTTAGCACAATATTGGGAGGCGCACACACACACACACACACACACACACACACACACGCACGCAATTCCCTGCCGCTACACTACACGACACACTACTCCAGCAGTTTATCTTAATACTGCGAGGGAGGGAAGCTGCGTATTTCATCAGTTCAGAGAGGTATTGCACGGCGGTACTGTACGGTATTACATTTCGGCGACGCAAAACAAGAATT